>NC_141093.1:30668790-31126290 GCF_041138505.1 Cibotium barometz
AATTATGAGATGAATGAATAGATGATTATGCAAAGCCTCTATTTATACTAGTGATGTTGCTAGTCGGTTGGCACTAGATGCTGGCCAACTGCTATATAAACATTAAATGCTTAATGATGATGCATAAATGCTGAAAATGATGGAAAAAATACCATAAAAATCCTAGATAAATACTGGATGATATCTGGGGTTCTGCAATGGTCTAGATGCTATGCATGAATGATGTGCAATATGCAGGATGCTTTCTAATGCAAACCCTAAGGTTTCTACTGACTGTATATGCATGAATGCGTCTCTTTAAGTGGGTTAAGGAACTTAGACTGACTGACTGACTATGGCTGAGAATGACCTACGTAGCTCGTGCCTGACTTATCCTGGACTGAGGATATACAATGGGGTCACGGCATACAACAAATATCATCCTGCTGGGTTCTAATAATGTACAGATGTTGCACTGCTAATGATGAGCTAGTTTGTCACCATGCACTACGGTGCAGAGTGCATGTGACAATGTCAGCAGACAGTTTCACACGCACGGTTCGTGAGCGGGCGTCCCCTTACCCGGAACTACACATTGGTCAAGCAAGCATGAAAACAACATGCAATTTCAATTGCAAGCAAGCACGTAAAGATGCCACGCAATGCAGCATTGGTATGGACAATCTCCGTTCATGAGACTATACCAAAATACACGTGCTTGCTTGCAATTTCAATTGCAAGCAAGCACGTAAAGATGCTATGCAATGCAGCATTGGTATGGACAATCTCCGTTCATGAGACTATACCAAAATACACGTGCTCCATGCAAGTACACAAGGTACATACCCAATGGAACACCAATCCACGAGGCATTTCCAGGCATGTACATAGAGGCACAAGTCCCAACGGAAAGCTAAGTCCACAGTATCACATGAGTGGCATCAATCCCCGGCATATACAACTGCCATGGACACCAATCCAATGTACAAACATGATGAGAAAGCACGGGTGAACCAATTGGGTGGACATCTCTCCTGGCTTCTAAACAGTTGTCCGCAATTGAAAAGCATCCAAATATGTCTGAAGCACATGCGGGCAATCTCTGAAGAACTCTTCATCTACCCATTTAGCATCAATGGAAAGATAGTTCTTAAACTTCACAAAGTAACCTCCGACAACTTTACCTGCAACAAGCTTGCATTCCTTGTGTGTGATACACAATCTGCTCTGGCTGCAAAATCTCCTCAAGTTCATCCACTTCTAGTGGATCTTCAATGATCGTGTCACTGGGCTCCGGCCCGCGGTAATACTTCTCCCAAGAAGACTTCTAATCCACGACATAACATTTCAAGAGATCCAACACAGCTGAATTTGCAGCCTCACTTTGCCCATCCGTTTAAGGGTGTTAAGCTGATGAGAAATCCAATTTTGGTGCCTATGTTATCAAATAAGGCCCGCCAAAAGAGACTTGTAGTCTTGGAATCTCTATCCCCCACAATGGACTTCGGCATTCCATGATGCTTGAACACTTGTGCAAGATATGTTTTAACCATATGCTCAACTTTGATAGTCTTTTTGACTGGCAAGAAGTGGCTTAAGCAAACCTAGTGCCTTTTGGCTATCAAATTTTACCTTTTGACAGGTGATACATGCACGTACATGTGTCTCTATGTCCTTCCACATACCTGGCCAAAAGAAATACCGCTCAATCATGTGCGTAGTAGGCATTATGCCTCTATGACCAGCATATGGAGGAGCATGGCACTCATCCAAAACCTTTTGCCTCATGTCAGACACCACACATAGGCAATTATCTTTCATGAGATAACCCTCTTTGATCCTGTCAAATCCCCAAAGGATCACCTCGTAGAATACTCCTATTACAAGACTCGAAACCTGCAAAACAAACCAAGCAACTTGAAGGGGGTGCAGGCCTGACTCACCTCCCAACCTTGACAACCGTGGGCAAGCCCTCAAGTCTTGGCTGTCCCCACCGAGCCACGAGATGAGCTAACTAGTTGGACGTGCCAACCAATCTCTACCTCGTGACATCCCATACCGCCACGAAGCTACCCTCGCAGGCCTCGAGACTGCTCCCGACCTTGGCTGCATAAAGCAGGTGCACGTCTGCACTAGATCTAGGCTCCTAACCATAGAGCTCTCACAAAGACACGCGAGACTCTATGAACTATTGACTAACCTTGGCCACCCTTTTATAGACTCTTGGTCAGTCACCAGACGTCCACACTTGGACGCCCACCCGTCCATATTTGGGTGCCCGCCCGTTAGTCTATCCCTAGCCCAACTCGCCAATCAACCTACCTAGCTCCAAGCTTCCCCAAGTCTCGAAGCTAGTCGTGTGTGCGTGTAGCACACGGTAGATACACACTGTGCATATGACATACTCCCCTTCCTCTAAGAGCTCACTCCTGAGCTCACTAAAAACCCGGGGTCCCTCTGAAGGGTAGTCAATGTCTCCCATGTAGTGTCCTCCTCAACACGATCCTTCCACTTGATCTTGTATTCCATGAGAAGTATATTACGCAATCATCTTTCATGAAATCCAAGGATCTTTTCTAGTTCGTGTGGAACAAATGTCATATTCTATGATTTCTTAAGTTACTAAATGGTCTGTTCCACCTAATACTTCCTTAAGTCTACTAACATGAAATACGGGATGAACTTTCCCATGAGAAGACAAATCCAAGTTCATATGCAACTGAACCAATCCGTCGTGTAATCCGAAATGATCCACAATATCTAGGAGATAATTTCGGAGATCAACCTGTCCGTAAAGTCTCAGAATCTTTCGGAACTCGCAAATACACCATCATTCCTTCAGACCTTCAGAGAACTCTCTGGGTGAACGATGTCTATTAGAATAAAACCTGTCTCTGTCTTGAGCACTTCTAATAGATTCCTTCGTAACTTGTAACATTTCTTGCATATCTTGCAGAAAATTACGTGCTGCATCATGCTAAAGTCCTGAAAATACCACTGTAACAGGTGATCTAGGTTGTAAACCATACATGAGCATAAAAGGACTAAAACCTGTACTCATATGCTTAGTACTATTATATGCAAATTCTAACATAGGAAGATAATCCTCCCATGAACTCTGTGTTTTGGGGACATATGCTTGAAGCATATCCTCCAAAGTTTGATTCACTCTTTCAGTCTGGCCATCAAATTGAAGATGATCTGAGGAACTCAAATTCAAAGTTGTTTCCAACTTCTCAAAAACAAGCCTCCAAAAGTCACTTGTAAAGAGTCTCTATCACTAACTATGTTCTGCGGTAACCCGTACAGTCTAAACAATTGCTCGATAAACTGTCGTGCTAAGTTCAAGAGGATCCATTTGTCAGAGTTTGCAAGGCAGCAGGGGCACAGTGGTGGATGATATGAGTAGGATCTTCTCTTGTCTGATTGCAAGTGACAGGAGATGAGTGCTAACACCTCCTCTCAGCTCTTGGATGTGGAACCAACCCTAGTGAGCTGGAGTGCTGCTGGAGCATAGCCTGAGGTAGAGACTTCGTGAAGAGGTCCGCTGCATTGTCCTCCGTCGAATAAAACTCTAGCAAGATGTCATGAATAAAAATCTTCTCACGAACAAAGTGACTCTGGATGATCGTGGGCTCCGCCAGTGGAAACCCAATCTTGCCACGTAGCCTCTACAACCGCACCACCTTGCAAGTAGCACCACAAGCAGCTCGGTACTCTGCCTCTGTAGACGACATGCAATAGTTGGTTGCCTCTTGTCGCTCCATGAAATAGTCCCTGTCACCATTTAGCCACCCAATTGGTCTACCCGTGCTTTCTCATCATGTATGTACATTGGACTGGTGTCCATGGCAGTTGTATATGCCGGGGATTGATGCCACTCATGTGATACTGTGGACTTGGCTTTTCGTTGGGACTTGTGTCTCTATGTACTTGCCCGGAAACGCCTGGTGGATTGGTGTTCCATTGGGTATGGTACCTCGTGTACTTGCTTGGAGCACGTCTATTTTGGTATAGTCTCATGAACGGGGATTGTTCATACCAATGCTGCATTGCATAGCATCTTTATGTGCTTGCTTGCAATTGAAATTGCATGCTGTTTTTATGCTTGCTTGACCAATGTGTAGTTTTGAGTAAGGGGACGTCTGCCTGCAAATCGTGTGTGAAACTGTTTGTTGACATGGTTATGTGGCATGTGACAGGTGATAAGTATTGGTCATAAACCTAACCTTAGGAGTTAACACTAATTTATAAGTGAGTGTGTACACACTTCATTAAGTTTTGGGCGACCAAAACTCACTTATAAATTATGACCAGCCTAGTGTTCACACACATTGATGTCCCAAGGTGGACAAAACCCAATGTCCACCACCTAGACCTTATCCCCTTTGTACAAAGAAAGTAACCAGCCATGTGTCCTTTCTAGCTTGCTCCACAAAGCACCTGCGTGCCACCTAGAGTGGACAACTCACCACCTCACTCCTCTCTCTCTAGAAGAAGGCGTCTCCATCATGAGGCCATTTGGGTTGTATTTCTGCACTTTCTCCTTCCCAACTCCATATCCAAGCTTGCTAAGGTGTTTCCCAAGCTTCCAAGAGTGTTTCCGGGTGCTAACCACTCTCCTACATACTCCCAATGATTGAAATTCAGCAAAACAATTCTCTTTCTTGTTGTAATTTCTGGTCTTTTTGTTGAAAACTCTAATTTCAGCCTTCCTTTCTCAAGTTGAATCATAGGGGAAGCTTTCCGAGGGGTTCCTTCATCCACTTGGAGACTTTTGTCGGGAAGAATTGCGACAAATCAAGATTTCAATACTCCAGGCAGTTCCATTGTGAAGATTTCCGCTCTCATCGACTCTACTTGCAATTAGTAAGCTTTTATGCTTAAATATGGAAGCAAGTAGTAGGAGGGAGGAACCGGATTACAAGATCATATACCTTGTCTAGTGTTCTCTTGTCCTACGTGCTCTCTCGTGGATTGTTGCTACGATGTGTTGGTGGAACAATAGAGAGCAGATGGTAGGAAACATGGGCACTTGAGAGGGTGGTGTGAGTTGCAAGTCTACACCGACAACCATTTGTTTGCAATACTGTAGTCATTTGCATTTGTATGGAAATCTCGTTAGAAATGCCCATGACACTATGTACTTAATTCTCCCAAGATCAATATAATTTATTTGAGGGATTAGCATTGTGTTCAACCAAGTCACATTGGTATCAGAGTATGCGGTTCTCTTTTACTTCTATCATGAAAGATGATCACCATGAACACTAGCTATCTTTACACTTAGAACACTATGGACAGCCATACAATGAATGTTGGAGATGCTAACACAAGAGATGGGGACAATGAATTGCATGCCTCCAATGCTTTACAGAAAGAGTAAACTCATGTGGTGCATAATAGGGAACATGAATATGTGGGGCAGCCGTCCCATGGCAAAGAGAAGATGCAGGAAGGAGTCCATAGTCTTGAGGGCTGAACTTACTCGTATGCAGGCTCTTCTCCATGCACAATAAGAAGAATTGAATTTCTACTGCCGTGAGGATCCATTGGTACATGACCGTTTGAAAGCCAAGAAAGCTGAATCTTATATGGATCATGCAATGGCAATGATTGCTGAAGAGTTGCACATGCAACTGAGGGATGCAGCACATGCATACTTGGCTCGTATCGAGGATGCCTATGCAGAAAAGGCAATCATCCCACGTCTTGGAATCCCCACAGGTGCCCGAACAACAACTTATGTCCAAGAGGATGAATCTCCATGCTATGGGAGAGGAACCATCGGCGACTTCACGCCATGTAGGAGTACCTTATGTAGCCCGTGAAAGATACAATGTTCATGGCAGAGGTCAAAATGTATGTCAAATGCCATTCCCGGTCGAAAATGTGTATGCACAACACATGCAACACGGGCTGTAATTTTTTGTTGGTGCGGGTATTCCGCGTATCTCTCATGCCACTCATGTCTTGGAGTGTGCGTGTGAGGGAGAAGCTATGGCTGAAAATGCACCAATGCATGTTGAGGGGCAGCCATGCCTCATGCTTACAGGGCACATGTATCTATGCCTTATGCATCACCTTTTGCTCCTAAAATCATGCCAGTCACAAGGGCTTTCCCAATGGACAAACATGGGGAAAAACATGTTGAGATGCAGGCACATGCATCAAACTCTTGTGACTTCAAAGTCAAAGACAAATCTGTGAAGTTTGATGAATATCATGGGAAATATGATGCATCAAAGGCAATTGCTTTTATTGCCTAGTTTGATATTGCTTTCATTGATGAGGATTTCACTCAGAAATCCATGATCCGGCATGTAAGCATGTTCATGAAAGACATTGTTGCCCATTGGTGGCTCACGGAGAAGCTCTCACCGAATCCTGCTAGATTATGGGAAGAGTTCAAGGAGAGGTTTTATGCCCAATTCTTGCCTCCCAATGCATCGAATGAGATAACAATGAAGTGGGATTGGGTGAATCAAAACGAGGGAAAAACAATGAATGCATATGTACAAAAGTTTTAGAAAGTACTTTTGGAGGTGTCTCCATTTATGCATGTCACCGAGGCGGAAAGGAAGAGAAGGTTTCAATTGGATTGCAGCCCGTGTACAAAGTGGGACTACATATGTATCCTGGTCACACCTTACACCAACTAATCACACCCGCCATCGCCGCTGAGCAATTGGAACTCAAATTGAGTCGATCCAACAACAAGGCTAAACACTCATTTCAAGGGAAAGAGAGGGCTATCCAAAACCTGCAAAATAATGGACAGCTATCTAAACAGGACCAAAACCAAGATAAAAATGGTCCAAAGGTTGAAAATAACACTACCAAGAAGCGTCTCTTCAAAGTGAGAGACTATGGTCTCACTTCGGAGCAGAAAAAGCAATATATGAGCGAGGGGAAATGCTTTACTTGTGGTAGCACCGAGCATATTGAAAGTGCATGCCCAAACAAGAAGTGTGATAATGTAAATGCATCAAAGTCCAATGTACATATGGTCCCAGATGTGCAGGGCAACACTTCACATAATGGCAAAGACAGGGTTGTATGTAAAGCTTGGGGACAGCTTAAGGATTTTCGCTTTGTTCATGTTTGATGATTGTCCAATTGAGAAATTCATATCTACACAGATGGTAGTTGCTTTGGATATTGAAGTGGAGGACGTGTGACCGCTTCCTTACAGGAGGCCTACAGATCGAAAGACAATATACACATTAAGAACACTTAATTTAACTGTTATTAAACAATGGAAACAACATCAACAACACAAATACTGGAAATATTGAAAATACAAATGACACCAGCATTGGGGCCGGAAAGGGCTGGCCCCCCCCGCCCCCCCTCCCCCTTAATACTTTTTGTATTTCTTGGAGTATTTAAACTTGTACAAGTGTCACGGGCTTGACAAGCCAGATTTCTCCACAAGGGAGTGAAAACAACCAAATAAAATTGGTTCAAGTCGATGCAGAGGTGTTGGTCGGAGTAGCCCCAAATCACAGGCTCATTCCCACCTTCACTGGGTGGACACCTGCCTTTCATTGGTCTTCTGGGACCGTGCACCAACAGGCACGCCCGTACTAATGCAGGCCAAGGAGTACACCGCGGGAGGGAACGTGGCTTGGTTCTCCCCAATGAGCTTTGCTCCCGAATTCCTTGGTGAGTCTAACCTTCACTGGCTCTGAGAGCGCGGTTAACAACACCACACAGGGAAATATACTAGCCACACCAGGAAGAATTTCCTGAACATGGTTAGCATATACATGCCATGCTCTTGCACTACACAACTTAAAGCATTCTTTGAATTTAAATTAGCAAATTTCAGATTTATACAAATGAGAAAAATATGAGAGCACCTGGTACAATGAGTACAATTTTGGTACAACAGGTACAATTTGTAGCAAGTACAATCAAGCATTTCAGGTACTTCACACGTGTGCAGGTACAACCAGCCAGGTAGTATTCAGATTCTGTACTTGCAGCAGGTACATATGGGCAGCCAGCAGGAACATGTGGGCAGGTACAGTACTTGGGTAGCAGTTGCAGGCGAGTTCAGCAGGTACAGCACACGAGTACAGCAGGCATGGGCAGCAGTCGGGTACAACAGCCAGGTACATGGCAGGTACAGGCGGGTACAACAGGCATGTACAGGGCAGGTACAGCCAGCAGCAAGGAGGCGGGTACAGCCAGCAGCAAGGAGGCGATGGAGAAAGAGGCGATGCAGAGAGAAAATCCACCAACCCACCACTCATGGGGAATTTTCCAATAATGTTCCATGCAGAAGCCTTATCAAAGGTTATAAAACCTTAATACATATAACACTTATGGGCACCATCCAAAAGAAAATGTCCAGCCCCTTTTTAAATGTCTGTGAACACATTAGCTTATAAACATTAAAGTTAACCATAGTTTATGAATTTTACATTTTAAAAGGGCCAAAATGGTAATACTTACCACCTGTTCACACGCCACACCACCATGTCAGCAAATAGCATTCCATGGTACACTGGGGGCATCCCCGTCCAATGTACTGGCACGACATAACAAGCAGACACGCAAAGTCATGCAAAAACAAATTTATGCATGCAGGCATAAATGCATGTGTACAAATAGTGGACGAAATCTCCCTTTCATGAAACTTGTACAGGAGGTTCCTGTCGGGCACAAAACTGGCACGACAAATATAAATAAATATGTTCTGGTCTTCCTATGGAGTGACAGTCCCATAGGTAAGACACCATCCTGACTATACACAGGTGGCACCAGCATGTTCCCGTCCATACAGCACGAAGCAAATCACACACGGGTGACACGAAACTGGTTCCCGTCCATGTGATGCAGCATTGGTCGCACACGGGTGGCATTGATCTGGCTCTCGTCCATGTGACACCATAAAACTGGCCCTTTCACATGGGACACTGGCCTGCCCCCATGTGAACATGGCACAAATTTGGCCACTCCATGGAGTGACAGTCCCATAGAAGTGGCTCGAGAAATGGAGATGGACCAAATGGTGACATCCCTCCGGGCTTCTAAACAGTTGACCTCAATTGAAAAGCCTCAAGATATGCTTGCAGAAGCCGAGGGTAGTCAGCAAAATAATCCTCATCTACCCACTTTGCATCAACTAGTAAATAATTTTTGAATTTCACAAGGTATCTCCTGGAAAGCTTTCCATGTGGTAACTTTCTCTCCTTGTGAAATACAATCTGTTCTGGCTGAAGGATCTCCTCAAGCTCATCAACTTCTGGCGGATCTTATGTGACAGGCTCCTCTGGATCTGGCCCCACATACTCACATGAAAAACATTGTGAATGTTCCAATGGCTGGGTAAAGCAAGCCTGAAGGACACTTCATTGATCTTGTCAATCACTTGAAGGGTCCATTATATCGAGTAGAAAGCTTTGGATATGATCCCGCTCGTCCTGGCCTCTTCCGAAGCCTAGCTTTCTCAAATTTCAGCAATACCCAATCACCTTCCTTGACTTGCATGTCTCTCCTATGCTTGTCAAGACCCCTTTTATGCTTATCTTGTGACCTTGCAATGGCTGTCCGCACCTGAGCAAAGGCTACATCCAGGTCACGCACATACTCATCAGCTGCAAAAATCTCATCCTTTGTACGAAGGATGGGTGGCAAGACCACTCTGCCATAAATAATCTCAAACGGGGCCTTTCCAATGGAGGCATGAACTGTGTTATTGTAGGCAAACTCTACAAGTGGAAGATACTTCTCCCATGCAGTCTTTTGATCTGCCACATAACACTTCAACAAATCCAACACGGCTGAATTTGCAGCTTCACTTTGGTCATCCGTTTGGGGATGATAAGCTGATGAAAGCTCAAGTTTAGTGCCCATGTTATCAAATAAAGCTCTCCAGAAGAGGCTCGTAGTCCTGGGATCTCTATCCCCAACAATGGACTTAGGCATACCATGATGCTTGAACATGTTAGCAAGAAAAAGCTTCACCATATGATCAACTTTAATGGTTTTCTTGACGGGCAAGAAGTGAGCTTGCTTGCTAAACCTGTCCACAATGGTCCAAATAGCATTATTCCCATGCTGGGAGCTAGGCAAGTCCATAATAAAGTCCATAGTAATACTTTCCCATGGCGGCGAGGGAATAGGCAATGGCTAAAGCAAACCTGGAGGCTTTTGCCTGTCAAATTTCACCTTTTGGCAAGTAAGACATGCACGTACATATGCCTCAATGTCTTTACGCATGCTTGGCCGAAAGAAATATCTTTCAATCATGCGTGTAGTAGGCATGATACCTCTATGACCAGCATAAGGTGGAGCGTGACATTTTTCCATAACCTTTGGACGCATATCCTTCACCACACATAAGCAGTTATCCTTCATAAGATAACCCTCTTTGATCACATAAGAGGCATGTGAGTGACCAGCTATCAAATCAGTCCATATATGGCAAAAATCAGCATCCAAATGATACAAATCTCGCATGGCAGATAAGTCCCCATGAGAGACCAGTGAAACTGCAGCCACTTAAGGCCTCCTGGATAATGCATCTGTCACCACATTTTTCTTTCCCGGAGTATGTACAATCTGAAAATGAAACATGAAAAGAAAGTTTGCCATTCTCATCTGCTTCTCCGAAAGCTTTGTTTGAGATAGAAAGTATCTCAAGCTTTGATGATCTGTCTTGACTACAAATTCAGCTCCAAGAAGATAATGTTTCCATATCTTTAAGGCATGAATTACAGCCAAGAGCTCTTTCTCATAGATATCCATATGAAGCTTGGCATCATGCAATCGACGGTCTCATAAGCAACTGCATGACCTTTTTGATTTAGGACAGCTCCTATACAATCGCCACAAGCATCACATTCCACTATAAATGACCTTTGCAAGTCGAGAACAATCAATACGGGTCCACATATGATAGCATTCTTGAGTTGCAAGAAGGCATCTTGCTCCTTTGGGGTCTATTTAAAAGTGGCTTTCTTCTTCGTGAGATTATGTAGAGGGATGGCAATCATAGCAAAATGCCTTATGAAGCGCCTGTAATATTAATATAACCCCAGAAAACTACGTACTTGATGTACATTTTGTAACTCAGGCCAATTCCGAATGGTTTCTATCTTGGCAGGATCCATTCTTACACCATCCTTGGATACAATGTGACCCAAATAGTGTATCTCTGAAAGAAAGAACTCACTTTTCTTGGCATTAATGAAGAGTTTATGCTTCCGCAACTCTTCAAACACTGTGGCCAAATGAGTCCTATGCTCCTGCTCATTCTTGGAGAAAATCAAGATGTCATCAAAGAATACACTTGTGAATTTTCGATGGGGTCGGAATATCCTATCCATCATACGATTGAATGTGGCTGGGGCATTGGTGAGACCAAAAGGCATCACCAAAAATTCATACAATCCAAAAGTTGTCCTGAATGCAGTTTTGTGGACATCCTGTGGCACCACTCGTATCTGGTGATAACTACTCTTCAAATCAATACGGTTGAAACAAGCCGAGCTATCAAGCTTATCCAAAATGTCATCAATACGCGGGATTGGAAATCTATTCTTGATGGTGAGCTTATTTAGAGCTCTATAATCCACACACATGCGGAATGATCCATCTTTCTTTTGAACAAGAAGCACGGGAGAGCAATAAGGTGAGGAACTTGGTTGAACCAAACCTTTCTCCAAAAGCTCATTAACCTGCTTCATGATCTCTTCTTCTTGTGCGGCACTCACACGATATGTAGGTTTGTTAGGTGGAGAACTACCTGGCACAAGATCTATGCGATGATCCTCGGGCCTTTGAGGAGGTAGTTCACCAGGCAATGCATTAGCAAAACAATCTTTATATGCATGAAGAAAATTCAGCCTATCCTGAGTCAAAACATCCACATTTTGATGACTTGGTTTAATGCTATCACGAATAAAAACCAAGTACGCAGAAAGACTCTTTTTCATTGCTTTATTAATCTGGATGTGAGATACAAGTGGGATAGAATCTCCTTCCTTACCAGCATCAATAACATGCATGCGGTCTCTATGCATAAAGGAAATCCTGTTTGTCTTGTACTCTTTGCGGGGCTCAAGCCTATGATGCCATGGCTTGCCAAGCAATACATCGCATCCATTAAGTGGTGCAACCAAGAAATGCTCATGATCAAGGTAACCCTGGATATGTATGCGCAACTTCTCAATAAGTGGGGTAACCTGCACCTCTTTATCAACAAAGGCAGCTTCTGCTTCAATTTGAGGCCCCATGTTCTCAACCTCAATACCCAAGGTGGCTGCCATCTGAATAGAGATGAAGTTATCTGTTGCACAATCATCAAACATAAATAGAGCGGGTTGATCCTTGATTTGATCCCATGCTTTGCATACCATCCTCTCTTTTCCATCATGCTTCGTGTTTCCCTGCACATCGGGAACTACATACACATTTGCCTTGGTTTGCTTGTCCTCATGCTTTGGTTTGGGGTTGGGGCATTGTCTAAACATATGCTCTTTGCTGCCACAAGAAAAGCATTTCCCTTCCTTTGCATATTGCTCCCTTTGCTCGGGGGTCGAGCCAAATTTGTTCTTCTTTGGCCCATGATCCTTGAATGAGGTATTTTCAGCTTTACCTCCCTTCTGGACATCCTGGAAGCTCTTTTTAGGTGGTTGTCCACCTTTTTGCAGGTTTGGGACAGCCTTCTCTTTGCCCTTAGAACCCCCTTGATCTTGCTTAATTTTGAGCACCAATTGCTCCGTAGCAAGAGCAGAGGCTATAAGCTGTTGTAGAGTGTGTTTCAGGTGCAATTCAATGCTCGAACGATAAGCTGGTTGCAGAGCGTGTTTCGGGTGCAATTCAATGCTCGAATGATAAGCTGGTTGTAATCCGGGGTGAAACTTCCTCTTTCTTTCATCCTCGGAGATTTGCATAAAGAGAGTTACCTCAAGCAACACTTTCCAAAACTTATTGACATACTACTGCACACTTTCATTATCTTTTTACTCAAGTCTATCCCACTTTTGGGTGAGAGTTTGCTCCGCATTAGGAGGCAAGAATTGGGCATAAAATCTGTCCTTAATTTCTTTCCAAGTGCAAATGGGGTCTTTGGTGGTCTTTTCAGTGATCCACCAATGGGCAGCTGTCCCCTTCAAGAACATGCTTGCATGACGAATTTTGGACTTCTCAGTGAAGTCCTCATCACTAAAAGCAATATCAAACTGTGCCACAAAAGCTAGCACCTTAGAGGCATCATACTCTCCATGAAAGGCATCAAATTTCACGGACTTGTTCCCTGCCTTGAACTCCTTGAGCTTCTTGGGACGTGGTACATATTCTTCTCTTTTTCTCTTTCCCTTATCAAACGGGGCAACTCTCTCTACATGAGCTTCATGGGCAATGATAGGTGTTCCACTAGCCAAAGTGACATGGGTCTTTGATTCTTGTGGCCCCAATGCATGTGATCTCGCTGATAGAGGCCTTGTCTCGCCACGAGACAACTCAATAGGCAAGGTCTTTTGGCTTGCATGCCGACCACTGTCCCCATGATGTACATACCTAGAATCCAAATGGCCTTGAGCATGCATAAATCTGTTTCCTCCTGTGCCTTGAGGAGTGGATGCATAGCGGGAGGTGACCGAAACTTCTTCTTTATGCAAGTATGATCTAAACCTTTGAGAGGCTGGGTCTCCCTGCTGCAAATGGGGTGGATTCTTGAGCATAAGCTGTCCATCCTCTCCCTCTTTAAGGTCACCCTTGTGGATAAGATAAGAGAGTGCCAGCTCCCTTGGCTTCTTGCCCACTTCTCGAGCCATAGACTCAAAAGTCACGTCCACCATAGCATCAGCTTTCTTGGCTTCTATGACACTTTGTACATGGGGGTCCTCATGCAAGAATTTCAGCTCTTGCTCTTTTGCCTGCAAAAGCCTCTTCATGTGCTCTAACTCAGCCCTCGATGCATTGGGCTCTTCCTCGTGCATGGGTTCTTTACCACGTGATGGTTGTCCCATGTATGCACTGTCATAGACTCTCTCAAGAGGCTTATGCCTTCCATGCAATGCATCGGAATCTCGTGAAGCACTTGATTGGCCCCTCGAATTCGGCACTTCCAATGGGTTGCCTGGCTGTCCATTGAATTAAGTGTTCGTGCTTGCTTCCGATCTCAAAACTCCGTGTCTCCTCTTGAGAAAGAGAGACGATCGGGCTCTGATACTAATGTGACCGCTCCCGACAGGAGGCCTACAGCTCGGAAGACAATATACACATATTTAGAACACTTAATTTAATTGTTATTAAACAATGGAAGCAACATCAGCAACACAAATCCTGGAAATACTAAAAATACAAATGACACCAGCACTGGGGCCGGAAAAGCCCCCCCCCCCCCCCAAATACTTTTTGTATTTCTTGGAGTATTTATATTTGTACAGTGTCACGGGCCTGACAGGCTAGATTTCTCCACAAGGGAGTGAAAACAACCAAATAAAACTGGTTCAAGTTGATGCAGAGGTGTTGGTCGGAGTAGCGCTAAATCACAGGCTCATTTCCACCTTCACTGGGTGGACACCTGGCTTTCACTGGTCTTCTGGGACCGTGCACCAATAGGCACGCCCGTACTAACGCAAGCCAAGGAGCACACTGCGGAGGGATGTGGCTTGGTTCTCCCCAATGAGCTTTGCTCCCAGATTCCCTGGTGAGTCTAACTTTCACTGGCTCTCAGAAGCTCTGAGAGCACGGTTAACAACACCACACAGGGAAATATACTAGCCACACCAGGAAGAATTTCCAGAACATGGTCAGCATAAACATGCCATGCTCCTGCACTACACAACTGAAAGCATTCTCTGAATTTAAATTAGCAAATTTCAGATTTATACAAATGAGAAAAATATGAGAGCACTTGATACAATGAGTACAATTCCAGTACAACAGGTACAATTTGCAGCAAGTACAATCAAGCATTTCAGGTACTTCACACGTGTGCAGGTACAACCAGCCAGGTAGTATTTAGATTCTGTACTTGCAGCAGGTAAAGCAGGTACATATGGGCAGCCAGCAGGTACACGTGGGCAGGTACAATACTTGGGCAGCAGCTGCTGCAGGCGAGTTCAGCAGGTACAGCACACGAGTACAGCAGACGTGGGCAGCAATCGGGTACAGCAGCCAGGTACAGGGCAGGTACAGTCAGGTACAGCAGCCAGGTACAGGTGGGTACTGTCAGAATATGCAGCGGAAATGATAACCAAACTTGGGTAGACAAGAGCAAGTAGACTGCAGAAAATAAACAGCACAAGAAACACAGAGAGAGAGGTGTGTAAACTCTTCTCTATACACAAGATCCCGGAAAAACTGAATGAGAAAGTGGTGGGGGCTGAGGGGCTATATATACATCTCCTAGAGGGCAGTCGGCCAGCAGCAAGAGTGCCCACGACTGGAGAAAATAATCCCATGACTGAATAAATGCAGGCGGCCAGCATTCTGATGCCCACGACTGATCAAAACCAGTCGGCCAGCAGCCCTGAAGCCCACGACTGATGAAGATCCAGTCGGCCAGCAATGGGGTGCTCCTGGCATCATTTGGCAGCCCTCCCACCACTAGGAAAAATGGGAAAAAATAGGAAAAAAATACGGGGAGTGTGGAAAAATGATATACGGGCGGGCACACCCACAACAGAGGCCCTGGTGTATACAAATAGACAGGAGATGACTTCTAACACCCCCTCTCAGCTCCTGGCTGTGAAACCAACCCAAGGGAGCTGGAGTGCCGCCTGAGCGTAGCTTGAGGTAGAGACTTCGTGAAGAGGTCCGTCGCATTGTCCTCCGTCGAACAATAAAGTAGCAAGATGTCACCCGCCAAGATCTTCTCGCGTACAAAGTGATACTGTATCTCTATATGCTTGGTCCGGGCATGGAAAACCAGGTTCCGAGCAATAGCTATACAACTCTGGTTATCGCACTGGATGACTGTGGGCTCCCTCTGTGGAAACCTAATCTCGCCTAGCAGCCTCCGCAGCCATACAACCTCACAAGCAGCACCACAAGCAGCCCGATACTCTGCCTCTGTCGAAGAAAGGGCAATAGTTGGCTGCCTCTTGCTGCTCCAAGAAACTGCTCCTGAGCCGAGGGTAAAAGTGTATCCTGAAGTAGATCTCCTCGTGTCTGGATCTCCTCCCCAATCTGAGTCACTCGAACCTTGGAGCTTGACTCCATTCCCTCCTGTGTGTAAGAGTCCCAGATCCTTCGTACTCTGTAGATACTGCAAGATTCGAAATCCTGCGTCCCAATGAGTCTTCAATGGCGTCTGCATAAAAGAGCTCAACAGTCCCACGGAGAAGCTCAAGTCCAATCTGGTGTTCAGCAACCAGATCAATGAACCAACCAACTTCCGGTACTGCGAGGCATCAACTGGCTCACAAGGATCTGTAACAGTTAACTTTGTGTTCGGGTCCATCGGCGAAGTAATAGGCTTGCAGTTCTCCATCCCAAAGGCCTCAAGCAACTCATGAACATACCGATGCTGAGAGATGAAAAACCCCCTCTGGGTCTGCCAGATCTCCAATCCTAAGAAGAAGTGGAGTAAGCCTAAGTCGGTCATCTCAAACTCCTTTGACAAGGCAGCCTTCGTCACTCCAATGTGCTCCACATGATCGCCGGTGAGAATGAGATCATCCACATAAAGGATGATAAGTGTGACCATGCCGCGTTCCCGAAAGAGAGACAGGTTTGGATCTGCAACCGATCTTTGAAATCCAGTCCGAATAAAGAAGGAATCAATCTTCTGATTCCAAGCCCTGGGAGCCTGCTTAAGACCATACAAGGCCTTACGTAACTTGTAAACCATCCCTTCCGATCTTGGAACAATAAAGCCTGGAGGCTGCTCAACGTACACCTCCTCCTACAAGTCACCATTACGGAACGCAGATTTCACATCCATCTGGTACACGGGCCACCTCTGAGAAGAAGCAAGGGCAAGAACGGTCCGAATCGTGGTCATCCGCGCTGTCGGTGCAAAGGTATTCTCGTAGTCGATGCCTGGCCGCTGAGCATAACCTTTAGCCACAAGCCTGGCTTTGTGTTTGTCCACCGACCCATCAGACGCGTACTTGGTCTTAAAGACCCATTTGACACCAATGACTGACCGCTTCGACGGTCTCGGTACCAACTCCCAAGTGTTGTTCTTCTCGATGCCATCAAGTTCCACCTGCATGGCTTCCCTCCAAGTATCCTGTGAAAGGGCTTCCTTTACGGAAGTGGGCTCTTTGTCCCGCATGATACGAGACATCAAAGCATAGTTCACCTGAAGATGCTCCGCCGTGTTGCTTTTATCTTGGACTCGATGTGATCTTTGAGGGCCGTCCTCTGTGGTCCACTCGGAGGGTAACTCCGTGACACCTGACTCCCGAAGGGTGTCTAACAACCACCTAGGTACTCGAACAGATCGTGGAGCCTCCTGTGATCGCGGGGGCTCAACTCCAGCTGCGGGCCCAACCTCCTGTGATGACTGAGGTGGATCAATTGGAGTGATAGACTGGGAATCATCATCAGACTCCTCTGGATCTCCAAGAAGTGGCGGCTCCTCGACAGTGGATGCTGGAACATGCTCGTCAAAGACCACATCCCGGCTGACAACAATCTCGTTCCTGTCTGGATCATACAACCTGTATCCCTTGGAAAGAGAGTTATACCCCACAAATACCAGCTTGTGGGACTTGGAGTCAAGCTTCCCCCTCTGCTTCTTCGAATATGTACATACGCGTCACTCCCAAAGACATGGAAATGCGAGACATCGGGTTTCCTGCCAAAATATGCCTCAAATGGAGTCATATGGGGTACAGAAGTCGTCGGAGAGCGGTTAATGGTATGGATAGCTGTTGCCACAGCCTCACCCCAAAGTGGACGAGGAAGATCACGATGCTCGAGCATGGTCCTCGCCATCTCCACCACAGTCCTGTTCTTACGTTCAACAACTCCATTCTCCGAAGGCGATCCAGTATTGGCCAATTCCCTCTTGATGCCATGATCTGCACAAAACCGGAAAAATACAGTCGAGGAGAATTCACCTCCTTTGTCAGCCCTGAGAGTCTTGACCTGAAATCCAGACTCTTTCTCCACCATCACGTGCCAATCCTTGAACCGAGCAAAAGCCTGGTCCTTTTGGGAAAGAGAGTAGACCCACGTGAATCTGGTACAGTCATCAACAAGCAGCATGAAGTAGAGAGATCCTCCCAAGGATGGTATTTGCTGTGGTCCACACAAGTCAGTGTGAATCAACTCCAATGGTTTCGAAGCCCGCTTGGAAGCCTGCTTCGGAAAGGATTCCCTGTGCTGCTTACCACGTATTCAAGAACTGCAGCGACCTTGCCTATTACCAACATCTGGCAAGCCAACCACCATCTGGTCCCGGAAGGCGCGCCGCAAAGCATCCACATTTAAGTGGCCAAAACGAAAGTGTCACAAATCTCCGACCTGAGAGCCTGTCAATGAGGAGAGTGCAGAGAGCTTGTAGATGCCATTCTCCGCACCGCCTTCCCAAACAACTTTGCCTGTCTCACGGTCCCTTAGAGCAACTGAATGCTCCTCAAATTCCACCCGAAAGCCAGTCTTGCATACCTCATGCATTGACAGAAGATGAAAACCCAGAGCAGGGACATAAAGAACACGGGAAGCATGCTTGCCCCCCTTGCCGTCGGGAATAATCTCCATCCGGCCCTCACTATGTATCGGAATAGTGGAGTTATTGCCAATAAAGATACGACCTGAGTGCTGTTTCAGATCCAGAAAGAAGTCACGGGATGGAGTCATGTGCCTGGAAGCACCACTGTCGAGAATCCATTCCCGGGTATCCTTCGCGGTGAAGCCAACTGCCTCCTCGCTCGAAGATGATGAAGCATCGGAGTCCACCATCTCTAAGTGCACAAATGCCGGAGTCTTCGCAGCTGAGGCTGAGGAATCAACACTCTTCCCTGTCCGCTTAGGGCACTTCCTCCAGTAGTGGCCTTTCTCGCCACAATCATTACAAGATCTTTCGGCCTTCAGCTTCTCTCGTTTTGGATGAGGCTTCTTCTCAGAAGACTTCTCCGGTGAAGCCTTCCCTTTGCCCTTGTTGGTATTACGGCCTTTCGACCGTTGGCCAGTTAAGGCCTCCGAACCTCCGCCGTGAGGAGGGTTCGTGAAACGTTCCTCTTGGTCCAAGACCATTGGCACAAGCTCCTCCCAAGTAATGGTGTTGAGCCTGCCACTCGTGATCAACGAAGAATAGAAAGCAGAATACTGACCAGGCAAGTGGGAAAGTAACGTGATGGCCATATCTTCGGATGATATCTCTTTCCCAGCTTGAAGTACTTCCTGCTGAAGGGCCTGCAGCTTGTTAATGTGTTCCCGCATCGTCGAAGACTTTGCAGGGTTCATAACCCGCATCTGCACTTCCAAGGATATCCGCTTCATGGGTGACACCCTGTTATACAAAGAAGCCAAGTGCTCCCATATGCCTCTCGCCAGCGTCATGTGCTTCACATGGTTGATCACCTGTGGTGTGCAATTGAGGAAAATAAACGACCGGACCCTGGCGTTGACACGATCCCACATGTGTGCCTGTGCCTCTCGGTCCTTCCTCGGCGATAATAACTCCCCTTCCTCAGCTTCCGGCCGTGGCACCCCTATGATAATAAAATCAGCAAGGTCATATGACTCCAGAACTGACTCCATCATGACCTTCCAGATGCCGTAATTGGACCCGTCCAATTGACGATCCACTGGGAACGTGGGGAGAGTTGGAATCTTCACGTGCTTCTCAGCCATCTCTAGTAAATCTGCCATCGCGGAGAGTAACCTGAAAGGGTGGGTGGGTGGGAAAAAAAATCTGAAAATCTGCAAGTGGCTGTCCAGCACCTTTGCCCGCCTTCCTCTTGCACCTTCTCTTCCCGTTCAGCCTGAAACAGTCCACCAATCAGCAACCTGTTGCTCCCCCTCTTGCTCAGAAAAACGCCCAAGATCTCCTAGAGCCTAGGGCTCTGATACCATGTCAGAATATGCAGCGGAAATGATAACCAAACTTGGGTAGACAACAGCAAGTAGACTGCAGAAAATAAACAGCACAAGAAACACAGAGAGATAGGTGTGTAAACTCTTCTCTATACACAAGATCCCGGAAAAACTGAATGAGAAAGTGGTGGGGGCTGAGGGGCTATATATACATCTCCTAGAGGGCAGTCGGCCAGCAGTAAGAGTGCCCACGACTGGAGAAAATAATCCCACGACTGAATAAATGCAGTCGGCCAGCATTCTGATGCCCACGACTGATCAAAACCAGTCGGCCAGCAGCCCTGAAGCCCACGACTGATGAAGATCCAGTCGGCCAGCAATGGGGTGCTCCTGGCATCATCTGGCAGCCCTCCCACCACTAGGAAAAATGGGAAAAAATAGGGAAAAAATACGGGGAGTGTGGAAAAATGATATACGGGCGGGCACACCCACAACAGAGGCCCTGGTGTATACAAATAGACAGGAGATGACTTCTAACAGGTACAACAGGCATGTACAGGGCAGGTACAGGCGGGTACAGGCGGGTACAAGCGGGTACAACAGCAGCAAGGAGGCGGGTACAGCCAACAGCAAGGAGGCGATGCAAAGAGAAAATCCACCAACCCACCACACGTGGGGAATTTTCCAATAATGTTCCATGCAAAAGCCTTATCAAAGGTTATAAAACCTTAATACATAATTAACACTTATGGGCACCATCGAAAAGAAAATGTCCAGCTCCTTTTTAAATGTGTGAACACATTAGCTTATAAACATTAAAGTTCACCATAGTTTATGGATTTTACATTTTAAAAGGGCCAAAATTGTAATACTTAACACCTGTTCACACGCCACACCACCAAGTCAGCAAACAGCATCCCACGATACATGGGGGCGTCCCCGTCCAGTGTACTGGCACGACATAACAGGCAAACACACACAAACAAGTCATGCGAAAATAAATTTATGCATGATGCAGGCATAAATGCATGTGCACAAATAGTGGATGAAATCTCTCTTTCATGGATTCTTGTTGGGCACAAAACTGACACGACAAATATAAATAAATATGTCCTGGTCTTCCTATGGAGTGACAGTCCCATAGGTAAGACACCATCCTGGCTATACACGGGTGGCACCAACAGGCTCCTGTCCATAAAGCACGAAGCAAATCACACATGGGTGAAACGAAACTGGTTCCCGTCCATGTGACGCAGCACTGGTCGCACACGGGTGGCACTGATCTGGCTCCCATCCATGTGACACCATAAAACTGGCCCTTTCATGTGGGACACTGGCCTGGTCCCATGTGAACATGTCACAAATCTGGCCGCTCTATGGAGTGACAATCCCATAGAAGTGGCTCCAAAAATGGAGATGGACCAAATGGTGACAACATGGGTCCTCAAATTGAAGCAAGGACTGTCTTTGTTGGTAGAGAAGTGCAGGTCATGCCTATTATTGGCAAGTTGTGCATACACATTCAAGGCTATGTGGATCATGAGGATTTTTTTGTGGCGCCTTTGAATGGTTGTGATGTATTGCTTGGAAGCCATGGCATACACATATTGATCCGTGCAAGGCTTAAAAGACCAACAGGATCACGTTCATGCATAAAGGCCGAGAGCATGTAATTGATGTTGGTGAAGAGGGTGATATCATTCCCCTTGTATCTCATGTACAAATTAAGAAAGTAATGAAAGAGTGTTTTTGCGTACTTGATTTTTTTACGGGATCATGTTGAGAAAAATAATGTACATGTAAACACTCTTAGTAATGATAGGCTGAAATTCTTGCAAGAGTACAATGATTGTTTTGCTGATGAGTTACTAAATGAGTTGCCACCCGTACGACCGGAAGATCATCGCATTGATCTTGTGTCGGGTAGCTCACCACCTAATAGGCCAGCCTATCGTGTTAGTGCATCCCAAAAAGAAGAGATCATGAAGTAAGTAAATGAGCTTCTTGAGAAGGGTTTGGTTCAGCCAAGCTCTTCTCCATATTGTTCACCCGTCCTCTTGGTTCAAAAGAAGGATGGATCTTTTCGTATGTGTGGATTATAGAGCTTTGAATAAGCTTACTATCAAGAATCGGTTCTCGATTCCACGCATAGATGACATCCTTGACAAGTTGGATGGATCACCATGCTTTAGCCGAATTGATCTCAAGAGTGGGTATCGTCAAGTGCGTGTAGTGCCTGAGGATGTACACAAAATTGCTTTCAAGATGACATTTGGGCTTTATGAGTATCTTGTTATGCCTTTTGGTCTTACAAATGCCTTGGCTACATTCAAAGAATGATGGATCGTATATTTCGTGGACACAAGAAATTTATAGGTGTCTTCTTTGATGACATCCTAGTTGTCATGTGCACAGTGTGTATCTACCGTGTGCTACACGCACGCAAGACTAGTTTCGAGGCTTGGGGAAGCTTGGAACTAGGCAGGCTGATTGACGAGCTGAGTTAGGGAAATACTAACGGGCGGGCACCCAAGTATGGACGGGCGGGCACCCAAGTGTGGACGCCCGATGACCGGCCAAGAGCCTATAAAACGGTGGCCAAGGTTAGTTATTGTATTATAGAGAGTCTCGCGAGTTTGTGAGAGCTCTATGGTCTTGGAGCCTGGATATAGTGCAGACGTGCACCTGCTTTATGCAGCCGAGGCCGACAGTAGTCTCGAGGCCCGTGAGGGCAGCTTCGTGGCGGTATGGGACGTCGCGAGGAGATTGGCCGGTACGTCATCCTAGTTAGCTCAGCTCGTGGCTCGGTGGGGACAGTCAAGACTGTGGGCTTGCCCATGGCTGTCATGGTTGGGAGGTGAGTCAGGCCTGTAGCAGCTACATGCGGCCAGGCCTGTCAGGCATGCGGCCAGCCCTGCGCAGCCAGCCTAGGCAGCGCCTACGCCAGGCGGGCAGCGCCCAGGTCAGCCCAGGCCTACGCAGGCACCCCAGCCAAGCCCTGTAGGCAGCCAGCTTTATGTTGGCAGGCGGGTCAACGCTGCCATGATGCGCAGGCTACACACAGGCGACGACAGCACCACAGCTGACGACAGCATCCGCCGGAATGAAAGCATGCGCCGGCTCCTAATCCAGGAGCCGGCAGTTAATCCTGGAGGAAAAAAAAAAGGTGAAAGCACACGTTTTTTTTTTGGGCTTTCTCTTTTTTGAGTTTAATTTTTTTTAAAAAGTTTTAAAAGAACCCTCCAAGGTTTCCAAGGTGTTTTATTTTTTTTAAGAAAATAGAATATATATATATATATATATGAATATATATATATTTATTCAAAAAAAAAAAGACAAAAGCAAAGAAAAAGCCAAGCATAGCTTTTGGGCTTTTAGTTTTTTTGGGAAACCTTTATAAAACCTCAAGTGGGCTTCTTGCCATATCTCTCTCAAGTTTTCAAGCTCTCAAGCTCTCAAGTTCGTTCGCACTTTTGTTGTGCAAAGATAGAATTTTCTCTCCACGTACTCTCTTCACGATGTCGACCCAAGAATCAGAGTTGGAGCTCCTTGTGGAACACGAAGGCTTGCCGGCTACGGAAGGTACCGATGCCGATCTTTTTGACGATTTTGTGTCAAAATCAGATTTCCAAGAGTTCAAAGTAGCTCTCGAAGCTTCTTCGACGGAACGTCAGGCACAAATCGCAGCCCAGATGCAAGCTTTGCAGAACTCCAGTGCTCTATTGACCACTACCCTCTCTACTTTCTCGGGTATGGATACCTTGGCTTCAGCTTTAGGCCCCAACATTACTCCGGAACCGTTCGGGGGCGAGCAAAAGCAGCGCACCGAGGAGATCGTGGACACTTGGCTACATAAGTGGCAAGTTCACTTTCAGTTTCATCCATATGATGATGGAAAGAAGATCCAGTTAGCAGCAGGTTTCCTGTCCGGCAAAGCTTTGCTTTGGTGGAAGGAACTCAACCCTAAGCCAACGACTTGGACACAATTTGAAGACGTTTTCAAGAAAGAATTCCTCAAGAAAGAGGATGATTACGATGTTGTTTCCCGGTTTTCAGCTTTGACCATGACCTCGCAGCACCTCACTTATGAGGTCTACCTCCAGAAGTTTCGTGACTTGCAGATGAAAGCTACAAAGATGGATCCCACTACTCTTTTGGGGTTTTTCGTAGCTGGTTTACTAGACTCGTACATACAAATGTAAAACATTGGACGAGGCTATTTATTCACCTCGTATCTATGATGATACGATGGGCTCTTCCAAGTCGAAACCCGTTACCGAGCAAGGGAACAAGCATAAAAGAAAGTTCTCCGCACCTATGGCTAACACGACAGTAGGAAAGTCTTCGAACCAACCTTCGAAGAATTCCAGTTCGACACCAGCGAAGAAGAAACGACTCCTTAGGGCTTTAAAGCTCAAGAAGGAAGGACGTTGTTTTATTTGCGAAGAAAAAGGACACATGCGTAATGAGTGTCCGAAGCAAAAGAGTACCAAGTCAAATGCAGGACCCAAGCCAAAGGCAGCTAACCAGTTGTCTTTGACAGGTAAGTCAATTACTGTACTTTCTCGCCCTAGTACTTGTTCTGATTGTCTGTTCAATTCTAAAGTATTTGGCTTGCTTGATCTTCTCCGAGTTTATGGAGAAGTGAATGGCCATAAGATTCACATTCTTTTAGACCCTGGCAGTTCGCATAACTTTGTTAACTATACAAACTTGTGCAGAAATTGAGTCTTGATACGACACTTAGCGACCATATCTATGAGGTACATCTACCTGCGGGAAGGCAAGTTTGGGATCGCAAGGTGGAGATGCTTCCAATCCAGATTCAGGACTACAAAGAACGACACTCAATCTCGTTGGCCAACCCTTGAGAAGGAGCTTTATGTTGTGATTCATGCTCTCAAGGTTTGGAGACATTATTTATATGGCTCCAAGTTTGTGGTATTGACTGATTATCAGTCAATCAAGTATGTGTGTGATGCGGATGATTTGAGAGGAAGGAAAGCTCGTTGGGTAGAGTTAATGCAAGATTTTGATTTTGAGATCCGTTATCGGAAAGGGTTCATGAATAGTATTGCAGATGCGCTTAGTCGAATTCGAGAGGTGAATACTTTGTCGTTCACCTAGATTTCTACTGACTTATTTCAGTCATTGAGAGGGCTTTGTAGGACTGATAGTTATTTTGGTCCATTTTGGCAAAAGATCCAGCTTGGAGCTCATTGATTGACCAAGACTCGATGACTGAGCAGTCTACCATTCAGGCTGCAAGAGGCCAGTGGATGATTCGGAATGGTTTGCTATTCCGTAATGACAAAAATTGTGTACCACAAATCCTGGACATTCGGTCCAAGAATCTTAAGGAGTGTTACGACGCCCCTTCTGCTGGACACCCTAGGGTACACAAGACACTATCGTTAGTGAAACACACTTTTTATTGGCCAAAGATGAAAGGGTATGTAGAAGATTATGTTCTCAAGTGTCAAATTTGTCAGGCAAATAAAGCTGAACGTTTTAGACAGGCTGGGTTGTTGCATCCTTTGCAAATCCCAGGTAATAAATGGGAAAGTATTTTCATGGATTTTATTACCGGATTGCCAATAACACATCAAGGCCACGATTCTATTTGGGTTGTGGTAGATCGCTTGACAAAAATGGCTAGATTTTTACCGACCCGGAAGACTATTACAGCTACGCAATTAGCACGGCAGTTTATCGAGCAATTGTTTAGACTGTACGGGTTACCGCAGGACATAGTCAGTGATAGGGACTCTAAGTTTACGAGTGATTTTTGAAAACTTGTTTTTGAGAAGTTGGAAACAACTTTGAATTTGAGTTCCTCTGATCATCCTCAATCTAATGGCCAGACTGAAAGAGTGAATCAGATTTTGGAGGATATGCTTCGGGTATATGTATCCAAAAGACAGAGTTCATGGGAGGATTATCTTCCTATGTTAGAATTTGCATATAACAGTACTAAGCATACGAGTACAGGTTTTAGTCCTTTCATGCTTATGTATGGTTTTCAACCTAGATCATCTGTTACAGTAGGATTCTCAGGACTTCAGCATGATGCAGCACGTAATTTTTTGCAAGATATGCAGGAAATGTTACAAGTTGCGAAGGAATCTATTAGAAGTGCTCAAGACCGAGACAGGTTTTATTCTAATAGACATCGTTCACCCAGAGAGTTCTCTGAAAGAACGATGGTGTATTTGCGAGTTCCGAAAGATTCCGAGACTTTACGGACAGGTAGATCTCCGAAATCATCTCCTAGATATTGTGGACCATTTCGTGTTACACGATGGATTGGTTCAGTTGCATATGAATTGGATTTGCCTTCTCATGTGAAAGTTCATCCTGTATTTCATATCAGTAGACTTAAGGAAGTACTGGGTGGAGCAGATCAGTTAGTTACTTCTCAAGAAATTATAGATGTCGAGGACATGACAGTTGTTCCGCACGAACGTGAAAAGATTCTTGGATTTCGTGAACGAAGATTGCGTAATACGTTTATCACGGAATACAAGATCAAGTGGAAGGATCGTGTTGAGGAGGACGCTACATGGGAGACATTGACTACTCTTCAGAGAGATTACCCTGGCTTTTTAGTGAGCTCAAGAGTGAGCTCTTAAAGGAAGGGGAGTATGTCATGTGCACAGTGTGCATCTACCGTGTGCTACACGCACGCAAGACTAGTTTCGAGGCTTGGGGAAGCTTGGAACTAGGCAGGCTGATTGACGAGCTGAGTTAGGAAAATACTAACGGTCGGGCACCCAAGTATGGACGGACGGGCGCCCAAGTGTGGACGCCCGATGACCGGCCAAGAGCCTATAAAATGGTGGCCAAGGTTAGTTATTGTATTATAGAGAGTCTCGTGAGTTTGTGAGAGCTCTATGGTCTTGGAGCCTGGATCTAGTGCAGACGTGTACCTGCTTTATGCAGCCGAGGCCGACAGCAGTCTCGAGGCCCGTGAGGGCAGCTTTGTGGCGGTATGGGACGTCGCGAGAAGGGGATTGGTCGGTACGTCATCCTAGTTAGCTAGCTCGTGGCTCGGTGGGGACAACCAAGACTGTGGGCTCGCCCATGGCTGTCATGGTTGGGAGGTGAGTCAGGCCTGCACTCCCTTGTTGTTTGTTTGTTCGTCTGTTTGCAGGTTTTGAGTTTCGAACCAAGATCGATCACGAGGAGATCCGTGGGGATTTGACACTAGTCTTCTCGAACTCATTTGGCTATTGTTTTTGAAGAACTCCGTAAGCATAAACTCTTCATAAATGCAAAGAAGAGTGAGTTCTTCTTGTCAGAGATACATTATCTTGGGCATATTGTATCCAAAGATGGGATCCTGCAAAGATTGATGCAATTCGGAATTGGCCTGAATTGAGTTCAGTGCATGAGATCTGTAGTTTTCTTGGATTATGCTCTTACTACGGCAGGTTCATTCGGCACTTTGCATGGATTGCTTCTCCTTTTTGCATGATTTAACAAAGAAGAAGGCCACATTCAGATGGACTATTGTAGAGAGGGATGCATTCCTCAAATTGAAAGATGCAACTATTGTAGAGAGGGATGCATTCCTCAACTACTCATGGTCTAGTGTTGATCATTCCGGATTTGCAAAAGCCTTTGTGTGGAATGTGATGCATCTGGAAATTGCATAGGAGCTGTCCTAAATCAAGAGGGACAAGCCGTGGCTTATGAGAGCTGTAGATTGCATGATGCAGAGCTATCTCTTGGTATTTATGAGAAAGAGCTCTTGGTTGTAATTCATGTACTTACCATATGAAAACATTATCTTCTTGGGACTGATTTCACTGTGAAAACAGATCACCAAAGTTTGAGGTGTTTTCTTACCCAAACTATATTGTCAGAGAAGCATATGAGGATGGCCAATTTTCTCTCTATGTTTCATTTTCAGATCTTGCATACCCCAAGACAGAAGAATGTAGTGGCAGATGCATTGTCACGAAAGCCGTATATAGCAGCTTTCTCGGTTGCCTCTCATGGGGACTTGTCTACCATGCGTGATTTGTATCATACGGAGTTGATTTTGCCACTATTTGGGTTGTTTTGATGGCTGGTCATGCACATGCCTCTTATGTGATCTGTCATGTGCACAGTGTGTATCTACCGTGTGCTACACGCACACAAGACTAGCTTCGAGGCTTGGGGAAGCTTGGAGCTAGGCAGGTTGATTGGCGAGCTGGGCTAGGGATAGACTAACGGGCGGGTATCCAAATATGGACGGGCGGGCGTCCAAGTGTGGATGTCCGGTGACCGGCCAAGAGTCTATAAAAGGGTGGCCAAGGTTAGTCAATAGTTCATAGAGTCTCGCGTGTCTTTGTGAGAGCTCTATGGTCAAGAGCCTGGATCTAATGCAGACGTGCACCTGCTTTATGCAGCCAAGGCTGGCAAACAGTATCGAGGCCCGCGAGGGTAGCTTCGTGGCGGTATGGGATGTCACGAGGTAGAGATTGGTCGACACGTCCAACTAGTTAGCTCAGCTCGTGGCTCGGTGGGGACAGCCAAGACTTGAGGGCTTGCCCACGGCTGTCAAGGTTGGGAGATTAATTGAGGATGGGTCAGATCCGTCCAAGTAAATCACCTTGGGGTGCACTTGTGTTACTCAGGAGAAAGGACAACACCTGGAGAATGTGTATAGATTACAAGAGAGTGAACAAGCTGACAATCAAGAACCGTTATCCTCTCCCTAGATCAAATGACCTGATTGACCGGTTAGCCGGAGCGAAGTATTTCACAAAGATAGATTTACGTACTGGCTATCACCAGATACGTATTCATGAAAGGCATATCGAAAGAACCGCCTTTCGGACTAGGTATGGTCATTACGAGTTTCTCGTATCACCTTTTGGGTTAATCAATGCTCCAGTCACTTTCTAATAAATGATGAACGATCTTTTTCGTGAACATTTGGAAAAATTTGTGGTTGTGTTCTTGGATGATATTTTAATATATAGTCGTAATCTTGAGGATCACGTTAAACACCTCACGATTGTCTTAACTATTTTAAGACAGAATCGGCTATATGCTAAATTAAGTAAATGTGAGTTTTTTATGACAGAAATCATTTACTTGGGAAACAAGATCACTAGAAACGGGTTGAGCATTGATTATGACCGACTTAAAAGATTCTGGCTTGGCCTATACCACAGACTGTGAAACAACTTTGTTCTTTTCTCGGTTTTGTTGTTTTTCTTTGGAAGTCTGTGTGGGAGTACTCTCAGCTCACACTACCGATGACTGACTTGTTGAAAGGTCGTGGACGTAAGTTGAATCAGCCTATCACTTGGAATAACGTTCTAGATATGGCCTTCAGACTTTTGAAAGATAAAGTCAAGGAAGCACCTATCTTGGCACTATCCGATCCTAGCAGGCCTTATGTTCTTGAGACTGATGCCAGTCACTATGCAATCGTGACTTTCCTATTTCAAGATGGTAGACTGGTTGCTTTCGAGAGTAAAAAGCTAGACGACACTCAATCTCGTTGGCCAACCCTTGAGAAGGAGCTTTATGCCGTCATTCATGCTCTCAAGGTTTGGAGATATTATTTATATGGTTCCTGTTAGAAGTCATCTCCTGTCTATATCTATACACCAGGGCCTTTGTTGTGGGTGTGCCCGCCCTTATTAGGTGTTTTCTCATTTTTCCCCACTCTCCGTATTTTTCCCCCATTTTTTCCATTTTTTCTTAGCATGGGTGGCTGCCCTGTGATGGCAGGAGGACCCAGTTGCTGGCCGATTGCATCAGCATGTTTATGTTCTCATTTTGGAGCTGGCCGACTGGACTGGACAGGTCGTGGACTTTCTATGCTGGCCGACTGTTGTTTGCAAGTCGTGGGTGTCCTGTCGGCTGCCCTACAGCAGGCCGACTGCTGTTGGGGGTCGCATATAAAATGGCCCCCAGCTCCCTTGTCATTGTCGTATCATTCCCGGGATCTTCTTGTGTATATAGAGCAGAGTTACACGCCTCTACCATTCTCTCTCGTGCTGTTATTTTTTTCTGCATTGCGTTTTGCTCTTGTGTTCTCAGATCTGGTCATCATCTCCGTTGCGTATTCTGACATGGTATCAGAGCCTAGGCTCTAGATAGTTCTTGGGATTTGTGTGAGCATGAGGGGGACTTTTGTGTTGCTGATTGGTGGACTGTTCGGGACTGTTCGGGAAGTGGAGAAGCAAGAGGACGGCGGGTTGATTTGCTGGACAGCCACTTGCATGTGTTAGTTCTTCTTTGTTTCCACCCACCCACCCTTTTCAGAGTACATCCCCGCAATGGCAGATTTGTTTGAGATGGCCGAGAGACATGTGAAGATCCCGACACTCCCCACGTTCCCGGTGGACCGTCAGTTGGATGGGAACAACTACGGCATATGGAAGGTTATGATGGAATCTGTTGTGGAGTCTTACGACCTCGCTGATTTCGTCGTTGTTGGGGTTCCACGGCCGGAAGTAGAGGAAGGGGAGTTAAAGTCGATCCGAAAGAACCGGGAGACTCAGACACAGATGTGGGATCGTGTCAACGCCAGGGTCTGTTCGTTTATCTTTCTCAACTGCAAACCGCAGGTAATCAATCATGTAAAGCACATGACGCAGGCCAGAGGTATATGGCAGCATTTGGCCTCTCTTTACAACAGGGTATCGCCCATGAAGAGGATTTCCTTGGAAGTATAGATGCGGGTTATGAGCCCTGTAAAGTCGTCGATGATACGGGAGCATTTTAACAAGCTGCAGGCTCTTCAGCAGGAAGTTCTTCAGGCTAGGAAGGAGATATCGTTAGAGGACATGGCCATAACGTTGCTGTCACACTTGCCCTCTCAGTACTCAGCATTTTACTCGTCTTTGATTACCAGTGGCAGGCTCAGCACCATCACGTGGGAGGAGCTTGTGTCCATGGTCTTGGACCAGGAGGAACAATTCACGAACCCTCCTCAGGGTGGAGGTTCGGAGGCCTTAACTGGCCAATGGTCTAAAGGCCGTAACACGGGCAAAGGGAAGGCTTCAACAGAGAAGTCTTTTGAGAAGAAGTCTGTTACTGACCGCGAGAAACTAAAGGCAGAGAGGACATGTAATGATTGTGGTGAGAAAGACCACTATCGGAGGTAGTGTCCCAAGCGGAAGACCGAGAAGGGTGAAGACTTAGCAGCAATCATGAAGACTCCGGCTTTTGTGTACCTGGAGGTGGTGGACACCGATGTTTCATTTTCTTCAGGCATGGAGGAGATTGGAGGACTCTCCACAATGGATACTCGGGAGTGGATTCTAGACAGTGGTGCTTCCAGGCACATGACTCCTCCTCGTTTTGATTTACAGGATCTCTGCAAGTGTTCTGGTCACATTCTTACTGGGGATATGTCCACTATCCCAGTTCACAGTGAGGGCAGGATGGAGATAGTTCTCGATGGCAGAGGGGGAAGCATTCCTCCCAGGTGTTGTATGTTCCGTCACTTGGTTTTCATCTGTTGTGAGTGCATCAGGTTTGCAAGACTGGCGCATGGGTGGAGTTTGATGAGCATTTTGTTGCTCTCCGGGACAAAGCAACAGGCCAGGTGGTTTGGGAAGGCGGAGTGGAGAATGGAGTTTACAAGCTTTCAGCACTCTCTCTGCCAGGTCCTCAGGTTTGTGATGAATGGCAGTTTGGTAATGGCCACTTAAGTGTGGACACGCTGCTCGTGCAGGCTTTTCGGGACCAGATGGTGGATAGCTTGTCAGTTGATGGCAGCAGTTGGCAGGAACTTTCCAGTACTAATGTTGGTAGTTCTTGTGTTCGTCAGTCAGAGTAAACTGAACAGGTAACTTATGCTCTGATGTCTCGTAGTATTTGGGACAAAGAAACTCCTATAGATGAGGATGTTCTTTCCACGGGGACCTTTTGGAAAGCCAGGTAGGTGGCAGTTGATTACTTGTAGAAGGAGTTGGTTTCTCCAGGCTTTGTGGTTCTGGATTCACAGGGGGTAGTTGACAGGTTTCAGAAGGCTTTGCGTGGTCTTCAGCAGGTTTCCAGGACTTGGTTTTGCACCGTAACAGGTGTTGATCCTTGTGAGCAGTGTGGTGCCTCTTTGACTCAGAAGCAGAATGGTTCATTGATCTGGTTGATGGACACCAGTTTGGACGGGAGCTTTTTGATGAGGCAGTTGAGCTCATGGTTGCAGATGACTCTTTGGGAGACAGGATTGCGTTTGCTGTGGTTTTTGCGGCATGCGAAGGATCATGGACTCTTGTACACAGGAGGGGGATTGATTGATGGAGTCCGACTCCACGGTTGGAATGACTCAGTTTGGGGAGGAGATTCGGACACGAGGAGATCTACTTCAACCCTAGGAGCTGTTTTTTGGAGCAGTGAGAGGTAGTCATCTTTTGCCTTGTCGGCGACAGAGGCAGATTACCGGGCTGCTTGTGATGCTGCTTGTGAGGTGGTGAGGATGCAGAGGTTGCATTGCAGGTTTGGGCTTCCACTGAAGGAACCCATGGTCATCCAGAGGCACTTTGTTCGTGAACAGATCGTTGCTGATGACATCTTGCTAGAGTTCTGTTCGACGGAGGACAGTACGGTGGACCTCTTGACGAAATCGCTATCTCAGGATTTGCTCAGGCGGCACCCCAGCTCCCTGTGGTTGGTCTCACAGCCAGGAGCTGAGAGGGGGTGTTAGAAGTCATCTCCTGTGTATACCTATACACCAAGGCCTTTGTTGTGGGTGTGCTTGCCCTTATTAGGTGTTTTCTCATTTTTCCCAACTCTCCGTATTTTTTTTCCATTTTTTTCATTTTTTCTTGGCATGGGTGGCTGCCTTGTGATGGCAGGAGGACCCAGTTGCTGGCCGACTGCATCAGCATGTTTATGTTCTCATTTTGGAGCTGGCCAACTGGACTGGACAGGTCGTGGACTTTCTATGCTGGCCGACTGCTGTTTGCAAGTCGTGGGTGTCCTGTCAGCTGTCCTACAGCAGGCCGACTGTTGTTGGGGCCCCCAGCCCTCTTGTCATTGTTGTATCATTCCCGGGATCTTCTTCTGTATGTAGAGCAGAGTTACACACCTCTACCATTCTCTCTCTTGTGCTGTTATTTTTTTTTGCATTGCGTTTTGCTCGTGTTCTCAGATCTGGTCATCGTCTCCGTTGGGTATTCTGACAGCTCCAAGTTTGTGGTATTGATTGATCATCAGTCAATCAAGTATGTGTGTGATGCCGATGATTTGAGAGGAAGGAAAGCTCGTTGGCTGAGTTAATGCAAGATTTTGATTTTGAGATTCGTTATCGAAAGGGGTCCATGAATAGTGTCGTAGATGTGCTTAGTCGGATTAGAGAGGTGAATACTTTGTCGTTCACCGAGATTTCTACTGACTTATTTCAGTCATTGAGAGGGCTTTGCAAGACTGATAGTTATTTTGGTTCATTTTGACAGAAGATTCAGGATGGGAGCTCATTGATTGACCAAGAATCAATGACTGAGCAGCCTACCATTCAGGCTACAGGAGGTCAGTGGATGATTCGGAATGGTTTACTATTCCGTAATGACAAAATTTGTGTACCACAGATCCCGGACATTAGGTCCAAGATTCTTAAGGAGTGTCACGACGCTCCTTCTGCTGGACACCTTGGGGTACATAGGACATTAGCTTTAGTGAAACACACTTTCTATTGGCCAAAGATGAAAGGGTATGTAGAAGATTATGTCCTCAAGTGTCGAGTTTGTCAAGCAAATAAAGCTGAACGCTTTAGACAGGTTGGGCTGTTGCATCCTTTGCAAATCCCAGGTAATAAATGGGAAAGTATTTCCATGGATTTTATTACTGGATTACCAAGAACACGTCAAGACCACGATTCTATTTGGGTTGTGATGGATCGCTTGACAAAAATGGCTAGGTTTTTACCGACACGGAAGACCATTATAGCTACGCATTCTAATGAGTGCTTAATGATCCTATTTATAGGAAAAAGGAATGAATTCGTAATCAAGTCGGCTTTGCCTATTTTTTCACAAAACATTGTCCAAAAAGTCATATTTTGTGTCCACACTATGCCCAAAAGGTGTCCCAACCATTGGGCTATGTCTTAGGCACTTCCAGGAGCCTGTAGGGCTGCAAAATCTGCTCTAAATCTGCCCATATATTTGCTAATGAGAATATACATGTCTATGAGAATTGGGATGAACGGATGCACATGACACCATGCAACCACACGGAACTAGAAGTTGATTTACAAAGCATAATTGTTGAGTAGTTGTTCCTAACAATAGCCTCTGAAGCTAAGATCAGAAAATCTGGTTTATCATTTTGTACTTGAGATACATTCATCCTGACCTTTTCTTGTACATAAATACAATGGGTGTAGGTCTGCTTGTCATGTGCTTGCATTTGAGTTCTGTTGCTCTTTCTCTATGTGATGAACTCTTGCACGTAGCACGAGAGAGAGAGAGAGAAAGAGTTCTATAAACATTTGCGGAAGGCCAAAATGGCCTATCAGACCCAATACATGAGATAAACACCATAATGGTCTAAGCCAAATTTGCAATCCAAAACATTTAACCAAACTAAAGAGAGAAGAAAAATCCTAGAGATCATCATCTGTTATGCCCCTATGAGATGACGTAGTTGCAGTAGATGTCAAATCTGCTGCTGATGAGGTTTCATCGGTAGCTGCTACAAGTTGTGAAAAACGACTGGTTTTGGCAAGCGAAACTTCTAGATGAGAGCTTTTCCGTTGTGAAAAATGGCCCATTTGGCTTCTTGATGTGTTGTTTTAACTTTGTGCTGAGGTCAGCTTGTTAGCAATCCATACTTTGGTGCCCTTCAGATTCTCTCTCTCTCTCTCTCTCTCTCTCTCTCTCTCTCTCTCTCTCTCCACTGGTCCAAGAAGATGCTCCCAATAGCTTAAAATCCAAGACATCCTCAAGACATATAGGCAATGGATATAGAGCTGTTGTTTTTTCTTTTCACTCTAGTTGGGGCTTTTCTTATTATTTACCATGATTCAATCACTTCTTGAACATATTGTAACACTTTTGATCTCATAGACCCTTTGGTCTTTTGTAGACGATCATAGAACTTTTCTCTCTCTCTCTCTCTCTCTCTCTCTCTCTCTCTCTCTCTCTCTCTCTCTCTCTCTCTCTCTATATATATATATATATATATATATATATGTACATATGTGCGTACACTCTCTCTCTCTCTCTCTCTCTCTCTCACACACACACATGCGTACGTGTGTGTGCCATATGTTTGTATCCCTGGGGTCCACCATTTGATCTTGCTACTCTATGTTGAAGGGCAATCCTCACTGTAATGTCATGCATGGGCCCTGCCCTCTGAGTACAAAATAGAAACAATGCATCTTCCTTTCTTTTCTCAATCTACATGTTTTGAGCAGGTGCACACTCAAAAGTGAAAGCATGGAATGATTCGATTTGCTGAAAGGGCAGTTTTAGTACCTTGCATTTGGGATCGATGAGCTCTGTAGGATTCAAGAGTTTGCCACAATGCTCACACTGATCACCTCTTGCATTATCATACGAGCAACTTGGGCATAAACCCACCACAAATCTGTCTGCTAAAAACCGTTTACATTGGTCGCAGTAAAGCTGCACAATAGGATTGCTTTGAGTTACCTTAATGGAACTGTAGAAACTCATAGAAGTCTCATCATAAGACCCTGAAAGGGCAATGCACTAAATCCTTCTTAGAGCTGTTGCAACCAGAAAAATCTTACTTGCTCCATTTTGTCTTCGATCAGTTGTCCTTGTTCCAGCAGTCTTGAAAAAATTTGCTGACAAATTTCAGTCTGCTCACTGGTGGAGGTTCTACCAAACTTATCAAACTGGATGTCAAACCATTCATAGATTTCCTTGTGGATTGCATGATATCTGTGAGTAAAAGATGCTCAGGACTTAGGTGTACACAGATGTTACACAAGATAGAAGTGCATAATGATCCAAACATAACTAACCCTTCAGCAAAATGGAAACGTAGTACACGAACATCTGGTAGAGGTGCAAAACATAGCCCTACAAACTTGACAAAGATGGGTACATCACCGCGCATGCTTTCTTTGTGTCATTCACCTCTACTCCTAAACCTTACAACTCTTCTAATTTTTATTATGTAGAAGTTCAAACCTGATTAGCATTCCTTGGTAAACAGCATTTTTTCACTGACTGCATGAGGTTATTTAATTGGCCCCAACCCTTTTCGAGGGTTTTTGGATGCAGTCTTAACTGCCCTTTGATTGGTCAAATCCTGATATTGAATGTGACCATTGAATCTTAAGATCGAGCTATTGTGCTAGGAAATGTGACTATTATGCAACTCGGTTCATGCATGTGAAAGCTTCAATGCTTCGATGCAGTAATACAAATTTTATCTTGCTCAAAAAAAGCTGAAACAATGATCACAACATGTATTTACGAGCTTAGATGAAGTGATATGGTATTCTTTTTTGTTTCAAGGCAATAAATGATCACATATTTGTCAAAAGTCACACACGTGTTTTGCTGCAGTAATATGTAGATTAAAAAATAATTACATACTTGTCACAAATTTCTCTGGGTGTAAGCTTCTCCTCCATGGCCTTAGTCTCTGTAGCTGTGCCATACTCATCTGTGCCACACATGTAGATGACATTGTAGTCACGCAGACGGCAATAACGGACATAAGTGTCTGCACTCAAAACGCCTGCACAAGGAGAGGGGGGGGGGGGGGGGGGGGGGGAAGCTATTTTATTAAGTATCTACAAATTGAAAAAAAAAAACCCAATTCATAATCACTACATTAGACCCAAAAACCCACTTCAGCGATCCCTGCAATAGAACAAAACAAAGGAAATATAGCCCATGCTAATTCTGCATTAGAGCGAGATTTAAAGAGAACCCTTTTCATAATATGTGCAGTAAAACAAAACCCATCAGTTGGATTTTTTTGATCTTACAGCCGATGATGTTGCCCAGATGGGGCACGTTGTTGACGTATGGCAGCGCCGATGTGACCAGCACGTTTCGTTTTCCCGATCGCGGAGACTTATAATCGCTGCCTGTCATCGCAAATGCCGATTAAGAGCGCTCAAAAAAGAAGAGGATGATGAAGAAGCAGAAGACGATGATGAAGAAGAGCCTGCAAAATCCAACACGCAGGGTCGATGGGCTACTCCCAACAACTGAGAAGAGAGAAGGAACTTGACGGAATCGACTTTACTCCTAAACTGATTTCGACTTTACTGCTATCTGACCTAAACTGATTATTACTTGCACAATTAACACAACTCTTGTAACATTTTACACATGACGCCCATATGACAAAAATTGAAGCTAAGGTAATGAAAAACAAAGTGTAGTGAAGCTAAGGTAGCCAAAACCAAAGTGTAGTGAACATTAGCCCAATATATATCGTAATATATACGGGTGCCAAATTTCTTTGTCCATTCATTAATTAATGGTAAAGAATAGAACCTAAAGTCGATTTTCTTTTTTTTCTGTAAGGTTTAAGTGAAGGCTTGGAAGAGTCTGGAAGCTGATTTGTCTAGAGACTTCAGATGCGGCTATAAAAGTATCTTGCGTTGCATTCCCGACTGGGCAATAGCCCCGAGACAGAGTGAGAGAGAGAGAGAGAGAGATGTCTGGGCAATAGCCTCATGCGCGCGCGAGAGAGAGAGAGAGAGATAGAGATCTATGTCTAAGAGACGAATGATGGCAAAGAGAGAGAAGGGAACGATGGCACCTCAGGATGGAGAGAGAGAGAGAGACAAAAACGAGTGAAAATGACGCTGGAGATAAAAATAATAATTGGTTTTTTGGAGTGAATTGAATTTTTAAGTATAGAGCTTAAACCTTAATGTATTCATTAGGTAGTGCCCGCTTTTGTGGGCACTAATTAATGAATATGGGGAGCCTGAATATGGGGAGTAGCATGTAATACATAAAAATAGCACAAAGGAGCACTTAGTCTTGTGGAAATATTTCTTCATCTTCATCGTTGTTGCTCTAATTGTAAATTAAATTAAATTGGAAAAGTGATTCCTTATCTTCATCGTTGTTGCTCTAATTTAAATAAAATTAGAAAAGTGATCCCTTATCTTAATCGTTGTTGCTCTAAATTAGAGCAACATCGATGGAGAGAGAGAGAGAGAGAGAGAGAGAGAGAGAGAGAGAGGCTAGAGGCTAGAGGTGTTACATGTAGAGGATGTGTGCACAGAAAGTGACAGGTCATCGATAAAATTGGAGAGCTTTGACAAATTGGAGTTCATTTGCAGGTAGACAAAGCATAGTCAATTCAACCAATCCTAAGCTGTCACCTGGTTCAATGTAGGGACAATCTTTTTTCAGTGTTTCTATGCTACCCAAGTAACAGGATAAGAGGTTTGTCCATGACCTTGATTGTTTTTGCGTAGCCAATCAAAACACACAAAATCCACCCTTACATAGAAAAAGGCCGACTCCATCAACTTGTTAACATGGATGTCACGTAGTGCCCTTCATATGGAAAAAAAGACCAATTCTAATGTAAGTGCCTATGAAGAGATAAAAACTTGGGAAGGCAAGACATAGGATATGCAAGCTCAAAAGAACCAATTACCACAAACCTCAACCCTATAGAGTTGACATATGTGCTACTACTGTGACTTAAGGGTCCCACTCTTTACATGAATGCAATCGCTTATGTGTAAAAATGGCCTCATCAAGTTATAAACTTAGAGTACTTCTAAATAATAACATGCACCAAAGAATGGAGATGGCTAAGTATAACTAACTTCCCAACTCAACTTTGTAGAAAATTAAGTAAGACACGGTCCAAGGCATATGTTAACCACTCCACAAGTTAACGTGGTTTCACTCGCCTGACCTACCGTGTAAGCGCTTTGCCATCTTACCCACTCGAATGGACACTTATCTTTGGTAATCGGCATTGAAACATATAAAGCAGTCTTACCATGTGCTTAATGTCAAATAGGGAAAGTCTACTTACTCCACTCTCACAACTAAATCATGATGGATAAATATGGGTGAAACTAGTTCTATGTATTTGGAGAACTCATTGGATTACTAGAGGTAGCTCACATGTAGGCATAATGGGGTTGTCAAGATGGCCTATCAATATGAAGTTACTAAAGAAATAAGGGCTTAAGAAGTCCTTTATTGTTGCAAGATTCAAATGAACTCTAATGTGTCAAGAAAGGCCTTGATATAATGTATCATCAAATAAATGTATTATTATACTCTAATTTTCAAAAGAGTAGTGTTCATATACACAAAGATAGTCTCCTTACCATTCTTCATAAGAGCTAATATTATGGGTAACACTTCCACTTCATGAGATCTAATATCATTGATAACACTTCCACTTCATGAGAACTTACCATTCTTCATGAGAGCTAATATTATCGGTAACACTTCCACTTCATGAGAGCTACTATTATTGGTAACACTTCCACTTCAAGTCAAAAAAGCTTACAACTTATTAGACAATTATATTGAGCAATCTATTAATTTGAAACTAAATTACATGATGACAACAATGGTACATTAGGGAAAATTCGAGCTCCAAATGGGCCCTTTTGGAGCCCATTAAAAAAATATAAGGCCAGTCAATGAGAGCGCAATATTCATTGAAAACTAGTCTAGAGTTTTACTTTCTCCACAATTTGAACTTTATTCTCTTCCTTTCTCATCTCTCTTACAACGTCACTTATTTTTGCCATATCTACTTCATCTCTTCTTCTTCTTCTTCTCTTAGCCTCTTTTTTCTTCCATCATAATATTATGGTAAACTCTGTTAATTTATGTTTGCTAATCATTTTTTTGTGATTTTATTTTGTTTATTATCTTCATTAACTTTACTGACCATGATGTCATTTATGAAAACTACATGGTTATTTGTTAACTAAACTCTACAAGGAAAATGGAGTGCAAGGTTTACAACATTTTTTAAAGTTTTAATTTCGTTATTTATATTGTTGAGCCCACAGAAATGGTAATAATTTTATGTTCTCCCTTTGTATATGAGCTCTAGGAGAAAACAGAGCATTAAAAGTGTGGAGATTTTCAACAGGAAGGATGTTGATGGGGTAGTTGGACTAGATCACAATGAGACCCAGCACTCAAGGTAAAACAAAAAGACATTAGTGATCCTAACAAGCGGGCAAATGGTGTAATAGAGGTCCTTGTGCAACATGTTTCTATGCACACAGACATAATGCTACATCACCACGATGAAAGTACAAGATCTAAGACAAACAGTAAGATTCAATAAGTAGTCTTTATTTTTTTTGTTCAATACCTAATTGTTTTGTGCTCTATAGATAAGTATGAAAATTCTCGTGCAACTTTATATTCATTGAATGTACATGAGTAGCAAAACGTAGAGTGCATCCGTGGAAGAATCAATGTCTTCCATATAAAGATAGGCACATTGCTATATGACCAACCCACCCAGCCATTTAGCAGCACAGGGAATCTTCTTTTATAATTCCATGTATATTTTAGCTAATGCAAACGATAATATTGGTAGACTAGAGTCTATCCCACTACCACCATTGTCTAGCCAAGAATGGATTTGTTCTTGCATAGACATCATTGCAGCATGCAAGAATAAGATAAGAATAGATATACATGTAGCAATGAAACCATTAGGTTCTAAGGACATCCATTTGAGTTGGTTTATACCATTTAGTGCCTTTGCATAGATGTTTGCATCATGTGAGGGTGTCAAGAAAACAAATTTAACATATCAAGTGAGGTCACTTGATAATGATTGGATGAACCAGTTTTTGGAGGAGGCACAGGATGTAAAGAGGACCTCTGTAGAAGACGCCATTAAATGCAAAGTAACAATGCCAAATGTTACATTTAAGTGAAATCAAAACATGATATTTGTTTGTGTTTGTGGAAAATTATGTTAGGCTGACGGCTGTTGATTTTTAGCATTGGTTGTTTCTATGACCAAGTACTTCATTGGGAGGTAAACATTATGCATGCAATTTCGTTACAGAAGATGGCGACTATGGAGATGCATCTGGCAAAGCATGGATCAAGATATATGCGATAGAGTTCACTCTTCTATCATTGATGTTGTAATCCAATCACAAGGTCGAGACTCGTTAGTGGTGGTCAATCTAGAAAGCCATTGGCCATTGACCTTTCTTGGACAAGAGATCCAATTGATGTGTAGCGATGCAATGGGGGATTTCTATTTTAAGTTAGATGGTATGAAAATTGGAAGCAAGAGCGTTTTTCTAAAATTTGCTATGTTTGTATCGAACCACATATCCTAGAGGTTGTGGAATCACTTTGTGATTGTAACCTTTCCATCTATATTAAAATTTCAAGAGTTATCTTTGGTCTATATATTGTGTAAATGTTACTTCTTTATTCTTTTTGCATTTTAGCTCAGCTCTCTTCTTGCATCAGCTTTTTCCTTCTATTTGCTTCAATGGCAACCACACGTCCTAGGCATCCTTGCTTCTCTACCTTGAAAACGTCTAGATTTCAACATTGAGCCATAATAGGCTATTACTTACATACATTACTTTGAATTCTACATATAGGTACCGTGGAGAATTAAAGGACCATTTCATGTAAAGACATTACCATGAAGCAAGTTTTCTTAGTGCTACCAACTATATCATACACATTATCATTACAACATGGAGATACAAAAATGCCTTATTAACATTCGGCATTATAAAATTGTGTACATGCCGAGAGTAGTTAATACAAAGATCGATGCCTTCTTACATTGTCGAATATATTGAATTTACACATTACATTAGAGTTGAATTCCTAATATGTGAATTCTAGTTAACCAGGGTCATGTAGAATGTCATTGGGTAGGGGAAGCTTGCTCTTGCTGTGAAGGAGGGTAAGCTTGCTCTTGATGTTGGGGAGAGTCATGAGTATGCACTTGATGTGCTTACTCCCATCAAGGGGATGGCGAATCTCGAAGGTGGATCCACTCCCTATCGGTTGGCATTTGCGGATACTACCATGACAGTGACATTGGTCATGGCCATTGTGGAGGGGCCACAAACACATATAGCACATTAGGCTCTTGTTGCCCAATATTGTTGTTTAGATTTTTAATTATTATGGCCCTGAATAGTCGTACATCCAAATTTGTATATTCCGCCAATCATGGATTCTACACATATGAAAATTTACATATGTGCTATCAGTGAATGTACAAGGAAATTGAGATATCATTAAAAGAAGAAGTGCATGCTTACTTTTGCTAAGAGTAGTCCTAACATTGAGTGCAGTAGCAACATGGCGTTGTAGCACGCTCTCCAACCACAGCTAAAGCCATCCAGTTTTGCTGCGGGAATCTTCATCTAATGATCTCCGTTGTAGCTAAAATCTCTCCTTGGGTAAGGACCTCAATACTAGCTATTAACTATCTAATAGATCTGCACACCATTTTTCAATTGTTAATACTAAGAGCTCTCTCTCTCTCTCTCTCTCTCTCTCTCTCTCTCTCTCTCTCTCTCTCAATTATATAAAAAACGATCATGTGGACTTACTGCCTCATGTTGCCATGAAATCTTGTAGTTGAATTGGCAAGATAATATCACTTTGACTCAGTATCTATAGCAATCAAACTCCATTATGCACTACAAAAGTCAATAAACAGTATAAGATGGTACATTTAGTATCTACATCAGAATAACAAAAGTATAATTTAGGTCGCATGACACTTACTTTTCATGGTAGGCCATTACAAAGATATGGGCTTGGTCCAAAACTACATGCCTAAACCATGGACATACATCCACGTAGGAAGTCTTCTCTTAAAACAAAAGTGAGGATATAAGAGGGTCCAAAATATATACCTTGTGCTGAGCTTCCCATGGGAGATTTAGGCTACACAGATAAGTCACATTGTATTACTTTGAGAAAGCATAACACTTTAAATTAAAGTTTATAAAATGGACATAGCAAACCTTAAAATAGCCTGCATAACTCATTGACCTCCTTGTGCATTCTGGATAATATATCAATCTCATCCACGTCAAAAGGGAAGTATTTAGGAGTGTTTCACACCAGAAGCCTCACAACAAAGGAGGGGGCCAAATACCTCAAAGCTTCGAACTTAGCATTATGCAATTCTAGATAGGCAACTTCTTTCCTCGCCCTTTCAATACTCTCCCTATTTATGGCTTTGTTATTGGTCCTTTGTGCATTGAGCCGTGTGTCATGTGAATGTTTGACCTTTGTGCATTGAGTCGTGTGTTATATGAATGTTTGACCTTTGTCTCTTTAGTGATAGTAACTCTTTCCCTGAAGGGAGGGATTTCCAGGATACTCATCTTTGTGTCAGTGAGGTTAACTAGCTCTAGAGAACCTAAGAAGCCGAAGGGAGTACATGTCCTTTGACATCACTGTCACTTTGTGTGCATGGGCAGCCATGTTAAAAACATGGATCGAGCTCTCCTAAGTACACATCCTAATCACACACTAATCTGGTCTAATGACATGGCTAATCTAAGGTGGATAAAAATGAAGGAGACTCATTGTGATGAGTGTGTGCTAATCTGGTCTAATGACATGGCTAATCTAAGGTGGATAAAAATGAAGGAGACTCATTGTGATGAGTGTGTGCTAATTAAGTTTACTATTCTTTTGGCTAAATTAATGTAGCAACTGCTCCATGAGTAAGAATCCATACTCATGCACTGGAGAAAATTTGCACCAATGCCTCAACATCAACTACTTCCAGGTACATCTCTGGATGGGGGGGCCACGGTGGGTGGAAGCTTAGTCAATGGTACAACCCATCACCTAGAATTTTTCTTGAAATTACAAACATCTCCAAATGACACCACCATCTTTACAAATCAATGATCTTCAATCCATAGTGAAGATATCTATATAAGCCTCACAAGTCGATGTAATTCTTTCAATCCTCACCAACAATTGGCTACTTCAACACACAGAGCAGTTCAATAAGAGTCTATATGACTCAATTCTTGGACTTCATAAAAATTTGCTTCTAAGAGCACTTAAATATATATAAAAACATAAAAAGCACATGGGAAGAAGAAGACAGGATCAGGTCCTACTCAACAAAATTTGACAAGAATCCTGCCACACAAAGGGACATCATCACAAGCTATTACCTTCAAATGATGAATGTCGCTTCAATGAACCAAATGAGGAACTAAGAATTTCCATCTCGTTCTGATGATTAAGTCTACGTTCCTCTGCAGATCCTTCTCTCTCTTCTCTCCCATTATGAACACCTCTTAGTGTCCCCACTAACAAAAATCACATGTAACCTTGCCGATGATTGCCAAAAACAAAGTGAGCCAAAAAATAAAAACGCTCACACAAATATAAAAATGCAATCATTCGTAAAAATCTTCCACCCTGTTTAGGAATTCCCAACACACTACTAACCTCTTCATTCATTAACTAGCTTTTCTTATTCCTTCCGGAGGAACAAAGACCATTGAACATCAATCATTAAAGCCATCAACAAAGCTTGTTCATTCTCCCCACCACAAAGGTCTTCAACACGATCACGAGAGGACGTGATCATCATCTCAAGAAGGGGGGGATGTTAATCCCATTCTAGGATTAACAAGAGCTACCGCCATTATCTTACATCAAGGAGTCACAGTAGATACACCAAAGGGTCATACATTCAAGATATGAAGCAATGGTGTCCAAAGCTACAACTTGGACGAGCGCCCGTAATGGTGTGACGAAGTATTTATGGCAATTCCCATTTCAAGAGCATGTGGTAGTAAGTTAGGATGAAGTACGAAGTGATGTACTTCATGGATATATTATGAGAGTAGTCATTGTAATAGCATTAGGCCTATTATGAGCCTAAAGTGCCTGGCCGGCCATAGTTTAAGTGAGTGTGAACACTTATGGCCATGTATATAAGTAAATTTCTCTCATAATACAACATACTCTCCCATTGTGCAAATGAGTCTTACTCTTGCTAATCCTCTTGCTAATCTCTCTCCCTAATGCATGCTAGTGAGTGTGTGTGAGTGAAGTGAGGTGAGAGGAGGGATGAGGACCTGTAGTGCAATGCGGCGGTGTGACAACGCTCGCACGAAAAACGCGGTGGAATTGCTTTCTCAAGGAGTTATAGAACTTGGAGACCTCGAGGGTTACGAGCTCGGCCATTGGAAAGATCCTCACATGACAGTTGCGGTTCACTAGGTAAGCTGGTTTTGGATGTGTTTCAAGGAGGTTTAGGGTGAGCCTTAACAATTTGGGTGTATGGGGATCGACCAAGATTGTAACAATTTATAGTTCCTATGTTATATTCATTGATCACACTAGGAAAGTGTGGGTTTATTTCATGAAGGAGAAAAGTGAGGTGTTTGCTTACTTTCAAAGATTTAAAGCCTTGGTCAAGAAGGAAAAAGGCATGAAAATAAAATGCCTGAGATCAGATGATGGGGCAGAGTATTTCTCCAATGAGTTCAGTGATTTCTTGAGAAAGCAAGGAATCAAGAGTTAGTTCACATGTAGGTACACTCCACACCAGAATGGTAGTGCAAAAAGGAAAAATAGGCACATTATAGAAGAGGTTCTCAAGAAACAATTGGATTTCCTAAAAGAAACCTCAAACCTTGGAGAGATGTGATATATAGCAATGTTATTGTGTTTCAATGAAAAATTCTATAAGGTGGACACATTTCACTTTTGGAATATAACGATTCAAATACATACATATGGTAATAGGAGAGTAAAAATGCATTATTGTAAATGCCATGGTTATGTTATGGAGAAATAGATTAAGACATGAGTCATCTATATTATAAAAATGCATTATTATAAATACCATGGTTATGGTATAGAGAAATAGATTTAAAAATGGCATGGTATAATCCAGATGGAACAGCCTCTCTTTTTAATTTCCTTTGACACTTGAAGAAAGCTTATGCTAAAAGAGTAATGAATGCCTCTAGTACTTAAAAATTATTTATACAAAAGTCTTATTATAAGGTGTAAGAAATTTCATAAGAAAAATGAGTGCTTAGCACTTAGAAAATTACTTATGCAAAAGTTACATAAAAATATAACAAGTGCTTGATACTTAAAAAATACTTATGAAAATACCTTCTTTTGTGAGGTGTCAAAAGTAGCACAAAAGCACTGAGTACTTGGAATTTAAAAATACCTTATGCAAAAAATAAAATAAAATAATCAAATAACAACGTATGAAATTAATTAAAATAAGCCAAAATTATCATATGAAAGAAAATGAAAGTTGACCAAGGAAGTCCGGATACCAACCTATGTGGAGTTTCCTTCAATAAAGAATAACTCCATGCAATATACAAAAGGGGCCCAATGAGGTTGAGCCTCAATAAAGAATAACCCCCTCTCCATCTATAAATAGAACCCTCTTCTCCTTGTTTGAAAAAAGACACACAAGTAGAAGCAAAATGTTGTTGCTTTTCTAAATTCTACTTGAGAGAAGCTTGGTTTAATTCAAAGAATATTTTTACCTTTAAAATCTCTCATAAATCTTTCCTTTTACTCTCTTTTGGATAATGATTAGCTTAGCAACAATAATCATAATCTCTTTTTAATTTCTTTAAGCATATTTAATTAATTTCTTAATCATATTAATTAGTTACTTAAATATTATTTAAGCATGTTTAGGACTCCTCTCTCCTTAGTGAGGGATTCTTTAGTGAAAATTCTTTATTTTATTTTGAAATAATTATAGAAAAGTAATCAGGTTCTATCAAAATTCTTTCTTTTATTTTGAAATAATTATAGAAAAGTAATCAGGTTCTATCAAAATTTTGCAAGATAGTGGGTTGCCTAAATGGAGAGCTTACTTTATCGCTTTTCCATGAGATTAGGCATTCCTCTTTTAGTATACATTAGTCATTAATGTTAAAAGATTAATCATAAATGATTTTGAAATAAGCATATAGATTTTATACCTCTTCTTTTTAGGGGTGCGAGTAAAAAATGGAAACTTATCTTTCCTTTGAATCATTACTACATAGATTCACTATAAGTTTCTTAACTTATTATTAATTTTGGGCCAATCAACTCCTTGATCACCCCTGACTAGTCTAAAAGGGAGACCATTCTCTCATATAACCAAACTTGAATAAAGTACTCTCCCTCAAGTACCTATCAAGGGTACCCATGGCATAGCTAACTTTTTTTTTATAAAAATTAATAATTTACATGTTAGCAAGGCCATCTAAAGAAAGATTGACCAAATTAACCAAGAATCATCTTCCCAAGCTTAGGGAAAAAACTCTCAAGGGGATGGACCCATATATAGTCAGCCGCTTTCGAGACTAAATACTTTTCCAATGTCATAAGAGCTGAAGGACTTTAAGCTTATGTAGCCACAACCCTCCGTTGTATGAAAGTAAATAGAATAAAGAGATGTTTTGGTTTGTCAAAAACCTTGGACTATTAATAGGAAATCAAATAATGTCTCCTATAAAATTCTAGGATTTGTGGACGACGACTGAGAACAACGATAATCATAACGAAAAACCTTGAGGAGGAGATATCAAAAGAAATAGAGTGGTGCCTAACTATTCTATGTATATGTGCCCTCACGAGGAAGAACTCTTTAAAGGCCATGAATGGTCATGATAGTACCACCTTTAGGGTAAGCAATATAGCTCTTATTTGATTGAAAGAGATACTAAGAAGATGAAGCCTTATATTAAAATAACGACTTAGGGTTCATCTTGAATTATGTGGTTACTCTACAAAATAAAAAAAGAGAGCTGATGGAGTGTTTGAAGCAGGGGACATGGGTTTTCTTTGTGCATGACCCAAAAGGAGTTCATTACCCTTAGGGAAGTACAAAAAGTTGTCTCTAAGATACTATGCCTTACATGATTACAAAGAAAGTAGGAGATCAAGCTAACAAACTCTATCTACCCCCGTATTTGAAGGTACATAATTTATTTTATATTAGGCATATGTGATCACAAAGAAAGTAGGAGATCAGGCTTATAAACTCTAACTACCCCCGTATTTAAAGTTATACAATGTATTTCATATCAATCTACCTAAAAAATAGGTGCTAATCTCTAACCATATTCTAGATGATAAACAAGTCGCCTTCCTAGTTCAAGGACAGTTGAAACCCCAACCTTAGGAAATTTTAGATGTTTGAGAAAAGGCCCTTAGGAATAGAGTTTTGAGAGAGTGTCTTGCCACTTGGAAGTTTTATCCAATGGAAGATGCCACTTGGGAAAGAGGAGGATTTACTCTTAGATTATCCCTAGCTCCCAAGATCAATATATCTTGAGTTTTGAGTGGGGGAGGATGTAAGATCCCTCCCCAAGGCTAAAGGAAATTCTTGAATTTTTGTCAGCTAAAATCCAGAAAGAGAAAATTACTCTAGACAAGAATAACAAGTTTTGAAAATATGTTTAAATGGGGTTCTTTCTTTTGATCTTGAGAACTCAGATGTTCAGCTAGAATTCAAAATTGAAGTCAAACTGGCAAGGAAACTTAAGAATAAGGATTCACATAAAAACACCCTTATTGCATGATCATAGATTTTGGAAAAAAATTAACTTAGGTTAGATTGGGGGTTTTCCTAAGGTATTCATACAATAATTACATTTCTCAGAAGAAGCTTCATAAACCTTGGAAAGATGTGATATATAGTAATGGTATTGTGTTTTGATGAAAAATTCTATAAGATAGATACATCTCACTTTTGGAATAATGATTAAAATACATACATATGGTAATGGGAGAGTAAAAAATGATTATTGTAAATTCTATGGTTATGGTATGGAAAAATAGATAAAGACATGACTCATCTACATGAAATGGGTGTTGCTCCCATACATCTGTTAAAAAAATGGCATGGTACAATCTATGTAGAATAGCTTTTCTTTTTAAATTCCTTGATACTTAAAGAGAATGCTTATGCTGAAAAGATATTCCTTGATACTTAAAGAGAATGCTTATGCTAAAAAAGTAATGAGTGCCTTAGGTACTTAAAAATTGTTTGTGCAAGTCTTCTTATAAGGTGTAAGAAGTGTCATAAGAATAATGAGTGCTTAGCACTTAGAAGATTACTTATGCAAAAGTTACATTAAAAAAAGCAATGAGTGCTTAGTATTTAAAGAATGGTTTATGCAAAATTCACGAGTTGATTAGCACTTAAAAAATACTTATGAAAATATCTTCTCTAATGGGTACTTGGGATTTAAAAATACATCAAGCAAAAAATAAAATATCTTCTCTAATGGGTACTTGGGATTTAAAAATACCTCAAGCAAAAAATAAAATAAATAATGTATGGAATTGATTAAAATAAGCCAAAATTATCATATGAAAGGACTTGACAATTGACCAAGGTATCAACCTATGTGGAATTTACTTCAATAAAGAATAGCTCCATGTGATATGAAAAAGGAGCCTAATGAGCTTGAGCATTTCAAATTATACCTCGCTACATGTGATATGAAAAAGGAGCCTAATGAGCTCGAGCATTTCAAATTATACCTCGCTATAATTCAAAGGCTTGGAACCATTGTTCCATTGGTGTGACTCTCTCAATCATGAATGTAAACTGCCTTTCCATAAGGAATACTTTGAGCAAGAGCTCCACCACTTTGTTGATAAAATGTTTATACCATGATCACTCACGGGAAACCAAAATGGGTAATCACATTCTCATAAAGGAGCTTGGCGGTAGATCTTGTATCAACTTTCTATGTAGCTTTGGCCTTAGCCCACTTTATGAAGTAATCAGTGGTGCCTATGATTTGATGTAGAACACCTAGATTCCCTTAGTAGGGGCTAGGACTAATGGGAGCCACAAAGTCTAAGCCCCATTTTTAAATATTTTTTCTCAAAATTATTTGGGTTAAGAGTATATCTTTTGGACCATAGTGAACCTTTGATATTCATCGTAGTGTTTAGCAAATTTAGCTATGTCTCCAAAGTGTAGGCCACCATAGTTCATGGCATGGAGAACCTTGCGAGTTGTTGTGTCCTGTCCTTTGAAAACAAAGTCATCTTTATGAATGCATTTTCTCATGATATCATCTTGACTCTTCTTGTAAAATATTCCCTTTATTCAATTGTTAGAGGGCCACCCTCTTGATGAGGTGGCTCTATCTTTCTAAATAGGATAGTTCATTGGGAATCCAGTGGCCTAGAAGTACTTGAATTTCATTCTTAGAGAGGATTAGGGTGTGTAGAAATGGATTACAATAAACATTTTGACATAATAAGAATGACATAACAAGATGCAAGAATGTGATCAGGGAAAATGACAAAAACTATGGCATAGTAACAAGATAAGAGATTTAACAAAAAAACCTTCTATGATTCCATTAGATATAGGCCTTTATATAGGCTTGAGTACATCTCCATTAGCCCCCACTAATTTTGACTCATAAACTTGATAAGCCATCCCTATTCTTGCCTAAATTTGAGGACCACCTCCCTTGAAGTGAGTACCCACTTGGGACCTCATCTCCCCTAATTCTAGGCACCTTCTTTTGGGCACCCTTTGGGCTAGACATTCAATATTGTCCTTCACATTTGTACCTCTTTTGGGCCCTTTAGCCTTAGTCATATAATGTGTAGATTTGTTCTTCATTTGAGTGTCACATAACACTCCTCCTTGCTCCTAACATTCACCCAACATGACACTATTTTTAAACTCCTCTTTAACAAGTATATTTGTTCTTCATTTGAGGGTCACATAACACTCCTCCTTGCTCCTAAAATTTACCCAACATGGCCTTTTAACCTTAGTCATATGACGTGTAGATTTGCTCTTCATTTGAGGGTCACACACTCCTCCTTGCACCTAACATTCACTCAACACATGACACTATTTTTAACACTCCCATTTAACAAGTGATGAGCTCCTACCACCATACATAAATTGAATCTACACTTTTAGGCATTTACTAATAGAGTGAACTATCACAAGTTCATCTTGGGCTATAATGTTGGCTTAGGGCTTAAATTTTTACACAAGGATAGGTAAATAATACTAAACACAGGGTGGGAGAGGTGCACTCTTCCATCATTTAGAAGAGATACTCCAATGATTGGCCTCCATATTGAGAAACCACTTCCATTGTTTCTTCTCTTTCTTTAATTATTATGTTTGCTTGAGTGTTCTTTTTCTCTATGTGGCCTAGTTTGCCACAAAAGTTACACTTTACTTTGGCTCTTAGTCCTTTGCTGAAGAATTCTTTCTCCTCATGTGATGAAGGTTCACCTACTTGGACTTTGAGTTTTTTCTCCTCTTTAAATGCTGCTTCAATGCCGGTGAAGACAGGGTTGGGTAGATTTTTCAAGGTAGCCACCAATGGGTGTTGAATACTTCCATGTCCACCTCTAGAGATGGATTTTTGGCATCCTTCTCCTCCTATAGAACTCCAACGCATGCAAGCTTCACACTTTTCATTTTGTTTAAGTTGTTGGAATTGAATCTATTTTTTTTAATGTCAATCCAAAAAAACTAAAATTTCAAACTAATTTTTAAGTTCTTTTGTTTGGCACCAAACAATTTTTCTAGTTCATTCCCCACATGCTCCTTTTGAATTTTCTTTGTATGCAATATGATGGATGACACTATCTCCTAGCCCTAATGCAATGATGGCCAGGAGTCTCTCATATCTTCTAAGCCAAAAAAATTTATCTTCTCCTTCCAATCGAGGACACTTTTCTCTTTCACTCACAATCCCCCAAAGTCCATCCTTCATGAGGAAAAATTTAAGCTTGCCATGTATTAAAGCCATCACCATTAAATTTTAACTACGAGTGCCAACTTTGAAGAGACTTAATTGACTGGATGAATGGGAACCTAAGAGCCCATATAGCTAAGAATTGAAACTTGAAGAGGAGGAGGATGAGCCATGCACCCCAATAAGCACCCTCTCTCCATAGCCAAAATAAAAGGATAGCCAAAGGTGCCCATGAATAAGCTAGGGTACTATTTTAGGATCGATGAAATGAATGGAATATTATTTGTCATTTATAAAAGGAACATCAGCCTCCACAATCTTGGATGGTGGTGTTGGTGTCAGAATAATCATCAAGGGTTGCTGAAAGACGTAGGGAAATATCCACCACTTGTGGGCACAAGCCTTGTGTGGTCAAAGCTTGCCGATAGGAACATAACCAAACCCTAAGGCATCTTGCAAGATGCGAAGATAAAGACCTTTGGAATAAGTTTCCACCACACATTCATGGTGATAGATTTTTAGATAAGAGGATCATACTCGATTATCCTAAGAAGGTTGTACACGAGGGAAGCAAGGATGGTTCTGATTTTGGGAGACCAATCATATTTATATATGTAAAGGCAATAACCAATCCTTGAAGATAAACTTGAAGACATGGGTTAAGGCATTCTTGCCAATGAGTTGCGATACTACTATCCACACTGTTTTGGTTACATGTGTAAATGTTGTACCAAGTTGTTGAATAATGAAGATTTGAACTAGGACTATGAGCCTCTTCAAAGCTTGGCGGCTCTAAGGATTGGGCTCATGTCTTGGAAACCATGGACACTCTTCCACAAAAGCTTGGAACAAGATTTGTAAGGCTAGATGGAATGGAGATAACCTCCTTGCTTTAGTGCAACATCTTTTTTGGGAGCCAACAATGACTTTAAACCAAGAGTAGTTAGTAATTTTTGTTAGCGAGGACTCCTCCACAACAAAAGGAGTAATTTTTGTGATACCCACCACGACCAAGAAGGTGAAAATCACATAAAAAGCCAAAGAAGTATCTTCTCCCCATAGAGATAAATCTTCATTAGCTTCACTATGTTAAGGCCCCAGATTCACATAAGACCTATTCTAGACAGTGGGACACTGACCTAAACAAGAGCACCCTTTAGGCTACCAAGACAGTGGCCAATAAAGGTGACAAGGAGCCCACAAGCTTTGAGTAAGCCAAGCTCTACCAAGACATAGCACCATGCAAGCTCAAAAAACTCAAGGCTAAGGTAAAGAAGGAAGCAAAGCTAAGAAAAGTCAAGGCTAAGGCAGAGAAGGAAGAAAAACACACAGTTTACCGAAGACTTGGAAGAGAGGGAACCCACGATGACATTGGCATCGACATCGCATTTTACCGGTACACTCGCGAAATCTGGTAATCTGGCACTTGTGCTCATTTTTGTATCGTTCTTTTGCATGGTTTATCCTTTTTACTCATGGCATGAGTGATCGCCTAGCCTCGACCTCAAGGGGTGTTTCCATGGTCTCGTCACCTTTCTCCGTCGCCTTGACACAAGCCGAGCTTGCTTGTATGTGTTAAGAAATACATGCATGTAAGATTGAGGCCATTCGTCCTCCGCTGACAACCTAACTTGGCATGCATGAGGCTGATAGTTCTCATGGTGCGACCCAGACCTTACCATTGTCCTTTGACGACCCCATAGATTAGTCTATAGTAGTGGTTGAATATGACCCACATTTGGGAGCAGACGATGTAGATCTAAACACTACCCAAATGAACTTAGACATGAATGAGGACCTCTTAGACATTGAGGAAACAGGATGCCATAGATGCACAACCCGATGAGGTTCTCGCATAAGAGGTTTCGCACGAAACCCTCTCGGAGTTGTTTAAAGGAACCCAGACTTTAGAGCAAAACCAACGAGATATCTTGAAAGTCATTTGGGACATACATCTCTGTTTGGGGCACTAGTCAGTAGCCCCACCGTTTCCTATTGAGTTCAATCGACGATGCACGTAAGGCTAATAAAGAGAAAGAACTTGAAAGATTCCTCAAAAGGAAACCATGATGGGCACCAAAAAGAAGCTCTGCAGGCTAATGAGGCACACTTTTTTTATAATAGTTTTGGAAAAAAGGGAAGACCCAGGAGCTAAAACCAAACCCTAGCCATGAGCGATCCCAAAGCCACCCCACCCAGAACGCTTCACTATAATTCATCGCCCTAACCTAGAGAGTCTCCCCCAACTCAACCACCTCACCAAAAACTCTCAAAACTTGAACTATATTCCTTGAGCATTCAACTTTACCAACAAAGAAGGTGGAAACATCTACTTCTATGAACCACACCCTCAACCTCACCTAAGAATAAGATGTTGCTACCATGCATCAAAGTCTTATTGTCACCACCAAGACTAACAATGGTGGATCCCCACCAAAACCATTTTCCATGCCCAAGGCTGCTCCAAGTAAAGTACTGGACTCTTGATCCTAAGGGAAGTACTTCCCTTTGGACTCTTGATCCCAAGGGGTACTCAACTCTTGGTCCCAAGGGAAGTACTCCAAGATAAGTACTTGAATCTTGATCCCAAAGAAACCCATGGAGGAAGCTTGATTACAATATATAGGGAGTCCACAAGAATCTAAGCCCAAAAATTCAAGGAACACAAGCACCTCTCTCAACCATCACTGAGTTATTTTTACACATCCCCCTTGTTGTCATGGCCCATTTTGAATCTGTGTAGAACTCTCTTTCATTCACTACAAAGAGAAAAAATAAGTAAGAATTGTTGTGGGGAAATTAACTTGCCTCCAAGCTCATGTCTCTTGAAGCCATCCAAAATCGACTCTAGTGGTTTTCCACCTCCTCTCCTTTGAGCTCTCTCTTCCAAGTTGTCACACCAAGGAAGCTACTGCACCTTCTGTAATGACTCACTCTCCTCATACTATTCTTACACACAAAGCATATGCAGGAACATGTACTAAGAATTAATCTCTCTCACACACAAACAAGTGTAAAGAGCAAGTAGCTAACTTAGAGAGAACTCAATTAGAATAAAGAGGGATTGTCTCCATTCATTATGAGATAACTCCTTATATAACCGATCCTTAGAGAACTCAATTAGAATAAAGAGGGATTGTCTCCATTCATTATGAGATAACTCCTTATATAACCGATCCATATTCACACGGGTGCCCAAAACTCATAAACTAACTAAATGAGCTTGGTCATCTTTCGGTGAGCTAATTCCAACATGCTGCTTCCCCTTCTGACCTCACACCTGCCAATTTATTAGCGTGCTTCCAGTAAGTTTGCACATACCTCTACAGACAATTGAAGTACTTTGACTCCCTTGCAGGTAATCCCTGTGTTAGATACACTTCAGTTTGTATATTCCTTTACTATGCAACATGTCCAGAAACACTAATGAATTATTTTACATGCTGTCCATTGAGGACAAGTTGGATGGAACCAACTATCCCATGTGGGTATATATGATGTGTCATGTTGTGGTGGCAAAGAACCTATGTGGGTATATGTATCTAGTGTTGACACTGGCTTGCTGGGCTTGCATTTACTGTCAGCATGTCCTTTAGATCTGCTATTGGAACTAGTGGATCTGGTTCTAGTGGCAGTGTATAGACTGCACATATTCCTCTGACACTAGAACAACTTAGATGGGATGCCAAAGATGCACATGCGTATGCCCTTATTGCTCTCTCCTGCAAGTCAATAATAAGTTATCCCTCACATCCAATCATGTTCCTTTGTTGCTAAGAGTGTATGGGATGTCCTTGCCTCTCTATATCAGATCCGCAATGAAGCATGAGTTGTCTATCTTTGGAAAAAGCTTGACTTGGAGAATTTGATAGAGGGTAAATCTATGGATGCATTTCTGACCATGTCAAGGATCTACAGGAACATCTAATCAATATTATGACGAGGTTATTTCGGCTAGTTCTATTATCTCTACCATCCTCAATGGCCTACCTGAAACATATTAAGGATTTGCTACCACACTCCGCCTCCTGATGATAAAGAGAAATTCAAAAATTGTATACTTTTGATGAGTCGGTGGTTCTCCTGCTTCTTCAGGAAGAGCAATCTCGTTCCAATCAGAATAATATGCTTTCTTCTGACCAGGCATTTGATGCCTCCCATTGTGGCAAAGGAAAATCTAGGGCTCCACCTCATGCTAAGCCCAAGGGCAAAGCACTAGCCTAGTCAAATAACACTAAGCCCAAAGAGGAGAAAGCTGAGAAGAAGAAGAGATGCAACTACTACCGAAAAACTGCTCATGTTTTAGAGGACTATCGGAAATGGAAAGAGAGTGAGAAGAAGAAGAAGAAGCAACAAGGACATGCTACCACTATAAGTGACAATGCAGAGGAAGAAAATTTTGCACATGATGATGGCTATGCATTGACAGTAACATGTAGTAATCCACTTGCCTCTTGTCTGTCCTTATCAAAACTGGTACTTTGATTCCAGTACCATTAAGCACATTACTTCATGCAAGTAAATGTTTTCTACCTTGAGAGAGGCTTCATCAAGTGGAACAATTTTGTGTGCTAACAATGCATCATATGCCATCAAAGATTGGCAATGTGGAATTGACTTCATGCTTTGGGGATCCTTATACTCTTGCTAAACACATTGTATCTACCCGGAATATGCAAGAATCTCATTTCTGTCTCAGCACTTGGCCAAAGATAGCTTGAAGATATAGTTTTCTAATCATTGTTGTTCCATTCTCATGATAGGATTGATTCTAATGTGCTTCTTTTGTTTGGTACATTGGCAATGGTCTATACCGGCTTGACACGTATGACAGGAGTATTGATCCTCATGCAGATGTAGGAGTATTGATCCTCATGCAGACGCCTTGACTGTTTCCACGCCATAGATGTAGCATGACATTGAGCTTTGGCATGCTCAACTTGGTCACTTGAATTTTCCATCTCTTTTGGCGGGTTAGCATCAAGCTATGGTTCATGAGCTACTGCCTATATAACTCTCCCACAAGCATGTATGCGAGGGGTATATACTGGGAAAGATGCATTGTCAGGCCTTTCCAAAAGATGGCAATGACCATGCTATTCACCTAGTGCAGCTAGTGCACAATGATCTTTGTGGTCCTATGTGGGCTCCCTCTTTTGGTGGACATCTCTGCTTAATGACTACACATGCTTCTTCTAGATGTATGGTCTAAAAGTCAAGCTAGATGCCTTCTTAGCTTTTTGTCAGTTTCTTCCTCTTGCTAAAAATTATTGTAATCATAAGCCATTAACATTGTGTACCGACAAAGGGGGGGGAATATTTGTCAAATGAGTTTGCTACTTTCATATTCTCATGGCATTCTTCATGAGAGTGTACTACTCCTTATACACCACAACAGAATGGTGTAGCTTAACGTCCGAATTGAACACTCATAGAAATGGCCAAGTTGCTCAAAAGCAAGGATTTGCCTTCTAGATTTTGGCTTAAAGTGAGCATGTGTGCCAATTATGTGTGCTAATTATGTACTAAACCGCTGTCCAATTAAAGCCTTGAAATCTATGACATCTAATGAAGCTTGGAATGGCATAATTCCAGCCATTACTTATATGTGTGTATTTGGCTATCTGGCTTATGTGCATGTACTAGCACATCTCACAGACATAAGCTTGAAGCAAAGGCTTTGAAATGTATCTTTGTGGGTATGTTATGGCTCACCCTGAAACACATCCAAAAAGAGATTGCCTGGTGAATTGCAACTTTTGCGAGGATCTTTCCAATGGCTGAGCTCGTAACCCTTAAGGTCTCCAAGCTATATAACTCCTTGAGAAGCAATTCCACTGCATCCTTTGGGAAAGCGTTGTCACACTGTCACGTTGCACTATGGGTACTCATCCCTCCTCTCACCTCACTTCACTCACACACTCACTAGCATGCATTAAGGAGATAGATTAGCAAGAGGGTTATAAAGAGCAAGACTCAATTGCATAATGGGAGAGTATGTTGTATTATGAGAGAAATTCACTTATATACCTGGCCATAAGTGTTCACACTCACTTAAACTATGGACGGCTGGGCACTTTAGGCTCATAAGAGGCCTAATGCTATTACAATGACTACTCTCATAATATATGCATGAAGTATATCACTTAGGACTTCATCCTAACTTGCTACCACACGCTCTTGAAGTGGGAATAGCCATAAATACTTCGTCACACCATTACGAGCGCCTGTCCAAGTTGTAGCTTTGGACACTATTGCTTCATATCTTGAATGTATGACCCTTTGGTGTACCTATCGTGACTCCTTGATGTAAGATAATGGTGGTAGCTCTTGTTAACCATAGAATTGGGTTAATAACCTCCCTTCTTGATGGTGGCGATCACGTCCTCCTGATCGCGTTGAAGACCTTTGTGTGGGGAGAATGAACGAGCTTTATCGATGGCTTTGATGTTGAGTGACGTTCAATGGTCTTTGTTCCTCCGGAAGGAATAAGAAAAGCTAGTTAATGAATGAAGAGGTTAGTGGTGTATTGGGAATTCCTAACGGGGTGGGGTGAGAATGATTGCATTTTTATATTTGTGTGAGCCCCTTGTGTGAGCCCCTTGTTTTATTTTTTGGCTCAATTTGTGTAAGCCCCTTGTTTATGTGAGCCCCTTGTTTTATTTTTTGGCTCAATTTGTTTTGGACAATCATCGGCAAGGTTACATGTGATTTTTGTTACTGGGGACATAAGAGATATTAATAATGGGAGAGAAGAGAGGGAAGAATCCGGAGGAACATAGAGTTAATCATTAGAACGAGATGGTGATTCTCAGTTCCTCATTTGATATATTGAAGTGACATTCATTATTTGAAGTAATTGGCTTTTTGTTACTGGGGACATAAGAGATATTAATAATGGGAGAGAAGAGAGGAAAGAATCCAGAGGAACATAGAGTTAATCATCAGAACGAGATGGTGATTCTCAGTTCCTCATTTGATATATTGAAGTGACATTCATCATTTGAAGTAATTGGCTTTTGATGATGTCCCTTTGTGTGGTAGGATTCTTGTCAAATGTTGAGTAGGACTTGTTCCTGTCTTTTTCTGCCCATGTGCTTTTTATGTTTTTATGTATATTTAAGTGCTCTTATGAAGTAGATTTACATGAAGTACAACAGTTGAGCCATTAGACTTTTATTAAATTGCTCTGTGTTGAATTAGCCACTTGTTGTGGTGAGGATTGAAAGAATTACGTTGACTTGCAAGGCTAATATAGATATCTTCACAAAGGATTGAAGATCATTGATTTATGAAGATGGTAGCATCGTTTGGAGAGGTTTGTAATTTGAAGGAAAATTCCAGGCGATGGGTTGTACCATTGACCAGGCTTTCGGCCACCATGGCTCCCTCATCGAGAGATGTACCTAGAAGTTGTCTATGGTAAGACTTTGGTGTAAATGTTCTCTCATGTGTGAGTATGGAAATGTACTAATGGAGCAGCTACTACATTACTTTAGCCATAAGAATAGTAAGCAATAAGCTTATATAATGGCTATTGAAAATCGTTGGGAAAGTGTTAGTGCGTGAGATGGCTTAATCGGTGATGTGGATTAAATCGTGAATGTGCAAGTTCTTAAGCCGTGAGACTGTAATTCATGAGAAACCTGAACTCGTGAGATTGCATTTTTTTTTTGGCTGTGAAGGGTTATTCCGTGAGATGGCCTAATCCCATAAAACGATGTTTTTGTGAAAGTGTAGGCCATGAAATGGAATTCCGTAAAGTGTAGTTTTGTGTGATGGAATTCCGTGAGTTTTTTTTTTTTTTTGGGGCCGTGAATTTATTTCATGAAATTGCTTAAACCCATGAAGGTGCAAGTTCTGATCACGATGATTTTTTGATTGAAATGATTCTATGGGTCAGCTAGAGCATGACATGCAAGCAACATGTTCTTGTGCACTTATTTCTCACATCCAGAGAGGCAACAAGAGCATTGTTATTCTGTCTCATTGATGCGCTCATAAGTCTCCAATGCAGATGTGGGTATTGATTCTTGCATTTGTTGCTAAATTGTTTGTCAAGGGAGTAGGGAAGACTGCTTGCTTGCTTGAATACACAAGCTCTTATGTTGGTGTTGAATGCATGAGAGTGGTTGAGTGATTTGCTTTTTGTTGCTTGGGCCTCCATTCTTGTGTCGATCTTTGAACTCGGTGGTGAGGTTTTCTTCACATTGTTCAATTTTAGCAACCATATGATGGAATTACCGTCATAGGATCCTTGTTGTTAAAGCACATGCACAGGCACCCATCTTTGATGAACATTATATACTGGTGGCCGATGTGCTTGGTGCTGAGGCTTCCTTCTTTGTGCAAGCTTAGGGGATCCAAGCTTTGGTATTTCTTTGGTAGTACCCTTGTGCCTGCAGTAGTGTTTTTGGTACCCACACTTGTTGACTCGGTTGAGTTCTTTGAGAAACTCACATAGGCTTTTGTGGATTGTGTTGTGGAGTGCTTTTCTTTTTTCTTGGCCTCTGAGTGCTGCGTTGGGGAAGAGGCTTTGACTGTCGAGGCACCCAAATTTGATTGGCACCTTTATAGTAGCCTTGAGCTACAAGTAGCTGCTTCTCCACCCACATCTTGATAGTATTAAGATACCTTGATTGTGGTTGTCGTGGTGGAGTTTTCTTTTGGCTTTTGATTTGGAAGGTTTGGGGCCCACCTTGACTTTGGTTGGCGCTGAGGCTGCAGGTTTGAGATTCATGGGCATTGTTGACGATGATGAGGCTGGAGTCTCTTGTGGAGTGGCTGTTGATGGGGAGGCCTTTGAGCATGTGGTTGTCTCCTTTGGTGAGGCTTGTCGATGATGAAGATGCATAGACTGCGGGACCTTCCCTTTGAGTTCCTTGTTAGAGATAGATGGTTGGGTTGTGGGAACTTCTTTAGGAATAGCCATTGATTGTGAAGTTTTGGCACCAGACTTCGTAGGTAAGGATGGGGTTAAGGGAGTAGATGCTCTAACGGAGTCGGTTGTTGATACAGATGGTAGGTCATTGTGTAGAGGGGATTTTGTGGACGAAGCTTGTAACGTTTTGCGTTCAGCATCATAGAAATCCATTAAGGTGGGATCCTCTTCCTTGACGTATGGTATTGTCAACTTTTTATCGTTGACCATCATGAGGACTCTATCCTTAGCAAAGCACACTGGTGCTTGGGCAGCAATAGTCCATTTATGCTCCAAGATCAAATCTGCTTCCAACGCATACTCAACCACAAAAAACTTGCAAGTAAGGGGGTTAGTTTCAATATACATTGTATGTTCCCCAAACATGGCATGTTCAAGTCTTGTGTAAAGTTTATTCTTTCTGGATGGGCTGTGAGTGTTGGTTGACCTAATAAATCCCATAGCTCGAGGGTCATGAGATTGTGTTCTCATGTTGGATAAAACTGTGCTTGAGTTGTGGTGATTTTATGGAAAATTTACAATCCAACCAGAATCTTAGGGATGTTTTCAATAAGATCCTGTTGGAAGTTCCAGCTCCTCCAAGGTCTCTTCCTCCCGTAATAGCAAATGTATATTGCCTATAAGAGTGTTCAAGGTGACTGTTTGCATGGATTCATCTATTGAATAGAACGATTCACCTATCCAAGTTCCACCAAGGACGACATCATACTTAAGGAAATCTAGGATAACATGGAATGTGAATTCCATATCGCTATCGATTGTTTGAATAGTGTAGTTAAAGTAACCTAAAACTTCAATGTTTTGTCCATTGGCTCCTCTTGTAAAACTATTGTCTGTTGGGATGAGTTTAGGTTGTCCCAATGACACCCATGTGTCTATTGTTATGATGTTATGACTAGCGCGAGGGCTAATCAATGCGCGTTTGTGCTTACCATCATTGCTTGTAGGGAAATCCAACCATACCATGATAGAATCTCCCAAAGGAACCATGGATGTTTCAGATTTTGTTTCACCTTCTTCAGATCCTATTTCTGTTTCATATTCCCATTCACTTTTATCCCCTGTTTGGCTCTCAACTTTTTCAAGAGTACCCAATGTGTACACTGGCTCACTTGGCCCTATGACAATTCTTAATGAGGTCTGTTTGGAAACGTGCGAATCCTCATAGTCCTGTTTTATGCTTTTCTTTATGTCTTGATATAACTCAGGTTGAGTCGTTAAAGGTGCAAGTGTGGATGTTATGCTGGCTTCACAGTCCTCTACAGGCTCCTTTCCCTGCCCTTCAATTCAATCTTGGTTTTGATAGTTTATTGTTCCTTGTTTTTCTTGGTTTTATAAGGTTTCATTTTCTATTTTGGGTTTTATTTTAAAACATGTTCTTCTACCCATGTTGAGGTATTGTGTTTCGCATTCTATTTGACTGTTTCTCGTGCCTTAGCCTTCAAACGTGTAAGCACATTCAAGGGTACCATGGACAATTACCCGTTTTGTACACTTAAGATGTTAAGAGTCGTATTTTGTGAGACAAGTTGCATTGAAGCATCTTGTCTTGGTGGGAAATCTTGGAACATGTGATCAATGCCACATCGTTCACACATGGGTCGTAAAGTGTCAGTGACTATGGGCATGGAAGTATTCCAAACTGTGGAGTCTGCCACCTTGTGAGGTCCATGATAATAGAAACATTGACTTAGTGTTCGATTAACTACTTCCTAAGCAGTTTCTACCCTTTGGACTGTCTCTGTTTGGTGCATGAGCGATGGAGGTTTTGAGTCAATTGTGGATGAAGGAGACACTTTTTAGTATCGTGGTCAAAGGTCTTACAATATATGTAGCATAGAAGAACAGGTACCTTGTATGCACAATGGGGATTGGGATGGTCATATAGTGATTGCACTCAACACAAGGCATTTCGTTCCTCACTTGTAGAGGCATTAATGATGTCTAGTTTTGAAGGTTTTCCTCCTCTCTTTAGAGATGTCGATTGGAAGGTTTTAAGCAAGGCTGCATAGAGTTTGGGGAATCTCACTTTCGAGATTGATCTTTCTTTTGCCATTGCTTCATTTGGTTTAGATGAGGAACACCTCGTAGCATGATCATCTTCTAGCATATTGTCATCTAAACGTATTTCTTCTTTACAACATTGATCGAATGTTTATGATCAAGTTGTGTGAGCTGTTATTCTTCAAGCCCATCATGAAACATCTCTTCAATTGAACATCGTTTAATTTTTCCCCCATGACTCACAATGTGAGTCCAAGAGTTTTATCCGAAGGATAAAATCTCTAATGGATTCATTTGGTTGATGCTCAATTGAATAGAGTTCTATTGATACACTCCACCGATCACCTTGTATGGAAAAGCCATGTATAAAGATTGATTTCAAGGTTTTGAAGTTGGTCTTGATCTCACAGGCATCAATGTGATGAACCATCGACTAGCTTCTCCCTCTAAGCATAGGTTCAACGCATGTACCTTGGTGGGAGAGTTGGGATTTACAAAGGCTTAACATCTCTGCTCAAACATTTGAATGAATTGAACATGGTCTCTTTTTTTATCGTATTTGCCCATAATTTTAGAAATTTGTACAGCCGTATTTCTGTATGAGTCTCTGAGGCCGTATGTGAGTGCTCTTGTTGGGAGAGACTCACTGAGTCCTTGGGCAACCCCCCTTCCTAGACTAGTCAGTATGTCCAGGGTGTGGGCATCCAGGAAAGGGTTGGTACTCTTAGGATTTGTGGGAATGTTAGGTAAGGGACCAAAGCCCGTTGGTGGGATCGAAGTGACAGGGGGCGTAAAACCTGATGACACGCTTGTTATAGGCATGGCCAATGGTATTGGGAGGTGAAGTTGCGGCATAGACTCAATGTCTCGAAGATGTCAGGCCGTTGGGTTCAGTCCTTGTGTGATTCCTAGCAATCCCTCTATCGTGGAGCCATGTCGGAGTGCCTAAATGCTCCTTAATGAGCAATCATCACAATTTTTTTTAAAATTTTTATACTCCCCCCATAGCCCGTTATTACGGCCTCAAGAGGCTTGGCATACTCTTAGTTGGGTCAAACGTGTCTCCGTTCACCCTAATTAGCTTAGGCGCTATACATACGTGAACGACCTCTTAGAGATAATTTTTTGAAAAAAGCGTATGCTAGTAACTTCCCAGATGGAAGAGGAGTCCTAAAACCTATTTTCCATCACTATCTCAAGACAAAAAAATTCATGAGAATTTTTTCCCTGTTTCGCAACACGTTTTTGAAGGTGTTCCAAAACGAATTTTGAAAAACTTTATATGAGGGAGTTGTAGTATTTTTGGAGTACTACAACTTTGTTTCCTTGAGGTGCCTGTGATTTTGTCGTTTAGAGCATCAAAAAGTAGCCCGAATCGTCGTTTTCGTGTTGTTTTTTGCCTTGATTTTCGAGTTGAATTTTGAGGCTACTGGTCGGAGCCCAAAATGGTCGATTTCGACTTCGGCCGGCCAAGTCCAAAGTTGAAGAGCTCAATGTCAACTTTTTGATGGGCCCTAGAGCGCCTTCATCGGATATATAGTTTATGAGATACGGGCCTCTAAACAGGGTTGTTTTTCAGAGTATTAAAAAAAAACCGATGGATCCCTTTTCACGCTGATGAACTTCACGGGTTTTATAAATTTTGATTATTTTTCTTGGGTGCAGTTCGTGAGGACGTGAACTCTAGTTCCGTGAAGTTGCAGAAAATGATTCACGCCATGAACCGAACTTCACGGAATATTAAATTTGATTTTTTTTTGGCACGCGGTTCTCGAGGAAGTGAACCTTTTGGGTGTGAACTCAAGTTCCATGAAGTTGCAGAAAATGGTTCATGTCGTGAACCGGACTTCACGGAATATTAAATTTGGATTTTTTAAACGCGCGGTTTCCAAGGACGTGAACCTTTTGGGCGTGAACTTAAGTTCCGTGAAGTTGCAAAAATTGGTTCACGCCGTGAACCGAACTTCACGGAATATCAAATATCATTTTTTTTCCACGCGATTCCCAAGGACGTGAACCTTTTGGGCGTGAACTCAAGTTTCGTGAAGTTGCAAAAAATGGTTTACACCGTAAACTGGACGTCAGGGAATATTAAATTTGAATTTTTTTTTCGCGCAGTTCTCGAGGACGTGAACCTTTTGGGCATGAACTCAAGTTCCGTAAAGTTGCAGAAAATGGTTCACACCGTGAATCGGACTTCACGGAATATTAAACTCATTTTTCTTGGGAGTCTAGTGGGAAATACGAATTTCTCTTTTTTTGGGGGGGGATATTTTTTGAATTTAAAATGAAAGGGCTATGAACATTTTTCCAAAAAGGTAAGTGAAAATAAAAAAAGTCAACCTTTTAATGACACCCCTTACACCCCTTACACCCTTAAATAACCCCCAAGATGGACAAATTGACAACTCATCAGCCTTAATAAGTTACATAAAAAAGTGATTAAGAATTAATCCAAGATTAATCCTTTCACTAATCTTTTCCTTTAACACTAGTCAAGGACTCTAATTAACCACTAATCCCTAATTAATTCACACAATTGAGCACATCATTGGATAGAGCAAGGGATTTCTAATCTTTGTGCATCAACACCTATGTAAATTAATCCAAAATAGAAGATTAATTAGACTCTTAATTATGGTTTCCTCTTTTAAGGTAAAATTAAGCAAAGAGAGTCAAATTTCTCCAATTAATGAAAAAAGTAATGTAATTAGGTGTTTTGATGCATCTAGATGCTCTCAAAACAGTCAAAAACACTAATTTCGACTACTCGTATGATCAATTTAGACCCCGATTAACACATTTTCTAAAATTTTTATGCCTCTTGAGCAAGATTAATCACCCTAATTGACAAAAACCAATCCATTGAGATAAATTAGTCAAATTCAAGGGTTTTTTTAATGGTTTTAAGAAACTTTTTTAAAGATTAAGCTACTCCTAATGCTTGCTAACACTCTAATCCAAACAATTTCAATAACAAACACATAATTAAACTAAAATTAATGATCTTAGTTCTATGTTTAACACTAAAGAGAGCTAACATTCACTAAAAATTGCATTCTATTGCATTGTTTAATGCAATGGATGCAAACTAAGCCTAATACAAACTATGTGCAAACTAAGCCTAATACAAACTATGTGCAAGCCCTAAGAACATTAAAAACCACAAAACAACAACAAAAATAACAAATTAATCTAAAAATTAAACAAAAATCATTCTTTTCAAAAACCAAAAAGAGAGCTATTCTACACCAAATCTCACACAAAAATCACCATCCAATCCACATCATTTTCATGGAAAACCATTAATAAAGATAATGGGCAATGGGTAAGCATAGATTAGAGAAAAAACGATTGAAAAAGACAAGGGATGGTTCCTGCAGCAGCAGCGCCAAAATCGTTATGGGCTCATCCTAACCCTCCTTGAAACACATCCAAAAAGAGATTACCTGGTGAACCGCAACTGTCGTGAGGATCTTTCCAATGGTCGAGCTCGTAACCCTTGATGTCTCCAAGCTCTACAACTCCTTGAGAAGCACGTCCACTGCGTCTCCCATGAGCGTCTCCCACGAGCGTTGTCACACTGCCGCCCGTGTTGCACTACGGGTACTTGTCCCTCCTCTCACCTCACTTCACTCACACACACTCACTAGCATGCATTAAGGAGATAGATTAGCAAGAGGAATAGCAAGATCAAGACTCAATTGCACAATGGGAGAGTATGTTGTATTATGAGAGAAATTCACTTATATACATGGCCATAAGTGTCCACACTCACTTAAACTATGGCCGACCGGGCACTTTAGGCTCATAAGAGGACTAATGCTGTTGCAATGACTACTCTCATAATATATCCATGAATTATATCACTTAGGAATTCATCCTAACTTGCTACCACACACTCTTGAAGTGGGAACCATAAATACTCGGTCACATCATTACGGGCACCCGTCCAAGTTGTAGCTTTGGACACTATTGCTTCATATCTTGAATGTATGACCCTTTGGTGTACCTATTGTGACTCCTTGATGTAAGATAATGGAGGTAGCTCTTGTTAGCCCTAGAATTGGGTTAACATCCCCCCCTTCTTGATGGCGATTGCGTCCTCCTGATTGCATTAAAAACCTTTGTGTGGGGAGAATGAACGAGCTTTGTCGATGGCTTTGATATTGAGTGATGTTCAATGGTCTTTGTTCCTCCCGAAGGAATAAGAAAATCTAGTTAATGAATAAAGAGGTTAGTGGTGTATTGGGAATTCCTAACGGGGTGGGGGGTGGGGTGCGAATGATTGCATTTTTATATTTGTGTGAGCCCCTTGTGTGTTTTTTTTAAGCTCAATTTGTTTTGGGCAATCATCGGCAAGGTTACATGTGATTTTTGTTAATGGAGACACTAAGAGATGTTAATAATGGGAGAGAAGAGAGGGAAGGATCCGGAGAAACGTAGAGTTAATCATTAGAATGAGATGGTGATTCTCAGTTCCTCATTTGATTCATTGAAGCGACATTCATCATTTGAAGTAATTGGCTTTATGATGTCCCTTTGTGTGGCAGGATTCTTGTCAAATGTTGTTGAGTAGGACCTGTTCCTATCTTCTTCTGTCCATGCGCTTTTTATGTTTTTATGTATATTTAAGTGCTCTTATGAAGCAACTTTACATGAAGTACAAGAATTGAGTCATATAGACTCTTATTGAACTGCTCTGTGTTGAATTAGCCAATTGTTGGTGGTGAGGATTGAAAGAATTACGTCGACTTGCGAGGCTAATATAGATATCTTCACAAAGGATTGAAGATCATTGATTTGTGAAGATGGTAGCGTCATTTGGAGAGGTTTGTAATTTGAAGGGAAATTCCAGGTGATTGGTTGTACCATTGACCAGGCTTTTGTCCACCATGGCCCCCTTATCCAGAGATGTACCTAGAAGTTATCCTCAATGGTGAGGCTTTGGTGCAAATGTTCTCTCGTGCGTGAGTATGGATATGTACTCATGGAGCAGCTACTACATTAATTTAGCCTAAGAATAGTAAGCAATAAGCTTATATAATGGCTATTGAAGATTGTTGAGAAAGTGTTAGTGCGTGAGATGGCTTAATCCATGATGTGGATTAAATCGTGAATGTGCAGGTTCTTAAGGCATGGGACTGTAATTCGTGAGAAACTTGAACTCCTGAGATTATAGTTTTTTTTGGCCTCGTTGAAGGGTTATTCCGTTAGATGGCCTAATCCCGTGAAATGATGTTTCTGTGAAAGTGCAGGCCGTGAACTGGAATTCCGTGAAGTGTAGTTCCGTGGGATGGAATTCGATGAGTTTTTTTTTGGGCCGTGAATTTATTTCGTGAAATTGCTTAAACCCATAAAGGTGCAAGTTCAGATTTATCTCGATGATTTTTTAATTGAAATGATTGTATGGGTCAGCTAGAGCATGACATGCGAGCAACAAGTTCTTGTGCACTTATTTCTCACATCCAGAGGGGCAACAAGAGCATTGTTATTCTATCCTTGATGCGCTCATAAGTCTCCAGACGTGGGTATTGATTCTTGAATTTGTTGCTTAATGTCGTGGCAGTATAGGGAAGACTGCTGATTGTTTGCTTGAGAACACAAGCTCTTGTGTTGGTGCTGAATGCACGAGAGTGGTTGAGTGATTTGCTTGTTGTTGCTTGGGTCTCCATTCTTGTCAAAATTTAGGTGAAGCTGTTGGGGTTGAAGTCGGTGGTGAAGTTTTCACATTGTTTGATTTTGGCAACCATATGATGGAATTACCATCATAGGATCCTTGTTGTTGAAGCACATGCACAGGCACCCATCTTTGATGAACATTATAAACTAGTGGCCGATGTGATGCGCTTGGGGGATTTTGTGATGCGCTTGGGGACCCAAGCTTTGGTATTTCTTTGGTAGTGCCCTTGTGCTTGCAGTAGTGTTTTTGGTACCCACACTTGTTGACTCGGTGGAGTTCTTTGAGGAATTCACATAGGCTTTTGTGGATTGTGTTATGGAGTACTTTTCTTTTTTCTTGGCCTTTGAGTGCTATGTTGGGGAAGAGGCTTTGGCCAATGATTTTATATTCATGTGATCACAAATTTTTTTTGTTAATAACATGTGTTAACATGTTATTAACATGTTAACATGTTCCCAAAAAAGCCGGTGGGAAGCTCCTTGATAACCGGATAAAATCCCGTCGAGATTTTGCAATATTCAACGGTCTCGCCGGGGTCGTCATCTAGCCCGCCGGGCTACAATTTTCTATATATATGGGCCCGGGGGGCCCTTTGGGAGTTCATTACTGACTATATACACAGGTAATGAGAGTTGTGTTTGTGTGTGTGTGTGTGGGTGTGTGTTCGTGTGGGCAGCCGCCCATTGTCACAATGCGCGACGACAGGATGTGGGTGGTCCGCCACACGAGGGGTGTGTGTGTAAGGCCATTCTTCGGAATGGTACTTACCCTGGGACACTTAGTCGGTAACGCAGCTGGTCTATGTCCTATGGTAAGTATGGCACGCCATAGCGGTACTAGTCGGTAATGCGGCAAGCATAGTATCGTTATGGCGATGTCACCTTCCCTTCCCTTCCCTTTGTCAAATGCAGGCATATGGTCGGTAACGCAGCCAGTGTATGTCCGTATCCTATTCGTATTCCCATAGAATCGGGCGGCATTTTGTCGTTAACGCAGCAAGTTGGTGTCGTCCGCTAGTGCATATATTGTTTTTTGCATATTGCGGCATTTAATCGTTAACGCGGTCGAAAAAATGTCGCAAATTTGCTTGCATATTACGGCATGTGATCGTTAACGCAATTGAAAAAATGTCGTAAATTTGCTTGATTTGACTTGTATTGTTTTTATTGTGTGTGATCCATGCGATACTTGGTTGCTAACGCGGCATGAGTATTTCATGGATCAAAGTTTACACCATATTGTCTTTACGTTTTATTTCATAATATTGTAACTCAAAAAAATGAATATCTCTCTCTCTCTTCCTGCCCCCCTCTCTCTCTCTCTCATGATACACTTCACAACTCTTTCTCTCTCTCTCTCTCTCTCTCTCTCTCTCTCTCTCTCTCTCTCATGATACACTTCACAACACGATAGATGTGTAGATGAGGATTTCTTTTTTTTTCTCTTAAAATATACATAATTCCTAATAAATTCTTTTCTCCCTCTATTTACTTAAAAAATAAAACTGTACATTATTTTCCTCTTTAGGAACTCACAAAAATATTAAAAATGTCATCTAATGTTTCTTCTCTCTATCTGTCACAACTCTCTCTCTCTTCCTCCTCTCTCTCTCTCTCTCTCTCATGATACACTTCACAACTCTCTCTCTCTCTCTCTCATGATACACTTCACAACTCTCTCTCTCTATCACGATAGGTGTGTAGATGAGGAGTGCTTTAGGAATACAAAACATTATTTTCCTCTCTTTAGGAACTCACAAAACTATTAAAAATGTCATCTAATGTCTCCTCTCTCTCTATCTGTCACACCTCTCTCTCCCCCCCCTCTCTCTCTCTCATAATACACTTCACAACTCTCTCTCTCTCTTTGTCACGATAGGTGTGTAGATGAGGAGTGCAACATGTATACACTTGATAAGTAATAATGCACTTGTTGCGGTTGTCTCACGCTCGATAATGTATTGCATGATGTTGAGTTCAGTAATATTGTTTGATATTCCATTTTTGTTTGATCATTGATAAGTAATGATACACTTGTTGATGTTCTCTCACGTTTGATGATGTATTGGATGATGTTGATTTCAGTACAATTATTTGATATTCCGTTTTTGTTTGAACATTGATAAGTAATGATACACTTGTTGCTGTTCTCTCACGTTTGCTTGATGTTGATTTCAGTAATGTTGTTTAATATTCTATTTTTGTTGTGTTTAGTGATATTTGCTAGATTTACGAAGACGACCAACATGCTTTCCCCTGAAGAGCGTAAAATCGTTCTACGAGCAATTCGCTTTATCACAGTGTCACAATGCGCAGATGACGTCGTCATCAAAAAGATCAATGAGTCTGAGATACTCATGCGAGATCTACTAGAGCAGATATGGGAAAATGCACAGCGTTGACTTCGAAGCGGAGGCAACACTGAGTTGCTTGATAGACAAAAGATAGCAAATTTCAACCATCAACATATAACACGAACTATTTTGGGAAGCATGCGTGTAGCATGCAATGATCTTAGAGATGCTGCCTCGTCGCCTGAAGCTAATATGCATTGTCTACAGTTATGGGATGCTATATGGAGCGAGCAAAGAGCCAAGAGCAAGCGCATGAAGGCGCTGGATGCAGAGTCACTCCCCAAAAGAGTGCGCATTGCCCAAGACGTCACTGCAACGTCCAACCAGGCAGATGCGAGTGGGACAGGTGCCATTAATCGTATAATCTACAATTCTATGTGCACACACCTCATTGGCATTCCGCACGAGGCTCTGCTCGAAGGGCGAACAATAGGCTCTGGTGTTTTTGGCACAGTAAAAGAGTATACAGTTAAATGTATATCATTTTTGTCATAGCACACTACTTTTTGCGGAAAGCACTACAAAGGAGAAGGCAACACCAAGTTCGAAAGCTTCCAGGCAGAGCAGGGCATGCAGGTTCTACACCCACCATCAATTGTCAGGTTTATTGCCTTCACAAAAGAATCTCCTTGGATCACTATTTTCCCATACTATAATGGCGGCTCGCTTGGTGATACTCTTTTGAAGGTCCCCTTTAGATTCAGTGAGTTCACCCAGAGCAATTTTCCGTTTAGATCGAGGATGGAGACAACCCCCGTCCGATAATATTCCTTTAAGTCATCTAGAACTTTCTAAAATAAAACAAATAGTAATAACCATGCCACATATTATGCATGCCTTGGTGGAAGGCCTAGCGGCAGCACATTTCGCAGGAATTGTACATACCGACCTACATCCATTCAATGTAGTGTTGGATTTTACAAAAGAGTTAAAGCCACGCGTAGGTATTATCGATTGGGGGTTACTGCTGAGAGCGCCCAAAAAACGGGTGTCTCTCAATTTTGTATTTGAAGCAGACAAGAACCCTGAGAAGGTGGCACAGGCGGTCTCCTACGCAGACAGAGAGTGAAATAAACAGCCGTGGATAGCCCCGGAACTTTATGATCCATTTTTGGCAGATGCATACACTCCTGCATCTGATGTTTTTGCTTTAGGGTATTTATTACAAAATTTATATGACTTTTAGCAGAAAGTACAAGAGTTGTGGATGGACAATAGTTCCTATGACAAAGTTACCATGGATACTATTATTTATAGAGTCAAAAATTGGATGTGTCTGCCTAATCGCAATGAGCGAAAATCTATTTTGCAAGTAGTGGAATTTTTTAGATCACTAAATACTGACCCAACGAGGACACAATGTCCTCTTGTAGAGCTATCGGTGTCATTCACCCCAATTTTGTAATGATACACTATCAAGAGATTAAGTTTCAAGAATGGCACTTTATTTCTCTCTTCAAAATTTGCTATGTGCCCATTGTTTGAAATATTATCTCATTGAGTCTTTGCAATATCTCTCTCCTCTTGTGGTGTTTAAGTTTATGTTTTCTCTTCAAAATTTGATGTGCGCGCATTGTTTGAAGTATTTTTTTGAGTCAAGTGGATATTTCTCATTGAGTCTTTGCAATACATATCTCCTCTCGTGGTGTTAAACTTTAAGTTTTTGAGGGTAATGGTCAATTTATCTTACGTTGATCTTTACAGTTCATTAAAATCCTAAAGTCATTTACGTTCATGCAGATATGGCAGAAGCGCAAGCAAACGAGCATCAAGAGTTAGCCAAGAAGGCATATGAGCGAATGAAGGCCCTTACACATGGCCTGACAGCCCGCGAAGCTACGAGAACAGCATGCAGGTTATCGAAATGGACAAATCCTACTTATGCTCAATGGAAAGACATAAACAAACGCATAACCATAGAGATGATAAAGAAAATATGGCCATGTCTAGATGGCGAGATTAAGAAGGGAAGATGGAAGGTTTCGCGTTGCACTCATAATGATATCAAAATTAATGCCGAGCGCATTTTCTTGGAGGTGTATGGTCGTCCTCTCCATAACGCCAATGCTCCACTCTATTTTGCTAAGATGCTATATGCACAATTTATCCTAGAAACTCCGGTGGACTTCGCCTCCACTGTCAACACCCACGACATACGTGAAGAGACAATGACATTCACAAGGGAGGAACTTGCTCTCATGGTGGAGGGTGCTAGATTGGAGTTAAACAAGGTCAAAGAAAGTTAGGGGCACAGCTAGCAGAGAAGGAGAAAGAAGCTGAGCGATTATCTCAAGTGTCAACTCCTGCCAATAGAGGGATTCAAGAGCAGCTCACAAAGATCAGCCAAGATGTACAGACCATCTCTTCACGTATTGCTCCTGTGCGCCAAGGAAACCACATCTCTCATTTTTTGATACATCTTGATCTTGTGGGAGTTTCTGCTGAGGCTACTAGTTCCTCCACCCCCCAATGTCCTGTATGTTACAAAGTATTCGATGGGTGGAGCGGCCAGTATATACTACCCTGTGGACACTACTACCACTTAATATGTTTAGTGAGGCAAATGCAAAATATTTTCACATGTGCATTGTGCAGTGTCCCAATAAATCAAGGTATTTATACAGTGTTCGGCATGGCTAGCGAATATAAACCACCAAGACCTTTAGATGCATCTCCTAGTGCAATTCGCAATTTATTTCAAGATGAAAGCTAAGAAAGACATAAATCCTACTTTTGTATTGATAATTTCTCCAAATATGATCATTTGTACAAGTACTTTTTATGAAATTAATGAAATGACTTCTTCCTCTATGTCAATATCTTGCTCCAAAATTCTTTCACCGTTTACCCTCTCATCTGCTAAATTAAGCTCATCTAAGTCAATGTCTAAATTGTCTTCTATCTCAAGGGTGGTGCACGACATGCGTCCAACATCAAAGTTCTCGTCTACTACATCATTACAATTGTACATCCATCTGGGCATATCTTCTTCATGCTCTTCGCTTTCAATGTCTCACAAGATCTTTTCATTGTAATACATGTAAACAAGTTTATCTGCTCGATCTGCCAAGAAGTCGATTGCGAATAGTATTGTGAATATATTTGTACATGCTCCAGTTTCTTTCTGAGCCTGAGTTTGAAGAGAACTGACTTAGAACCTTCATCGCAAGGTTGCGCAATAAAGCATAATGCTCACCACCATTCATCATCCACCACTTCCATGCAGGTTGCTCTTTAGCCATTTGTTGAACAAGGGAGTTGGAAAATAAACCCTCTTTCAATCGAAATGAGGTCATCTCCTTTATGCACTTTACACGATCATCAACATTATTATAGAAAGTGTTTACCACTTTATAAAAATCTTGCACCACCTCAACGTTGGACATCAAATCCATATTCCAATATTCAGGATCTAACATGTAAGCAGCACTGTGTAGTGGTGAATGTGCTCTAATCCATCTAGCATGAAAGTACTTCAATAGGACTTTTCTTTGTCTACTGGAGAATGGTACACGCCATTGCTTTTCCACCACTGAATGCTCTAATTTCTCAGGACACTCCAAACTCTGCTGGACAGTCCACCATTGCATCCATGCTTTCCCGAGATTAGGCGCTCTTAGACTTCGTACGACATACATAACAGGCGTCATTACATGGTATGCATCCATCACACTGTTCCACCAACTTCTTCTCGTAAGCGCTGCCTTCAAGACTTTGATTTTCTCTTTCACTTTTTCAAGTTGAGTGCTCTCCCAATCATGAAATGCCATGCATGTAAATGTTTCACAAACTGCATCTTTATTTCGAAGAAGAGACTCAAAAGTGTAAAAGTGAGTGCAAAACCTAGTCTCTGCTGGAAGCTTTAACATAACTGACATGCGAGGTCGAAAAATATCTAACACTCTCTGTCTCTTGAGCATGAATCTCATAAGCTGGCGAGCAGTGTCGACGATTGAGGCAAACCATTTGGTATCATCACTTTTATACCCATCTTTTAATACAAGATTCAAACTATGAGTATTACAGCCTACCAGAAAAACATGTGGATATTGTCGCTGTAGGATTTTGGATGCATTCTTGCAATTCTTTGCATTGTCCATGACGATTTGGACTACATTTTTGGCACCCACTTCCTCTATCACAGAGCCAATGACTTGAGCAATGTAAGCCCCAGTTTTGATTGAACCAGCAGAATCCATGGCACGGATGAAAGTCTCACATCTAGGTGAAATAACCATTATATTAATTAATGGTTTTCTTTGTACATTAGACCATCCATCACTTACTATACTACATCCAGAAAGCTCTATATTGCTAAGAATTATTCTTTGTACACGTTCTTTTACTTGCGCATAACATTTCTCTAATAGATCATTTCGCATAGCATGGTACGTAGGCGGTGAAAACCCTGGTCCAAACTCACCAATTTTCTTCCATGCTCTCTTCCAATGCTCACTGTCCAATGCTCACTGTCCATCATCATCATAGCATTCCCAGAAAAGTAAATCGCTTTAGCAAGAGCGAGTTGTGCATCATCGAGCTGACCTTGACGTAGGCTTTCTTGCAATGAAGTTTGATGCATAGGTATATTTCCTACATCAAAGTTCCGCTTGCAGGAAGATGCACTGGGTAGATTACTTTCTGGTTGCACATTGACGTTCAGAGGACAAGCAGGCGATGTAGCGGGAGTTTGATGATTAGAACAACAGTGTTCTTGCTGCCTTGATACATTAACGGTAGGAGTGTCATGTTTTCTTGGATCTTTCTTTTGAATTTCTTCTCTTATGCGTTTGGCCACTACAGGTGCAGAGGGGTGGGTACATGACTTTTTCTTCGGTTCGCCTAAAAAGTGTTCTCTTAGTCGAGGCACCCCACCTGATTTTACTGCATGGCATAGCTTACACTCCCAATCTATGAATCGATCACCAACATTAATTGCATATTGCCACTCTATCCTAGGTGCCTTTTTTTTCCTACTATTTGGAATTTGGACTCTATTGGAGGTATCACTGGATCCAACATTGTCCTCCATCTCAACAAATAACCTATTCAACCAAGCATATAACAATGAATACACAAATGAAAAAACAACAAAGTCACTCACGTATTACAAAACATACATTAGCAGACAAACTACTTCGAAACTATCTTGAGACAAATACAAAAGATCATCACATAACACAAAACAACTTCGAAACTATCTTGCAAGGTCTGACTACAAAACTACTCCGAAACTATCATGCACATTGCACCCCCAATGAAGGATGCCTTTTGTACCCAATTAAGGATACTTTACACAATCAAAGATCTATGCTTGCCCAATACTCTAGTATAGGACAATAGACCTTCTCTAACACTCACAAAGAAAATCAAAGATCTATGCTTGCCCAATACTCTAGTATAGGACAATAGACCCTTGTCTACTCTAAACTATATCAAGTATCAAGAACCAATACAAGCCCCTAAGCAGGACTCTTGGCTCCATCAAACCATTCATAAAGCAGAATGAGGTAGATTACCTACATAGCTCAAATGCAAAGCTGAATGACTCCAAATTTGTCCCTAAATCTCCGCAAGTATTAGCTACGAACCACACCCTGCCCCCAATTCAAAGAACTAAGGACGAGTGGCTCAATAGCCTTAGGAGTGCCTACAAGGAAAGACGACAGCCCCTAAGATAAGGACGTTCTTCCCAAGAGGACACTTCTAGCAACTCGAGAGCTCTACAAGTATTTTGAGGAGAGATATCACATCCCCAAAACAAGGACTATCTCCCCAAAAGTTCCACGATGAGTGCCGGGCAGTGTTTATAAATAGAACAGAACCCCGCCGGGGTTCTTTTGTTTTCTCGGCGGGCCCGCCGAGATATGTGGTATCTCGACGGGCCCGCCGGGAAAACAAGAAGCCCGCCGAGATATGTGGTATCTCGACGGGCCCGCCGGGAAAACAAGAAGCCCGGAGGTGTTACGGGACTAGTGGGTTCTGGCAGGTCATTGCTCAGGTCATGTGAATATACAATGTGATCACAAGTTTTAATATGTTAACAATAGGTTTTGTTAACGTGATCACGAAATTGTGAAGGCGTTAATGAAATCCCTGGCTTTGACTGTCGAGGCACCCAAATTTGATTGGCACCTTTATAGTAGCCTTGAGCTACAAGTAGCTGCTTCTTCACCCACATCTTGATACTATTAAGATACCTTGATTGTGGTTGTCATGGTGGAGTTTTCTTTTGGGTTGATTTGGAAGGTTTGGGACCCTCCTTGACTTTGGTTGGCGCTGAGGCTACAGGTTTGAGACTCATGGGCATTGTTGACGATGATGAGGCTGGAGTCTCTTGTGCAGTGGCGATTGATGATGAGGCCTTTGAGCATGTGGTTGTCTCCTTTGGTGAGGTTTGTCGATGAAGATGCATAGGCTCCGGGGCCTTCCCTCTAAGTTCCTTGTTAGAGATAGATGGTTGGGGGCTGTGGGAACTTCTTCAGGAATAGCCGTTGACTGCAAAATTTTGGCACCAAACTTCGTAGGTGAGGATGGGGTTGAAGGAGTAGATGCTCTAACGGAGTCGGTTGTTGATGCAGATGGTAGGTCATTGTGTGGAGGGGTTTTTGTGGACGAAGCTTGTAACTTTTTGCATTCAGCATCATAGAAATCCATTAAGGTGGGATCCTCTTCCTTGCAGTATGGTATTGTTAACTTTTTTTATCATTGACCGTCATGATGACTCTATCCTTAGCAAAGCATAATGGTGCTTGGGCACCAATAGTCCATTTATGCCACAAGATCAAATCTTCTTCCAACACATAACCACAAAAAACTTGCAAGTGAGGGGGTTAGTTTCAATATACATTGTATGTTCAAAGTAACATGGCATGTTCAAGACTTGTGTAAAGTTTATTCTTTCTGGATGGGCTGTGAGTGTTGGTTGACCTAATAAATCCCATAGCTTGAGGGTCATGAGATTGTGTTCTCATGTTGGATAAAGTTGTGCTTGAGCTGTGGTGATTTTATGGGAAATTTCAAATCCAACCAGAATCCTAGGGATCTTTTCAGTAAGATACGTTGGAAGTTCCAGCTCCTCCAAGGGCTCTTCCTCCCGTAATAGCAATTGTACATTGCCTGCAGGAGTGTTCAAGGTGACTGTTTGCATGGATTCATCTATTGAATAGAACGATTCACCTATCCAAGTTCGGATGATATCATACTCACAAGGGAATCTAGAGTAACATGGAATGTTAATTTCATATCGCTATCGATTGTTTGAGTAGTGTAGTTAAAGTAACCTGGAACATCAATGTTTTGTCCATTGGCTCCTCTTGCAAGTCTATTGCCTGTTGGGATGAGTTTAGGTTGTCCCAATGACACCCAAGTGTCTATTGTCATGATGTTATGACTAGCGCAAGGGCTTGTAAGATTCCTCCCCAGCCCCTCAAGATGTCCAGTTTCTCCCCCGATAATCAATCCCCTTTTCAGAATAATAACAGATCTTGTTTCTATCTGTTTTGACCTAGAGAGAGAAAATATTCTAGAGAGAGATAATTCAATTTTTAGATATCTTTGGATGGAAAAATATCCCTTATTATTAAAATAAATTTCCTTGAATCAGAAGTTCAAAAAGAAATTCCTGAGATGCATTAGAAATAAATTATAATGTCCACAAAAGACCTTAGCCTAAGGGTCCAGATTTTCTAAAAATTTTGGATTAAGGTTTCTATGGACCAATAGGATTAATCCAAATGTAGGGAGGAGATAAATTGAAGAATAAAAGAAAAACCCCCCAAAAATGAGTAAATGTTCACATAAGATGAAGAGTGGACTAAGGACCAAAGAAAATAGTTAAAAAACTGATTTTTGACACCTCAGTGTGGGGATCTCCCCTCATGAAGGAGGCACCTATTTCACATGTGTGGAGGAGTTTTAAACTAAAAAATAATGAGATATTTTTATCTCTCCTCTCTCCTATTTCAACAAGATTCAAAAAGTAAGCTAAATTGACCCAAAAATGGTCAAAAATTGACCAAACTGATCTGGAAAATTCTAGAATCAGTTTGCTTGGTTAGAGGCTCACTTTTTCCTATAAATAGAAGCCTCCCCCTTTATAAAAGCTTAATAGTGTTTATGCACTCTTATTCTGCTCCTGTCTTGAGCCATTTAACATTGAATTTCTTAATAATTCAATTATTTTTGGCCTAATCCTCTCCAAAGTGAATTGTTGTGGCCACTCTTGCTTCAAACAAGAGTAGAACCCTCAATCCCTCAAGCCAACCCTCAAGCCAAAGGAGAGCTTACAAGCTCCATGTAAGCTAATTTCTTACTCATTTTTTAATTTTAAATCTATGGTTTTCTTAATTTTTATGCTTTACAAATGTTTGAATTAAATTCTAATGCTATGCCTTTGATGAAAAGGCCACCCCTTCTCTTCTTTACATTCCAGCCTTTCTTAATCCTAGAAAGATTAATTAATAGATTAATTAAACTCTTTTTTATTGTTTACTCTCTTGCTTTTAGAAAATGGTGTAGATTAGAGCTCTTGGAATCTAATTTGGGTTAATTTAAGTCAAAGATAGAATGTTAAAAATGAGAAATGGTCAGCCATACAAAGGAGGTTATGGCAAAATTTTCTAGAATTTTGTGGAAAAGAAAGTTTGCTTTTATGTTATTCCAAAAGAGTAATTTCCACCATTTTTGCATCTAAAAGAAATATTCTAATTACTCCATGTACATATTCACCTATGAATATGCATGGATATCACTGATATTAATCATTAAATTTGATTTTTATGCATAGAAAGATGCATAAAGGAATTATTTTTATTTCAAAAGTGTTATTCTCATTAAATTTGATTTTTATGCATAGAAAGATGCATAAAGGAATTATTTTTATTTCAAAAGTGTTATTCTCATTAAATTTGATTTTTATGCATAGAAAGATGCATAAAGGAATTATTTTTATTTCAAAAGTGTTATTCTCATTAAATTTGATTTTTATGCATAAAAAGATGCATAAAGGAATTATTTTTATTTCAAAAGTGTTATTTTCATTAAATTTGATTTTTATGCATAGAAAGATGCATAAAGGAATTATTTTTATTTCAAAAGTGTTATTCTCATTAAATGAATAGAGGTGATGAGATGTGACGTGAATAGATGTGATGAGATGTGATGTGAATCAGATAGATGTGAATAAATGGATGGATGGATGTGATGTGAATAGAGGTGATGAGATGTGAGGTGAATAGATGTGATGAGATGTGAGGTGAATAGATGTGATGTGAATCAGATAGATGTGAATGAATGGATGAGATGCGATGTCATGTGAATTAGGATGTAAATGAATGATATGGGATGTGAGTGGATGAGATGTGATAAAAATGGATGTGAATGTGTATGTGAAAGAATGGATGTGGATGTGTATGTTAAGAATGGATGAGAATGTGTATGTGAAGAATGGATGTGTATGTGTATGTGAAAGAATGTGATGTGATGTGACATGAATATATGTGGATATGAAGTGATTGATATAAATGTATGGATAGATGTGGGTAGTCGTACATGTGAATGATTAGATGGATGTGTATGAATGAGATTTGATGTGGATGTGATGTGATGTTATGTGGATAGAATGTATGTGATGGGATGGTGATGAGAATGAATGTGATGGATATGAATGAATATGAATATGATGTGATAGGATGTGAATCGGGATAGATATGAAGGAATGAGATGTGAGGTAAAATGAATGAGATGTTATGTGAGTGTGGTCTGAATGGATGAGATGTGAATGAATGTGATGTGATGAGATGAGATGTGATGTGATGAGATGACATGTGGATATGGGTAGATGTGATGTGATGTGATGAGATGTGGATATGGGTAGATGCGAGTGGATAAGATGTGGATGAGATGTGGATATAGGTAGATGCGAGTGGATAAGATGTGGATATGGGTAGATGCGAGTGGATAAGATGTGAGGATAAATTGAGGAAAGATGTGATGAGATAAAAATGATATGATTGGATGAGAATAGGAATACATATGAAATGGATGTGGAATTAAATAATGTGGATTGATGTGGAACAATGTGGAAAGACGAGAGTTCATTATAGAAACTGTATTTATGACCTATTTTTAAATGACTGTTTTATGTCAAGCATTTTGACCGTCTTGTGAATGAGGTCGTGGAGACCTAACTGATAAAGTTCCAAACAGCTGACAGAGAGTCAACGGAGGACGTCTCACGTAGCAAAGTTGGCCGAGGTCTTGACCAGCCTCGGTTCGATTTAAATGGTGAGCTTCTGGTACGGTGGATGAGGGACCAAGGAAGCGGCCTATGATTGAAGGGCTAGGTGACCTGCAAAAGATCCTAGAGGGTGCTGACCATATGGTGCTCGGTCGCCGAAGATACCCACACGTGCCTCGTGGAAGATATTGGAATAAGGAGTAAGAGTTATTTTCTGAATTCGGGCATGGATGTGGTTGATTGACCTTGCTGGTCCTCAAAGGATGAGTTCATGGCTCTTTTATATGGATCCGTTGGTTGATCTTGCTGATCTTCAATGGAGATTCCATTTTAATATGTGAATATATTATTGAGTACTATGAGCTAGGAACCATCGAAAAGGCCCCTGAGTGGACAGGTGGTGAGCGTTTTAGCTTGAATATGGCTCGTCGTCATTTTTCGTGTTGTTTTTTTATGATTTTTCATGGTTTCTCGATTGTTTTTTGCCTCGATTTTTGGGTCAAAATTTTGAGGCTGCTGGTTGGAGGCCAAAATAGTCGATTTTGACTACGGACGGTCAAGTACAAAGTCGAAGAGCTCGATGTCAGCTTTCCGATGAGCCCTATAGCGCCTTTCGCTTAGGAAGTACGGGCCTCCAAACAGGGGTATTTTCCAGAGTACTAAAAAATACTGACGGACTCGTTTTCATGCCGATGGACTTCACGGGTTTTATAAATTTTGAATTTTCTTTTGCGTGTGGTTCTCAAGGATGTGAACCTTTTGGGCATGAACTCTAGTTCTGTGAAGTTACAGAAAATGGTTCACGATGTGAACCGAACTTCACGGAATAATAAATTTAATTTTTTTTTGGTGCGTGGTTCTCGAGGACGTGAACCTTTTGGGTGTGAAGTCAAGTTCCGTGAAGTTGTAGAAAATGGTTCACGCCGTGAATTTCGCTTCACGGAATATTAAATTTGAATTTTTTTATGCACGGTTCCCAAGGACGTGAACCTTTTGGGCGTGAACTCAAGTTCCGTGAAGTTACTGAAAATCGTTCGTGTCGTGAACCGGACTTCATGGAATATTAAATTCGATTTTTTTTTTCACGTGGTCCCCGAGGATGTGAACCTTTTGGGCGTGAACTCAAGTTCCGTGAAGTTGCAAAAAATGGTTCATGTCATGAACCTGAGTTCACGGAATATTAAATTTGATTTTTTTTTCACACGATTCCCGAGGACGTGAACCTTTTGGGCGTGAACTCAAGTTCCGTAAAGTTGCAGAAAATGGTTTACGCCATGAACCAGACTTCACGGAATATAATTTTTTTTTAAAAGTCTAGTGGGAAATACGAATTTCCCTTTTTGGGGGGGGATATTTTTTGAATTTAAAATGAAAGGGATATGGACATTTTTCCAAAAAGGTAAGTGGGAATAAAAAAAGTTAAACTTTTAATGACACCCCTTACACCCTTCATAAATGACCCCCAAAATGGACAAATTGACAACTCAAGAGCATCTACTCATCATTGAATGCTGATTAATAAGTTACGTTAAAAAGTGATTAAGAATTAATCTAAGATTAATCCTTTCACTAATCTTTTCCTTTTTAATCTTAATCAAGGACTTTAATTAACCACTAATCCCTAATTAATTCACACATTTAAGCACATAATTGGATAGAGCAAGGGGATGCTAATCTTTGTGCATCAATAATTATGTAAATTAATCTAAAATAGAGGATTAATTAGACTCTTAATTATAATCTCCTCTTTTAAAATTAAGCAAAGAGAGTCAAATTTCTCCAATTAATGAAAAAAGTGATGTAACTAGGTATTTTGATGCATCTAGATTCTCTCAAAACACTCAAAAACAGTAATTTTGACTACTCATATGATCAATTTAGACCCCAATTAACATATTTTTAAATTTTTTTTGCCTCTTGAGCAAAATTAATCACCCTTAATGATAAAAACTAGTCCATTGAGAGAAATTAGTCAAAATTAATCACCCTTAATGTGATAAAAACCAGTCCATTGAGAGAAATTAGTCAAATTCAAGGATTTTTTTATGGTTTTAAGATTTTTTTTGAAAGATTAAGCTACTCCTAACGCTTGCTAACACTCTAATCCAAACAATTTCAACAACAAATGCACAACTAAACTAAAATTAATGATCTTAGTTAAAAATTACATTCTATTGCATTGTTTGATGCAATGGATGCAAAGTGTCACGATTTGTCCGTCCATCCTTCTGTGGTTAATTGGGGACGCCTAATTACCACTATGTTTAAAGCATGGCACTTGGGTGATTCCAAATATTCCATGTGTAGGACATATGAAATTAGGGATAGCTAGAACTAAGTGTGGATTTATTACTTATATGCTATCGTGGACTTGTGGCATGTGTTGCTAACTCATAGTGTGTTTGAATGGACAACCTTGTAGGTTGGTGAGATTGACGTGATGGCGCGGCGATATGGTGCAAGCTATTATCGGGATGGTTTTCATTTTGATATTTTTACCGTAGTGTTTACTACGAGGTTTTGTATTTGGCCGCCCATTTTGATGTATTCGGGCATGGATCTATTGAGCCTCCCACTTTTGTTATATTGGGCATGGATTTATTTATTTGCACATGAATTAGCCCTTGAGGTTCTTTTGTAAATATCCTTTAGTGTTTGGATAGGAACACTTTAGCTAAGCTTGTATTAAAAGCAATCCCCATTTTTGTAAAGGGCAAGTCCATGCATAAGCATGCATCTATTTTTGGCTTATGGGCCATTTTTGGTTAATAAAGCATAAATACTCAAGAAGAGAAAGGAAGCCGACACTTCTTGAGGGGGGCAGATTGCAACCAATGATTCTCTCTTGTGTTTTTATGCTATGTTATGTTTTTATGATATTTATTAATTTTTTAATTATGGTAATTTATTGAAGTGATGAATCAGTTGGTATTTGGTTGGGGACGGTGTGTCTCCCCATGATCCTAGTGGTTTCAGTGGTATCAGAGCAAAGGGGGGAGAGAAGGTGAAAAATATTGAGAAAAATCAAAGGGAGGAAGGCTTGCAAAAGAAAGAGAGAAGGTACGTGCAACTTTCTGGTTTCTGATGAGAAGAAGAAAAATTTTAGAAAATTGAAGGCTTGGTTCAAGGGATTCTTCTTCAAGCTACAGCCTACAACAAGGGAATATCCAATGGATAAAAGCTTTACCCAAAGCTTAAACAAAGCATAATACAAAGCTTAAGCAAAGCTTTAACTCCAACTACACGTCACTAATTCTCGCTCGTCAGGCCAGCGCGTGACGGATCATCTTCTCCTTGGAAAAATTTCAGCTCTCAATTCAGCAATCGGATCAAACATCTGTTCTGTCAGATACGTCCGGGCACGATCTCTTGCACAAATCCTCTACCCTGTCTTTGAGAGGTTTCGTGGAAGATCCAAGCATTTGAATTTGCAACGGTGGAGAGAGCTCTGCAAAATCAAGGGTGGAGAAAAATTACATAATTGCTTTACTCAAAAAAGTCTAAAAAGATAAGAGGCGATTCATACGCAAAGCTTCTTCAAGCCAGCTTCATTCGCAAAGCTTCTTCAAGCCAAAACTTCATCAAAATTAGCTCGAATTTGTTCAAATTTGGCCCGACTTTGAACTAGAAATATTTTCAATTTCTTATTATGGTTTGGCTCAAAAAATTACAGCAATTCAAAGTTGTGCGATTTTCAAATTTGGTCATTTTACGCCTTCTCAAAGCTTGAATTCACTCTCAATTCTCAATATTTTTTCTATCGGTGCTTCATAGACTACTTCAAGCACTTTGGTGATTGCGTTGGATGGCCACACCGCTCTTCTAATTGCCATCGGATTCAAGATCTTAAAAATCATTATTACCACCACGAGCGAAAAATCATATAAGCGTTTCTAACTTTTTTCTATCTTTAGTTCTTTTTAGCATTCATGGGGCTGATCTACCTGCACTCTCGTCTATTCAAGAGCAACTCATAGCTTTACAAGCACAATTAGTCAATGAAAGAACTCATAGACTTGCATTAGAAGATCAATTGAAATCACGTAAGAGGCATAAGCATGACACTGATGAAGGCGATAATGATGAAGATTCTATTCTTCAAACCGTGAAGCAACTTTAGATGCTCAAACGACTTGAAAAGAATCTTACATTAGTCACAAAGCTTTTTCTTTTTAGAATTTTGATGGAAAGAAGGATGCACGCACTCTTTTGGCTTGGATTAGCCAATTTTTTAGGAGAGAAATTTTCCGAGAAAGATAAGGTCAAGTGTGCTGCAAATCACTTGGTTCAGAATGTTGCTTTATGGTGGAATGCCACCAAGAATGGTAGGCATAAACCTTGTACTTGGGAGGATTTTCAGCACGAAATTAAGAGACTTTTTCTACCTCCTCAGTACAAGGCTAAAGCCCGATAGCATTGGGATACTCTTACGCAATTGAAAGGAGAGGATTTCCAAACCTATATTGAAAAATTTTGGAATGCTCTCATTCAAATGCAATCTATAGAAAAAGTGCATGAAAAGCATCTTAAAAGGAAGTTCATCTCAAGATTGGATCCAAAGATTAGAGCGAAGGTTAATATGTTTTGTCCTCACACTCTTTCCTCTGCTAAATCTCTTGCTCTAAATTGTGAAAAGAAAAATGGTGTGCCCAGGTTCCAAAAGGAGAATCGTACTTCTAAATTCTCCAAAGATTCGACATCTTCTAGTGGTTTTGATAGGCGTTCTTCATTCAAGTGACCTTTTAACAAGAGTCAAGATCAAAGAAGCCAGCAATTCAATAACAAAAACAAAGCAAAGATTGGCAACAATAACAATGGAGCGAGTGGAGAACCAAAGAAGACAGATGTTCCAGATTCATTGACACGAGATGACAAAGCAAGCAATGTTTGATGTTACACTTGACATCAGGGGACACTATGCTAATAAGTGTCCAAATGACCCCCCAACAACAATAACAACAATAAGAAGAAGCCAATGGCATGGCTTAACATGGTGGATGGAGATGAAGACACTCGCAATGGAGACGACGATGATGCTTACAACGATGACTATGAGCCAGAGTCTGATGGTAATGAGTTTAATGGTAAATCTGATCATGAAGGTACTTCTAACCTTGATCTTCATTCTTTCTCACTATATACTTTACTTAAAATGAAGGGAAAAATTCAAGATAAGGAAATCACAATCTTGCATGATGATGGTAGCACACACGACTTTATTTCTGAACGTCTTGCATATGCTCTTCATCTTGACATGATTCCTTCTCGTTTTAAAGTAAAGGCTTCTTTTCAAAATAAAAAATATAATCTTGCTTTTTCTATTGCATAATTTTTGGATTAACGTACTGTCTTAGTAGCACCTTTGCATGGTATTGACATGATTTTGGGAATGCCTTTTCGACATGAGTACACACCAAAAATTGATTATGCAAAGCATACAATGTCTTTTATGCATCATGGAAACAATGTTTGTCTACAAGGAATTTATGAGGGTAAGGATCAACCACTTTTGAGCCATACTCAAGCAAAAAGGGCTTTGAGGAAGAGGGAGAAAACCTTTTTTATTTTGGTTAACCAGCTTAGTGCTCAAGAACCACCTCCTAGGGATACATCCCATGACTCTTTCATTTCCAAATTCTCTGACTGTTTTCTTAATGAGTTACCTCCTACCTAGATCACGTCCTGAAGATCATCACAACATAGACATTATTCCAGGTAGTGCACCGCCTTGTAGAGCACCTTATAGAGTTAACTCTCTTGAGCAAAGAGAAATTCAGACTCAAATCAAAGAATTACTTTCTTGGGGACTTATTAGACTAAGTAGTTCACCATATGGAGCACTAATTCTTCTTGTAAAAAAGAAAAATGGTACTTGTCGTATGTGTGTAGACTACATGGCACTCAACAAGAATACTATCAAGAATAGATTTCCAATTCCTAGAGTTGATGATCTACTTGATAAATTAAGAGGAGCCAGCATCTTTAGCAAAATTGACCTAAAATCTGGATATCATCAAGTAAGAATGGCCGAGCAAGATATCTATAAGATTGCTTTTAGAACTCAGACTAGTCACTTTGAGTTTTTAGTAATGCCATTCGGTCTTACTAATGCTCCTGTGACTTTTAGTCATATGATGAATAGAATCTTTCTTGTGAGATCCCACTGCCCCCTCCGCACACCGGATTCTCGGTTGCTAGAAGCGGAAGTAGCTTCTTCTTGCACGGGGTAGGGTTTCCCACTCGGGGCCTCGCCCTCGAATGTTCGGACACGAGACTAATCTGGTGGTAATTTCGAAACCGAAACCGAGAAAATTTCCCTTGTGCCCGAAAAATAGGGATGATTCCACCTTTTTGATTTCCTTAAAATGGGGTCAAGAGACTAAACTAACCTTCACCTGATTAAACCAGATAGAAGGAAAACTATTACAGACTTAACTTGAAAAAAATACAATATCTTCCACAACATACGGATGGGCGTCCTAGGCACCGTGAGCCCATGCATCACTTGGTCAGAACCCTCTAGGATCCTCCTTAGGTGTCCTGGCACTTCACTCAGGGACCGCTTCGTCGGCCCTCGTCTCCATCGTACCGGAAGCGCACCATTTTAAGGCTTTGCCACGTGAGCTGTCCTTCAAACACTCCCCACCAGCTGTTGCAACCAAACTTCCCTTGAAAAACACATACCAAGTGTTATTTTCATTGAATTTAAATTCTATGCATGGAAAGATGCATAATAGAAATTTTTTTATTATAAAAGTGTTATTTTTATTGAATTTAAATTCTATGCATAGAAAGATGCATAATAGATATTTTTTATTATAAAAGTGTTACTTTCATTGAATTTAAATTCTATGCATGGAAAGATGCATAATAGAATTTTTTTTATTATAAAAGTGTTATTTTCATTGAATTTAAATTCTATACATGGAAAGATGTATAATAGAAAATTTTTATTATAAAAGTGTTATTTTCATTGAATTTAAATTCTATGATGCATAATGAAAATTTTTATTATAAAAGTGTTGTTTTCATTGAATTTAAATTTTATGCATAGAAAGATGCATAAAAGGAAATTTTATTATAAAAGCGTTATTCTTGTAAAAATTGATTTTTATGCATAAATAGATGCATAAAGAAATTCTTTTTTTTATAAAAGTATTATTCCTATTAAAATTGATTTTATGCATAAATAGATGCATAAAGAATTTTTTTAATCAAAATTAGAATTCTCTTTAATTCTATGTTTAATTTCTATGAGTATTTGATAAGTGAATAAGTAAATACTCTGAGAGAGAAATTTCTATCGTTTTATATCCACTCGGATTGTAAAGAGAAAATTCAGGAAATCTATCGAAGTCGAAATATTCAAATAAATGATTAATTTATTCCATATCAGAATTCGTGATTAATTTAGAAATCAGTTAAGTGAATATTCAATGAATGAAATATCACCCCCTTTTAGAGAAAAATAGTTCAGGAAAAACCTTATTAGACTCGAACCCTGAATCAGACTATGCCCAAGACCAAACTCTTTCGTCAGTTTCGAGGAAAGAAGATGTGACCAGTTCAGGAAAATACACTTAAATCTCCCACCAAATCTGAAACTAAGTTAAGATTCTTCGAATTGATCTGAGGATCAAGGTTACAAAATTCGAGAAATTCTGTTTTGAAATTCAGTATTACGAGTATGAAGTTTTGGGGATATTGATATACTCATTGTATTCAAAAGAAAATCAAACTAAAAACTTGCATAGAAACCCTGTTTTCTTAAAGGACTGTCTTACGCCAGAATACTGGAGGGAATCACATAGATCTATTTGATAACAACCAACTTAGTAGTGGATTCACACCACTCATGTTATAATTTGTCTAGAGGCTATAAACACTTATCCTCTTCATAAATAATCTCAACAGTAGGATTTCTCAAAAGTAGTATTTCTCCTACTCTGAGAACCTATTCATAACTTTAGCCATGACATATTTCTTAGATGCCATGTTTCCCCTATAAGTGTAAGCCCCCAAGCCTAGACTAAGCATATTCATTGCCCTTATCTAGGGATGAGTCACTAGTGTACCACCTAGGGGTAGTCAATGTTAAGCAGTCCTGCATGTATGTGATGTGCATGTCAAACACACACTTATAATCCTCATGTATCAACAACAATTGCCAGTTCCCCATTTGGATTTCTTGACATATGATTGGCCAACACATGCTGTGTTCCCTTTCTTATAGTGACCATGAAGTCAAATTCCAATAGTAATAATAGCCTGCGTGTGATTCTTCCCGTGGTGCAAGGCTTATTCACTAAATATAATAAGGCTTGATGGTCCACAAATAATACAAATTTGTTGGCCAATAGGTAATGTCGATACTTCTTGACAACATAAACCATGGCCAAACCCTCTCATTCTGTGGTGGTATAATTCACATTTGCATCATTCAATTGGCGATTAGCGAAGCAGACTGGGTAGTCCAGTTTGAACTCACCAGGCTATGCCAGTACACGTTCTATAGCAAAGTTCGATGCATTGATGTGTACATGGAATATAAGATCCCAGTTGGGTGGTCTCAGAGAATTGGTGCATTGGCCAGTGCTTGCTTCAATTTATCATATGCTTCTTGGCATTCTTTAGTCCATTCAAAGACAATGAGTAGCCTATATAATGGTCTAGCAATTTTAGCATAAAATACTATGAAGTGATGATAATATCCAATGTGGCCCATAAACCTTTATACACCTTTGTAATTAGTGGATGGGGGCAATTCCAAGATCAATTTGACTTTGCCTTTGTTAGTGGATATATCGTTCTTAGAGACAATGTGTTCCAAGATCACACTGTGTTTGACCAAAAATTGGCATTTTAAAGGGTTTAAGGATATATGATACAATCAAAATTGCTCAAACACTTTTTTTAAGCAAGAAAAATGGTCTGACCATTGAGAGTGTGCACACAGATCATCAATGAATACCACCAACCACTCTTGCAAGTAGTCTTTGAAGGCTATGCACATTAATTGTTGGAACATTGCTAAGGCATTGGTGAGACCGAAAGGCATAACTTTGTAAGAAAAAGTCCCCCACATTGTGTTAAAGGCCGTTTTATGCTGGTCTTCGGGTGCTATAGACACCTGATTATAACTTGAAAATCCGTCTAAGAAACTGTAAGCTTCTTCACCAGCTACTCTTTCCAAAATATGTTCTGTATAATGCAGTGGGTAATGGTCCTTTCTAGTAGCTACATTGACCTTTTTGAGATCGACACAGACCCTAAGTTTCCCATTCATCTTTGGCACTACTACGATTAGTGATAACCAATCTGTGTGTTCTATCTCATAGATGAAGTCCGCAGCAATTTCCAATAAGTTTATCAATTTCCTCCTTTACAATTGCTGCATATTTAGGATTCATCTCGTATGGTTTCTGCCTGGTTGGTCTTGATCCATCCATGATTGAAATAATGTGTTGTACCACTTCAGGTGGTACGCCCTTCATCTCTTTGTAGTTCTAGGCGAAACAATCCTTAAACTCCTTAAGGAGAGCAACAAGTTCCTTTTCCTTAGCTGGAGTCAAGTCGTTAGCAATATAAATAGGTTTGGTTTCCTCCCCTAGCTCTGTAATATCAATTTCCTTGACCTTATCTAGGCCATTGTATGATGTGGATAAACCATCTTCTTTAACTCTTTTGGCCATCAATGGGACCACTTTTCGTTTGTTAATTGTGTATGTCTTGAAATGTTCTGGCATTGAAAGTAGGTCTGGTTTATCCTCATCCTCTCTTTTTGTTTTAGCCATCACCTTCTTAGCCTCGCTGCTCGGCTTCTACCAAAGCCTTGTCTCATTTTTGGCGCCTAACTTTTGTAAGCTTAAGTGTTTCCGGTTCTTGAAGGGTGACTTCCTCCCTATGTTTCCCTTCAATGGATATCTTTCTCAACTCCTCACCCCAATTGTTAGAAAACTCATCGTGTACCTTAGTAGCTTCGATGTATCTTAGCCACCGTGGGTTTTCTTCGTAGTAGGGAATTTCGTCAAGTGATATACCGTTTCTGCTTTCGCCATCTTCTAAGGCGTAGGGAACTTGTACGTCCTTGTGATCTAGTCCCTTCTATGCTTGAAAATTCCTCCTCCGATTCCTCTTCAATGGATTGCCAATTGACCATATAGACAGAGGTAGTGGGAACATTCCCAGATTCAATGTATTGGGTTCCTCGGGGCTGCATAACATCTATGGTGGCTAGCACATGCATCCAGTTTTCAATGAAATCTGGAGGAGGTAGTCATACATACATTGCCGCTTCCTCTTCCACCTTTGAAAATTCCACCGTGGGGGCTGGCATACTTATACGAATGTGGTTTGCTCGGTTGTGACCGAAACATTACGAAACAATTGTCCTTCCATGGGGTGTGCTTTCCACATTCGCAGATCTATCTTTAGGATTTGTGAGTCCCTTCGACCATACACATGGTCTAATGCCCAATCGTGCACCAATTTGGATTCCCTCATGAAGGGTCTCCCCAAGATTATGTCATATGAGTCTGGTTGGTGCAGATAGTGCATTACCACAAATGTATGATGGTAGTGGAACGTAAAGAGTTTAAGTCGCACATTCTCCAAAAGCTGCATGGGTCTTGAAGATGTTCCGTCTGCCATTTTAACGATAAGATCCGCTCTTTTTAGATCAATATTTCCCCAATTTTCCCAACATCATTTTGTGATGATGCTGACTCCCACCCCACCATCTAGCATAGCCAATGCTTAGTATCTGTTTTATGATGAATTAGGATTGTAGCGTTAGTGTCGTCACTTTCGTAATACCGTTCCAATTGATTAACCGGTATCTTGATGAATCTAGGCATTCTTTCCCCTGCATGTTTTAAGTTTCTTTCTGCTAGAGGTGATTGGATCTCCTCTGCAACAGTGGCAGTTGGCTTTAATCTACCCTCTACCCATTCTTTTATGTCTTTTATGTCTGCCCGCAATGTTGGTGAATTGTGTAGTAGTTGTCCTAATGGCATTTGTATAGAAGTGGACATTACATCTATTGCGAGACTACCTATGTCTCTGGGATCTCTGGTAAGTGAGGGTTCCTTCCACATGTGCGTCTCATATCCATCTCTAGGGAATGAATGAATGGACACATCCTGCTCAACCTCCTTAAACATTCTTGACATAAGGTTTCCTTGAGATCCTTCTTCAGACTCTTCTGAAATAAGAGTAGGCACGTCCAATTCTCTTTCCCTTATTGGTTCGTTTCTTGGATACATTGTATCCTTGGCCCGATTAGCGCGTAATTTGGCTTCGTGAAGTTGTTGACACTTTTCTACTAGGGCCCTAGCTTCATGATTTCTTATCTCTTCTTTAGCATTTGGGTATTCACCAATTTCCTTAGGGGTTGATGGTTTTTCTCTTTGTGTTTCCTGGTCAAACTCATCTGATTTTGGCACTTGATCACTCTCTTCCCTTGATTGGGTGGATCTGGGTGTTGATAGTATCTTCTTCAGATCCATCTTGAATTATGACTCTGGTGTCACCGTTACCCACTATTTTCACCCTCCTTCTCCTGCTAGTTTTAGAAGTGGTGGCATCTACTGGGTTCTTCCCTTTTTCCCCTAGTTGGTCATGTGTTAGGGCATTCAGTGGCATGATGTTTCTAGGCTGCACACTTATGGTCCTAATAGTGGCTTGGTTAGAAGTGGAAGAAGAACCACTTATGCGATATGGGCAGTCCTTGATCAAATAATCAACCCCACATTTTGTACAAGTAAGCATGTCATTAGGTGGTGTAGTCATTTGCTGAGTTTGATGCGTATGAACCACATTCTTGTTAGGACATTCTGCTATTTGATGAGGTTCACTGCAACCAAAACATTATAGTGGCCCCCTCCTCATATTTGCGTTTATGTCCTTAACTTTCCACTGTACCCTTACTTGGAACATTAGAACTGGTGTGTTATTTTGTAAGACATAAAATTTTGGTGCAATCTCCGTAGCTTCCTCGTAGTACTCACTATTGATTTCTACCTCACGCACCATTTCACCTTCCTCTGCTGATAGCTCCTTGATTAGCACTTAGTTGATTTTAGCCTGTGGTGGTTGTGTGACGGTAGAATAGGTGGCGGTAGAGGTGATGTGTCCTGTATTCGAAACATGCCTCTAGGTAAATAGGATGGGTTTGGTTGTCTTGCAGCCACAGTGATTTGCACGGGTGGTGCTGGTAAAGCCAGTGGTGCTCTTGGTGTTGGCAGTTGTTCTGCTATGGTTTGGAATCTCGGATACCTACACATGGAAGTGTCATGGTTTCCTAATTTTACACAATGAGCACAATAGAGTAATGGCTTTACTCTTAATTGTGGGCATTCAGTGGTAGTGATTCATTCTGTACATAGAACACCATACCAAATCTCTACAAGGATAAATATGGGTATGTCCATGCCTTGATGCTTTAGTTCCATCCTTCACCTTTAATTTGTCCAATATGGCATTATTGAGTTCATCCACAACCTGTTAGGGAAATCCAACCATACCATGATAGAATCTTCCAAAGGAACCATGGGTGTTTCAGTTAGAGTTTCAGCTTCAAATCCTATGTCTATTTCATATTTCCATTCACTTTCATCCTCTGTTTGGGTCTCATCTTTTTCAAGAGTACCCAATGCGTACAATGGCACACTTGGCCCTTTGACAATTCTTAATGAGGACTGTTTGGAAACTTGCGAATGTTCCCAACTTGCTAACTCTGAGTTCTTGTGTCTTGGTGACTCGAAACTCGCGAAGTCGTTGCTGTAGAAGCTGCCTTGACATCTTCAAGTTGTGGCAATTCAAGCATATTGTCTTCATATTCGATTGCCAACTTACAACGCCAACTTACAACGTGCATCCAGAGTAGCTGGTCGGGTTACTCTAGAAGTATGGCAATAACTCATCAGTTCGCCTCTCCCGTAATTTACATCTTGAGTTCAAGTGCTTTAGTCGGGATACATAGTCTTGCATATACTCATTTTCTTTTTGTTTGATATTATGCAACTATGCCACAAAGATCCATTTGTCGCCACTTTGGGCAAAGCTTGGCACAAACACATTCTTGAGCCAAGTGAAGTTGATCTTATCTTCTGGCTTGAGGGTTCGAAACCATTGATGAGCTTTTCCTTCTAGGGTCAGTGAGAATGCATGAATCATGGTTACATCACTTATTGGCCCACAGGTTTTGCATGTGGACGCAAAGATCTCAACATGTTGGATTGGGTCCCCATCCCTTGAGAATTTTTGTATGAGCTTTGAAATGATGTGTGGCTTCATTTGGGATGGTCTGGATTCTAGAGCAGTGCCTAGTTCCTTGACCATTCCTCGGCCCATTTCCACAGCCATATTCAACAAATCTGTCCTTGTGGCTGCATTAAGATCTACATTTTGATCCGCCATTGGTCTTTGAGGAGCTACTCCCCCCTACCTAGGCCTCGTCCTCTTCCAGCATTGGCTCTTCTAGACATTTCTGGTCTAGGGGTAGGTCCTCCCACCTCAGTCTGGCCCTGCTCATTATTTAGCAGCCTTCATCCATCTTTGTAGAATCAAGAGCTCCATGTCCTGTAAGAACATGGGATGATTGATCATTTTCTCTATGTCTTTCTTAGTGTACAGGTGGTCCTCTACTTCCACAGTTTCCCTATGCAGGTTATCTCCTTTGTTCTAGGTATCAAACCCTTCCTCCGCTCTTGTCTCTTCATTAACGAGCTCTAAATTTGGGAATGTCTCCCTCAGTCCTGCCCATGACTATTTCTATTTCCTTGCCACGTGATTGAAATGGATTCACATTTCCCATTCCTTTTTGTTCAGCCCTAGCCCTTCAAGTATCGAGCTCTTGTTTCCTTAAGCTCAATTCTCGCAGTTGTGTTCTACTTCAACCCTTTTCAAATCTAATTCTACTTCCTCTGAGGTTGGGAAGAATACTTGACCTATCCTGGCCGTGCTTTTTACAAGTCTCTTCTCATTCTGGGGGGTGCCAGTGTTAGAAAGCCTAGAACTTGAAGGTTGGGTAGGTGATTCTTGTCTTGGACCTAGTCCAGTGTTGGTTGACAGGCCTATGCCTGTAGATTGCACTTTCTCATCGTTTTGCTGGTTTGGAGACCAAAAAAACCCTGGGCTATATCAATGATACCACTAGATCTTGTAGGGGAGGGTGGTTTCTCCTCTTCTCTTAACCCAGAGAATCATAGCCCTTCTTCCATGTATTCTTCACTACTTGTATCGACGGTGGTTAGATTCCTTAAGACACTCAATTGAGTGCTCATTGAGTGGCCTGAACCAACACTCTTTTGATAGGAAGATCCTGGGTGGTTCGATGCACTATTGTTCAGGAGCGAGGTCGTCTCCGCCGATGAGTTTTCCAGACCTAAAGTGCATGTGAATGTGATTTGATAAGCTGATTTGCTACCCCAAATGAATTTTGGTAGGGTACTGTTGATCTGATTTTTTTTTTTGGTTTTTTGTGGCTGTGAGACTATAGATTGTTCACGCCATGAGATGTCAGAAATCGTTCACATCATGAGATCTAAGTAGTTCACATCGTGAACTAGTTTCTGCACTCTCACGTGCTCGAAGATTACTTTGGATTTACAAGTCAACGTTACCTTGATCTAATTTGAATGGTCTCAATTTGCTCACTTAAGGCACTTTCCTAACCTTAATCTGACAATGCTAGGTTTGTGAACTAAATCTGGTTACACTGTGAAATTGCAGAAAATAGTTCACATCATGAAATGTTTAATAGTTCACGCCGTGAAAAGCTACGTCGTGCACGTCGTGAGATCTAATTGGTTCACATCGTGAGATGTCAGATACTCCTTCATGTCGTGAGATCTAAATTGTTCACATCGTAAACTATATAGTGTTTCACATTGTGAAGTATTCTATACTAGTTCATGGATTAAAATTTTGTAGGACTCGTGTCAGAGATGTTAGGATAAGACGACCTATTTTTAGCAAGGTAATCCTGTGATTTGCGATGCTAATTGTGGGAGCGGTTCATACCGTGAGATAACAGGAAGTACTTCACGTCGTGAACTTTTTTGCTACACTTTCATGTGTGAAGTTCATGCGTCGGACAGAGACGAGTTTGGGTGCAAATTACCTATCCAGATGCTCCAAAATGATTGTGTTATACATAAGGAGTGTAATGTGAGTTCAAAACACAACCAATGGCTCCTTATTTTTGTGATTTTTATGGATTTTTTCGAAGAAGAAAAAATAGAGTATCACCCTGCTCGTTCATGTTCTCATGAATTTGGTGATACAAACATCAAATTGAAAGGAAAAAACGGTGTACTTTTCATCTAGGATCACCCCAATACTTATCCACACAACAAAAACAACCAATAACTCATAATAAACCTTCACTTCCACTCAAACCTTATCCATTCATTCCATACACAATGCACCTCTAGAATGCAAAGGCAATGATGAAACTTGTATAGTGGGAGCTGAAACTCAAGGAGAGTGGAAGAAACAAGGGTGTTTCCTCGGCAGTGGCGCCAAAAATGCTAAGGGATACCACACCTCCAAAGAAGGAACTCTATGCATTCACCTTTGGAAGAAGGAATAGGACACAACTGTCATAGGGAACTTACCAAAGCTTTGAGCTTGTGTCCCTTGAGGTCTCCAAGCTCACTTCGAGAAGCTCCAATCCTCTAAGCTTCACCTCCACACTGTCACCGTAGAGTCAATCACACCATCACACGAGGCAATCTCTCTCTCTCTCTCTCTTCTCTACACAAGCATACATGCATACAAGCATAGAGAAGGCACATGTACTAGAGTACTCTCTCACACTCTCTCTCAAGACAAGGCAAGAACTCTCATAGCACAAAGGGGGATTGTGTCCATTCATTATGAGAGAATAACTTATATACAATTGGCCCTTATTCACACTTGGGCGCCCAAAACTTGCTAACTAAGGCCTTGGGTGGCCAATATCTCATAATGTTACAACTTTTATAGTGCCTTTACATGACACTTATTAATGTCCTGAAATGGAGGAGCATCATTGTTAATCCTAACTGGGATTAACAACACCAAGTGGGTGTTTAAGCTGAAATGGAAGCTTGATGACTCTGTTGATTGGTATAAGGCTCGATTAGTCTCACCAAGGGCAGAGGGAAGGCATTGACTATGCTGAGACTTTTGTACCGACATCACGTATGATGACCATTCGGACTCTGGTTGCATTGGCTGCACATAAAGTATGGAAGGTGTATCAGTTGGATGTTAAAACTACATTTCTGAATTGTAATCTGTAGGAAGAAGTTTATGTCACACAACCTCATGGCTTTGTTTAGCAGGGCTCGGAGCATCAAGTATGCAGATTATGCAAAGCACTATTTGGCCTTAAACATGCTTCTTGTGCTTGGTATCAGAAGATACATGCATATTTGCTCTCTTGCCTATTTTTGAATAGCCCCACTGAAAGCACTCTTTATGTCTGCAAAGAAAAAGATCATCTTCTTATCCTCAATCTTTATGTGGACGATCTGCTCCTATAGGCCCTAACGAGGGGCACATGGCAGCTTTCATTACTGACCTACAGAATACATTTAATGTTTCCAACATGGATCGTCTACATTATTATTTAGGTACCCAGTTTGTTTCGACTGAGGGGGGCATCATGTTATCTCAGAGAACATACATTCAGTAGCTTTAAATGACCGATTTCAAACCATTTCTACTCCTGTGTGGAATCTTCGACTGTCAACTGAGGACTCTTTGGAGCCCTTTGATGTATCCACCTATTAGCAAGCTATTGGATGTCTTATATATCTGTGCAATACCCATCAAGATGGTATGCAGTGTGAGCAGGTTTATGCATTGTCCCGACGGCACTCATCGACATTGGCAACCAGTGAAGCGTGTCTTTGGCTACCTTCAAGGCACACAACACTATGCATTGTTTTATAGCAGTGCATCTTATTTATGCTTGTCTGCTGCCTATATTGACAGTGATTGGGTAGGATGTTTTGACATAAAAGTGTTAACCAATGGATACTATTTCCTTCTTGGCAGCTCATGCATCTCAGGGCTCAACAAGAAGCAATCAACAATAGCCACGTCTAATTGTGAAACTGAATACACATCTACTATGGAGTGTGTCTAGCTCTGTTGTCTTTTGCCTTATCTTAGTATCAGACAGTAGTCTGCTATTACCCTTTACACTGACAAAGAGAGCACATAAGTAGTTGCGTCAAATCCAGTTTTCCATGCATGAAAAAAGCACATTGAGTGCAGTACCACTATCTCACGGAAGGCTCCACATGCTAGAGAGATAGCCTTGACCTACGTGTCAACATAGGCCAATGTGAAAAATGGATTTACAAAGCCTCTTTATAGGGAGAAGTTTGAAGCTTTTAGACAAGCTCTGAACTTATTACCTCTAAGTTTGCTACACCCTGTATTTGTTCATCCCATTCACACTTTAGGGGGGTTTGCTAGCCTTCTGCCTTCAAAGGCTCAACATAAGCATGGATTAGAGGCTTATCCTAGCATGTCTTAGAGGTTCATGTAGCTTGTTTCCAATCAGTGGGCCAATGCTGCACTAGGAGGTTAGTGATCCATGTAGCCTGTTCCCAACATAAAGACTCAGAGGCCAGGGTCAATGCTACACTACTGAGGAGTTAGTGGTCCATGATCTATACTGGTTTCATACACAATAATCCCCCTTTCTTTAAACAAGGTTAACGACAAAGGTGAGTGCTTCCGAATGTGCATGAAAGACCCATGAACACATGGCCTACAATCTCCACATGAACAACCTCTTGTATAAGGCACTTTACACCTATTTTCTCTTTTTAAAGACTAAGGTTTATCTCTCTCTAGGTGCACATGGCTGCAACACTAAAGCATGGAGGGGCAGCGAGGCGGTGGGATCTTTAGTACATAGAGATAGGTACTAGTGTCGACAACGAGCAATGACAAAATCTAGCCGTTTTCTCCAGGTTGTCAATGGTGGAGTTTTGCAAACTGCTTCAAGAAGTCCATTGCTTTACAATACTTGTGATAGAGCTCACCGCGCTATGCTAAGCTTGAAGATAGAGTTGTCAAGATTGGCACTTGTATTGGAGTCACCTCAGATCTTTTGTTGATGTAGACTTGCAGTACTATTGATGCAACTGATGTTAGAGAGAGAGATGCGATGTGATAAAGTTCAAGAGAGCGAATGTGCACGTCTCAATGATGGATTAGATTGATGTGATCATTTAGATACACCAAGTACAATGCTTTTATAACCTTGAAAAGGTTCTTTTGCATAACATAGCAATGATGTCAACAAGCGGGGATACATATCTAGATATTACGTAAAACCTATATAAGAGTGGGCTCCCACCAAAACACACACATAACATGTAAGTGAGTGTTCACACACTTTTTGGGGATGTACACGCACACACAAACTGGTGGACACAAACATGGTTACACCACACACATGACATGACACATGATGGACACGTACACATACAACTCTGAATCCCAACAATATCCTGCTCCTTGATTCTAATATAATAATCAATCTTTACAAAGATTGCTTTTATATTAATCTTCCCTAATTTTACATCAATCTTTGTAAAGATCTGGGCACCTTGCAACAACTAATCCAAGAGCTTGTCAATTCTAGGTATAGAGTATTATTTTTTATGGTCAACTCATCTAGCCCACGATAATCTATGCATAGCCTAAGCATACCATCCCTTTTCTTTTGGAAAAGAACTGGTGCACCCCAAGGTGACACAATGGGTCATGTAGATCCTTGCTCTAGAAGTTACCTCAATTGCTACTCCTTAAGCTCAATGGCCTTAGAAAATCTCAGAGGGTGAGAGTAATCACAAAGATAAGAAATCATACAAGATCTTTCACTAATCCAAGCGTTTTAAGTTTACAAATCAATTGAAATACCTAAGCTTCTCTTAATCTAAGAAATCAAGATTACACTAACCCAAATGTCTAAGGGTAACTTAATCCAAGAAATTAACCCAAATGTCAAAGGTAATCTTAATCCAAGCATTCAAGCTTACATTAATCCTAATTTCTAAGCTTACCTCAATCAAGCATTCAAGCTTACATTAATCCCAATGTCTAAGCTTATCTTAATCAAGCATTCAAGCTTACATTAGTCCCAATTTCTAAGCTTACTTAATCAAGCATTCAAGCTTACATTAATCCTTATGTCTAAGCTTATCATCGAGTGTGATGGTATGTGACATGAACCATACCATTGTGTAGAGGCAAAGGATCCTCTACAAAACCTATTGCACTTTGGGATAGTTCTAAAGGCTTTTCTCCTAGGACTCCTGCGGGGCGGGTAGGTCGGGATTTCCTTGACTGGTAAAAGACAATGGAGTGAAAGAGAGGGAATCAAATTAGTCCCCAAATTATCTTTGTGAGTGTGTTTACATTAATCTATGTCATAGTTTTCTCCTTCCATTTGAGTGGCAACATTGGAAGAGATGGATGAGTGATGAAAATTGCTTTGTGAGACATCAAATTCATTGATCAAAGGTTGCAACCAAAGGCAATAATTAGAGTTATGTGTACATTTTACCATCCATGAGTTGGGTGTGCACATATAAACCTTAGTGTTTGTCTAGATGAACAATATCCTTGGTGAGGACTAAATGTCCAAGAGCTAAGGTTAAAGGTCCTTGTAAAAGGCATGTTTCTAGGTGAAGCTACTAGAGTACGTGGAATCTCCATGATCATGTTATGTATATTCCTAGAACCCATGTATATCACTAGTTTGGAAGCTTAATTGGACATAAAAATACCCTCAAGGAGCTAACAATAGTTCTACGTACAAAATTGGACTTGATTTTTTACTTTTACAAAAATAGCTCAAAAGGCTATAGCTTGTTCACGCACTAAGTGTAAATAATCAAAACTCTTCTAAAATATGTGCTAACAATATAGCAATGCCACCCACAAATAATATGTGCAATATTTTGGCATGTGGCCAACAAAATAGTATGAGATAATAATATTCCGAGATGATATAGACAAGATCCTCCATGTGCAACATGCACCCTACTCATCACCTATCTCACAAACGTAAACACATTAGTTGTTTCAATTAATTGCCCTTCTCTATAATTAATCCCAATATGAAACGCTAATAGGCACAAACAAAACATACACTTACCACTTGTTTCACTATTATGAGAGTATCATTATACACATCAGCTAGCATGGAGTGTATTGCCACTTTTTACACTTTCAATTAGCATGGCACATCAATTGCATAAAGCACTTGTTATGCTTCGATCGTGTGCAGTTGTCTAGCATAGTCCAATTATTTCACTTGACCACAATACAGTTGTCAAGCATGGCACTACTTGTTACACCTCAACAACATACACCCGTCAAGCATGGTCTCAAGCTATGCCAAAACACTAGGTAATCAATATTTACTGTGGGATCACCCACGACACCAATTCACTAGGATGGCACACTAGTGTCCGAGCATCCCTATACAACTAAAGGTTGGACATTATGTAACATTAATCTTGTTTCATATGTGTAATTATAGATTGAAAATTTTATGTATACTCACATGAATGGACATGCATAGCCTAAAAAAGGGTATTTGGAAAACGAGATTTCTACTACTACGACATTATACCTCTGTAAAGTACAATTATGGTAATGAAACATTTAAATGTATCTCACAATGGGTAGAAAAACATTTATATTCTTCCTATCCTAACACCCCCAAAAAATTAAAGTTATGATTGATATGCAAATAGCAACTTATCAATATATCGAAGCCTCAAAATTAAGATATCAATGTTAAGATAAAATTCATGGAATGCAAGTCAATTTTGTCTATTAGACAATAAGAAAAGAGAGAAGCCTTTAAAACCTAGATTTATCCACAATTTCTATAAAAGTTTAGCTTATATAGAGCGTTTTGATTATATGAAAATGATTTATATTCATAGTTCATGAATCACATGGATTAAGACCTTGTAAATTTTTTTCCAAAAATTTGAAGTTGTAACTTTTTAGTATTGTTTTTAACTTCAACAGTTCAGATTGTCAATAAATTTTGTACTAGTCATCCCAAAGTCTTTTTTTTTCATGGAGCATTTTTAAGGTGAAATTTGGGTCATAAAAAATGACTTGATGTAGATAGCATATGGAATGTATTTATCGATTGTTTGGAAAAATAATCAAACTTGGCCATTTAGCAGGACATAAAAATGTCATAGGACATGTTTATGTCATGTTACCAAACTAGTGATATAGACCTATTTTTTAATACTCTCCACACATAAGTGATATGAGGGTTTTCTTAAGAGTGAGGGCCCGGGTCATATTTCACCCCCACCTAAGTTAAAAAATGCTAAAAAGAAATAAAACCCCCTTTAAGCCTTGGTAAGAGTCAAAGCCCAGGGGATTTACGTAAAAATATGTAAATGTAGCACGTGAGTTCATCAGAAGGGGTATATTAATTTAAAAAAGTTACAAAATTACATTTATAGGAGAGGGTTTTTAAACCAATTTTAGAAAAAAACCGTAAGTTCATGAAAAAAAGGGGGTCATTTTATTCACAAAAGTATGTAAGGTGAGCCTATGAAGCCAGGCTTCCGAATTGGCATTAGGAAGTGAGGCTAGTAGTATACATTTATGTTTTGGGATCCAAATACAACAATTACCCTTGTAGTAGCCTTGAGCTTTCAGTAAGCATTTAGTTATCCATTTTGGTATAACCTATAGTTTGGACTCTCTGCACTGATTATTATGTTGAGGCCTTCTTTGCTTGGTTGGTTTTGAAGTGGTTCAGATGGAGAAATCTTGGGAACCCAGACGACGAAGATAGTGTTTTTTCTAGAGATGTTTATGATGATATTATCAATAGCATTGCTAATGGTGATGGTCTAAATGGTGTCCATGGTCTTGTAAATGGTAATGGTTGTCAATGATACTATTACATAAACACGTACTCACACATATTTACATTACTATTGTCAACACCCCACCAATGCTTGTATTGCTTCTCCTCTACCTCTATTCCTACCACACATAATGTGTACATGACTATTAATCTCTCCACTTTCTTTCTTATAGGTTTTCCCATCTATTTTGTGCACCTTTGGCTATAGTAACCCTACATTAAGATTGAAACTTATGCTAGAGAGAGAGAGAGAGAGAGAGAGAGAGAGAGAGAGAGAGAGAGAGAGAGAGAGAGAGAGAGAGAGAGAGAGAGAGAGAGAGAGAGAGAGAGAGAGAGTAGCAATAGCATGCAAGAAAAGTATATATGATTTTATGGATTGGGGTGGAGGAGATAAATGTTGTGTGGATAATAAGGCACCTCCGTGCGGAGAGAGAGAAAGAGTAGCAATAGTGCAAGAAAAGTTTATATGCTTTTATGGATTGGGGTGGTGGAGATAAAGTTTGTGTGGATAATAGGGCACCTCCATGTGGGACTACCCATAGTGAGGTGGGGTCAGGGCTCCTCTTTCGTTATGAATGCTACCTTTAACCTAAAGACTGCATCTTCTATCAAGCGAGTATCCAAATTTTAACTTCTAAGTTGGATTGTGGGAATGTTACATCATGACTCACCCCTAACTATAGGAGTGAGCATAGTGTTTGTCTAGGTGATTAGGTTACATTGATTTGGCACATAAAACCCATAAATCATGAGAAGGTGTTAGGAGTGGGGCATAAAAGCAAGAGAAGCCATTTAGTATTTCTTTCACACTCAATGTTTAAACCTAAATGAATATTATTCCATTATTAACCTATAATTTCTTCACTTGGATGAAATATCATAGCTTGCCAACTCACATCACACATCACTAGCCAAGACGTGATCCAATGCATGCCCTACAAGTGGCACCTTAATGTCACCCTTGGACTAATAAAGGGAGGATATGGGGAGAGGCCACACACCGTTGCATGGCTTCTCTCAATATAATAGATGTGTCTACCCTTATTGAGGCCAGCTTCCCTAGCAATAGAGCAATATCTTAACAACAATTCAACTTCCAAAATATGCCACTTTGAATTGATTGCACTCTCGTTGAGAATACACCATATGATGTGAAATGCGGCAAAATTTTAACATATGAGATAGAAATATCTATGGCTTCAACATGATTGATCGGCTTGGAAATCGTTTTCTTGAGCTCTTGCCTCTGGGTAATCATGTGACATGGATTGGAGGACCCTAAAGGAATATTCCATTCTTAACTATAATATTATAGTTAAGAATATTCCATTCTCAGCTATAGTATAATGTACCTTCTTCACTTACAAGAAATATCAATTCTTGTCAACTTAGATCATCACGGAGCGCCACGTGGGTTCTCTCAATTGATTTAGTAGATGCATATACTCTCCCTAGGGATCCCAACAATGCAAGGAACCACTTTCAAATGCGACTTTGTATTTGTTAAACTGGTATTATCAAGACACCATATGATGTGAAATGTGGTAAAAATTTATAAGATTGGTGATAGATATGCATTCGGCAAAAGCATGATTGAGAGGCATGGAAATAATTTGCTCGATCATGTGACATGGATTGGAGGACAAAAGGGACCAGCAGGCGGCCACCAACAAGCGAATGGCAAGTTGCGATGGCTTGAGCCTTGGATTATACGTGCAAGGATCAAACATGTGAATGGGAGAATGGTACATGTTGCCAAGGATACCAAGTTAAGCTGTTTGACGTACTAGGGGGCTGCAGGCTGGTATACCAGCTCGGATGCAGGCTCCTGATGGGGGGGTCACCCCGGTGGGTGATACTTTTATTCGTCCGGCGAGAGGATGCAGACGCGGGGGTAACAATCTCTGAGCTTTCGAAAGCAGTGAGCAGTGGCGCGATGGAAGTGGGAGGGGGCCTGCATGTGGGGCACGGAGATTCGGTGTATGGACAGAGCATGAGACAAAGCGTAATGCAAAGCGAGGCAAGCCAAGCCAAGCCAAGCCAAGCGTAGCCGTTCAGCCTTTCAAGAGAGAGAGAGAGTGTGTGCGTGTGCGCGCGCGCGCACGCTCTGTGTGCTCTCTCGTGAACGGCCTTTCACAGATCACGCCTCTATATTTCATCGTGGTAAAAAAAGCCCCAAAAAGCCAAAATATTGCATGCTTTTTTTGCCTCTGCCAATGCCATTACATCAGGACACCGTCCTCACGGCCCCATCGCCCGTCCCCCCGGGCCCCCACCCCCCCCCCCCCCCCCCACCCCCCACACACACACACAAGTCACCAGCTATCAGAAGTGGAAGATTCCATGGGGCCGGCCAGACTGCAAACTTTGCACAGGTCAAAAACTATTCGTTTATCCCCCCCCCCCCCCCCCAAAAAAAAAAAACAAAAGCTTTCGATTTCTTTAATGTGATAATTTTTCACCAGCACCCCAAATTAACTTCTAACTTCTAAATCCTTCCTTACTTCTTAATAAATCACAATTCCTCCTTGGCCATTGTGGGCTACTTTCAACACTTTTTTAAAAAAATGGCCACTAATCTATTATTTCTATTACAACCCTCGATATGTTGGTTACAACACACACCCACCATCTGGCAAGTTACAACGACGTCTCCTCTCTGTAACCAATGCGATTTGAACCCCTAACCTTGGGGATAACACAATCACTCTCTATTCACTGAACTATGCTGATTACAACACACACCCACCCAATGTGAGAAAAAAACCGTCCTTAATTGTAATTTTCATTGCTCAAATTGAGGAAAACCGGTTGTATAAGGATGCCTCCTCGATAACCAATCAGATTTGAACCCATAACCTTGGGGACAACACAATCGCGCTCTATTCACTGAACTATGTAACACACACCCATTGTGAGGAAAAAATACCATCCTTAATTGTAATTTTCACTACTCAATTTGAGAAAAAACCGATTGTGCCTTGAATCTAAAGAGTCAAATCTTTGAGGTTTTAAATATAAAATCGATAATGCATTCTTTAATAAAAACCGGTTGGGCTCAAAGGTTGTCCTTTTTTTCACTGGTTAGAAACACTGCACCCACCATCCGGCAAGTTACAAGGACGTCTCCACACAGTAGCAATTTGAATCTATAACCTTGGGGAATAACACATCGCTCTATCCACCGAACTACTGCTGTGTTGACAATTTCAACACATTAAAAAAAAACAATTTACATTCACAAAGCATTTTACAATTTCAACACATTAAAAAAAACAATTTACATTCACAAAACATTTTATAGACTTAAAAAGTTCACTTCATTCTCATTGCATGAATTATTCGCAATTTGGCATGAATGATGAAAGGGTAAAGCTAGCTAGGTATGGGGAAAAAAGCTAGATACCAGAAAGGAAAAGTCAGATAAAGTGCGTAAAATTCATATTTTGGGTAAGAAAAAGGGGTGAAAGGTACAGGGTAAGAAACACAAAAATTATCACCATTTTCTAAAAAATCTCTGCAAAGAAATGAGCTGGCAGCGGGTGGGGCGAGGTGGGGCCAGCTGGCAAGGGGAGCAGTAAAACAGAGAGGTCCTGCTGCCACGCCAGCACAGCGCCCGTGTTTTCCTCCGACTAGATTTTGGTGAAATTTTGCGTATGTTTTGTCGTGATGTCCAGGCCCCACTGTTGCGCATGGTCCCTGCCCATGACCAGAAGGAGAACCTAATCTTCTACACGCGGAAGGACCCCTCTTCCCTTCCCTCCTCCGCTCTTCTGTGCTTCCTTCATTTCCCCTCTTCGCCATAGCCACCGTCCACCTTTATCAGCATTAATCCATACCATATATTAACGTTTAGAGCTTACCCTATCGCATGCCAACGTTAATCTCTCTGTATGTAACCCTCCAGCGTATTTAGCTGCACGTTTATCATATTATTCTTGTTTATATAATCATTGCAAACCTTCAAAGAATGCAAGATTAACTCGCCTTTGTTGGCTAATCCCCACCTCAGAAGAATGCAAGGTGTCCCCGGCGCCCACCACCGCTCTAGCTTGCCTGCAGCTCATGATCATCACCTCAGAATGCTAGACATGGCTGCTTTACTCAATCATGGGGAGACTAATGGCTCAATTCTAGACCAGTATAACCATGGCTTTGCTCCTGCTTTCTACTCACCACAGCTTGCAGGCGGTCTTGCTCCTCATGTCGATCACCATCATCAGTCTGGTCTAATCAATGGTTTGATGAAAGTGGAGACGTTGGAAGGCGGGGCCGGCGAGCAGTCCGCTGTTACAAACGTAACGTCGGCATCCGGTGAAGTTAGTGGAGACTCATCGTCCGGTGAGAGGGAAACTACCACCACCACTGGTGACGGTGGCAGCGCAGTCCAGCCCAGCTCAATGGCTATCAACAGCAATGGATTAACCGTAGCCGTGAAGGCTAAGAGAAGGCTTCCAGGGATGCCAGGTACGCCAACGTACGCAAATTTCGCTCGGTTAATTTGGCATAACATTACGGTATAAGAACGTCTTTAATTGGTGCTAAACAGATGCTACTTTATGAAGTTCTGTCTTCATATTATTATAATGGCTGGCCTATGATTGTTAGCATTGTTAATGCATGTTTACAGTGTCGATTATTGTTCTAGCTAATGAATTAATCGTGACAGCATTGATGTTAGTGACTGATCGACGGTTTGTTGGCAGATCCGGATGCGGAGGTGATAGCTTTGTCGCCGAGGACACTGTTGGCTACGAACAGGTTTGTGTGCGAGATATGTAACAAGGGGTTCCAGCGCGATCAGAATCTGCAGCTGCACAGGAGGGGCCACAATTTGCCATGGAAGCTGAAACAGAGGGGGAGCAAGGAGGTGAGGAAGAAGGTGTACGTGTGCCCGGAGACGTCTTGCGTTCACCACGACCCCGCGCGGGCGTTGGGTGATCTGACAGGCATTAAGAAACATTTCAGCCGCAAGCACGGCGAGAAGAAGTGGAAGTGCGAGAAATGTTCCAAGCGATACGCAGTCCAGTCCGATTGGAAGGCGCACTCCAAGACATGCGGCACTCGAGAGTACCGCTGCGACTGCGGCACCCTCTTCTCTAGGTATTCCGCCCGCCCTCTCTTCTCTCTCTCTCTCTCTCTCCCCCCCTTCCCTCAAAGACGCATAGGTCACTGCCTGAGCTTAAGTGTCATTGCGCCTCTCTCTCTCTCTCTCACGCACACACTCTCTCACTCAAAGACGAATAGGTCACCTGAGCCACACACACACACACACACTCTCTCTCTCTCTCTCTCTCTCTCTCACACGCACATTCTCACGTTTCTACAGGCCATCCCGAGCTTAAGTGCCATTGCTTGTCGCCCCCCCCCCCCCCCCCCTCTCTCTCTCTCTCTCTCTCTCAAACCTATAGTTGGAGTGCCATTGCTTGCCCTTTCTCAAACCTAGAGTTGGAGTGCCATTGCTCAGAGCCCCACACGATAAAAGAACCGGAATGGTTATCTAGTGCCATTTCTCTACTGTCATAATGTATGTATGGCCCACATGAACAATGACATGATCGTTTTAATATTATCATTTCTCCCATGTGTCGATGCCTCCATGAATATCTACAATGTCTCCCAACGTGGCCTCCTACTTCCTCAGCAGCAGGAGCTGCTCCTGGACTTGAGTCGATTTTTATTTCCCTAATCATCAATTAGGGTTGTCAATTCTTTCTGTCATAGCTTACTCGTTATCCACCTTGTTATGGTTGGCCTTGTCTTGCTATGTGGCTTTGTTTAACGTCGACCATAAGTGCTAGCTGAAGACACTCTCGAGTCTCATCCAACTATCTAAGTGTATGAGCACCTCCATTCCAGTGTGATTAAAGCTTGGCGTGTCATAATTTGCCTTGATGATTACATTTAGTGTAAGTGATCCGTTTTCTTGCACTTAAGACGTTGACCTACTTTCTTAATGTTAATTATGAGTGCGAACTAATAACCTAAAGCTCTGTGAAACGTGCACTAGTATATAACCTGTTATGCTTTCAAGCGATAACATGAACCATGAGTAATTTGACGTTGCGTAACGTTATATATGCTACGTAAATTTTGTACTTATTTGACCTTAATTTTGTGGTATAAGTAACTGATCAACCCATGTGCGCACGCGTTTGTGTTTGCAGAAGGGATAGCTTCATCACGCACAGAGCTTTTTGTGATGCACTCGCAGATGAAAACGCGCTAAGGCTGAATCAGAGCGGAGGGCATCCAGTTAATGCAGATCTTCTCAACGACACCACATTTTCAACAGCTATGCTACAAGGGGGTCCTTTTGGCAACGTGATAGGAGGAGACCCTACTGCGTCACATGCAAACGGCCATGGGTTCCTAGAAAGCTCTTCATTTGAGAACAGTCAGCTAGTGGCTGCTGCAACTACACCATCTTCACGCACAAGGCTACCTTTGTGGTTAAGTCATGCAGCAACCGGCAGTATTAATGATCATCAGCAGCTAATGGGAAACCCATCACAACTCAATCTTCCATTAAACCCTGCACTACTGGAATCATATAATGGCACTGGAGGGTCTGGAAGTAGCCATTACTACAGCAACTCTGGCTTAATGTTACCAGCTGCTGCCACTAGTTTAGGGCAAGGTAATGGTCTAATCTACGGCAATCATGTTTCTGAATTTGGCATAACAGGCAACAGCAGCAATGGAAATTTTGCAGGGATGACCAGCTTTAATGGCTTTACTGCATTACCCTCAGCTCCATCTCTTTATAATAATCAAGCCCATGCAGCTGCTTCGCCTTCCTCTGCACAAATGTCAGCCACTTCGTTGCTACAGAAAGCTGCTCAAATGGGCAGTGTAGCCACAAGTAATCCCTCTCTTTTCAAAGGCTATGGAGTGGCAAGTTTATCAGTTAATACAAACCCAATGTATTGGCCTCCAGCCTCATCAAATCAAGGTGCTAATGGTTTGTCAAGCATTGATGTAAACCGCTCCTTCAACAGAGGACCCTCTAGTATTGATCTTGATGGGGATAAGGCCAACCCAATATTGGGTGGTGACACAAGAAGAAGCAGCCTTATTATGGACAGTGCGGCTGGCATACAAGAGATGCTATCCTCTTTTAATGGTGGAGCAGGTGCAGGCTATTTTATGGGCGGTAATACTAGTAATTTATCTTCTAAAGCAACCTCCACTGCTATGGGTAATAACAACCCCATGTTGTCAGATGAATCATCAAGAGATTATTCTCAGCAAGCTTTATTTAATCATGGGTCATCGGTCTCAAATCCTTCTTTAATGGGTTTGCCTATAAGCATCGGGGGAGAGGAATATGGAGCTGCAGCGGATAACTTTACAAGGGACTTTCTCGGGGTGAGAGGAGACAATGGCATATTAGAAAGCATGGCAGGATGCCTTACTCAGAGATCATCAGAGCTTGGGATAAGCCATCATTACAGAGCCAATTCGAAGGAAAATCTAAGCTCCGATGAAGAAAACACGAGTGGCCAGTCCCATGCAAAATCATGGGATAACCAGCTATGATTCCTATGATCAAACTCTCCATTAAAATCGTAGAGCTCTATAAAACAACCAGCTCGTGGTTTCAGACGCTTCAACTTTGCCAGTCTCTGTGGTAGGTGTATTAGATGTCCTTGCAGTGCAGGATTCTAGTGTACAGGTAATTGTGATATTTTTTCCTATTGTTTAAAAACCGGCTTTATTCACAATATTGCAATGTAACTTAGATTTATTTATTGAGATACTACGATCATAGACCAGATTATTACATTTCTTATTAGCCCTAGAATAAATTGTTCGCTCTCTCCTTCTCCTCTTTATTGAGATCTCATGGATTGTATTCATCTGAGTCATTGAGAAAAACGACGTGGCCGATTTTTAATCAGTTTCCTTTGATTTGTTGAATAATAACCTAAAATGTAACAAGATTACAGTTTGGCCAATCCTTTGCTTGGATTTGTCGAATAATATCCGAAGTGTAAAAACTTGGTCGGTTGAATTTCAGTCTTTTTTTTTTCCAAGTTTCAAATACACTAAATCCGGTTTTTCAAGCACTCACTCGTATGACTATCTTCTCTTTTATTTTCTAGAAGGGTATTAATCTACCAGTGCCGATAAGGCTTCAACAGGAAGACAAAGGGATGTGAGTGGAATGTCCACATACTTCAGCCATAAATAATAAAATAAGTGATTTTTTGTCTAGCTTCATTCTGCTTTGACAATCTATATCTTTGTTTGGATTTCTGAGATAACAAAAAAGGTATGTGCTTGCCAAGTAAGTCACACTTAGCATAGATATCTACTAATATGTTGTCAAGTGACACCACTATTTTACCACTAACCCCACTCCGACAAAATAGAGGCGCGGACAGTACATCTATTGGTAATACGCTACAATACAATCCCCCCTTAGTGATGCCAACTTCCATCGCTACAGGTGTCGTTATACATGTCACTACTGAGCATTGTGTGTGATGGATTAACCGTCACATCAGTGTCACATGTGCATGACGCTTTTTGCATGCCATGAACAACGCTTGCTCCGTCGCATAAAGACAGTTCATTAAAAATAAATACTCTATCGCTTATGCGATGACGGGCAATGCTTAAGTGACACCCAATGTCTCTTTTACCCGATTAAAAACTGGCATAATAGTGCGACGGTTCTCTCAGTCTCTCTCACATATACACATTACAATACTCCTCTCTCTCTCTCTCACTCTCTCTCTCACATACACATACAATATCAAAGTACTCCTCTCTCTCTCTCTCTCTCTCATTGGATTGAGCGCACATTAAAGAACTCTCTCTCTTGAAGGTCAAGCACACAACTGAGCAAAGATCAATTCAACATGGCAGATTATAACACCAGTAAGCACATAATTATACTTCAACAATTCACATTTGTACACAAAGTTGAACAAAAATAAAAGCTCATGGGTAAATATATGTAAGCGTAAGCACCAAGTATATAAAGTGATCAAATGTCTGCAAATGATAAAATCTGATGAGTACAAATGGTAGACTGTGAGGCTGGCACAGTCTACCTAATCCTATACAAATATTGTGGGTAATAGTATAACTATGTACAACTCCTCCAAATACAAAATGGGGGTCGAAACAAGCTAGGGATCTAGAGCAAGGGAGAGGAGGGCCGTCTAGTCTGCATGATTCATATCCTCGTCGTCCTCACGATCATAATCCTCTTGCATAAGCTGCTCCGTCGACGTAGATCATTACGAATTTTTTGGACCCAAAGAGGGCCTCTTGGATTAACTTTTGATTAGGAATGGACGAATAGGAAGAGGGCTGGGTACACATTTTTTACTTCTTTGACCCTAGGGGGCCTAGGCTTTGGTTTGCTAATGGGGCCTAATTACTACTCTTGTCCCCTACCTCCTGGGCCCAAACTTAGAGGTCCCCCCACCTAGAATTGCGCAGATTAAAAACCCTAAAAATTTAAAATTTTTTAATTTTTTCCCAAAAGTGTGTTTTCCCTCTCAAACTTCCCCCCAACATACTCTAGGTTTGGAAAGCTCATTTTGAACCTCTTTCTTCCTCTTCTAAGCTCTCCATCACTGTAGAAACTCCATACCTCTCAAGCTCTCCCTCCTTGTCAGCTCCCTCAGTCTCAAGCTCCCTCTCCCTCTTTCTTCCTTTTCTAAGCTCTCCATTGGTGCAGAAACTCTATCCCTCTCAAGCTCTCCCTCCTTTCTCAAGCTCCCTCCCTCTCAATCTCCCTCCCTCTCCCTCTCAAGCTTTCTCCCTCTCAATTGCTACTACAGAAACTCTATCCCTCTTTAGTTTACTCTAGGTTCAGGAAGCCTATTCTCAATCTCTTACCCTCTTTTGAGCTTTCCATTGCTGCACTGAAAACCCTGAACTTTCTCTCCTCTCCACTCCTCTGTTGTAAAACAAGCTTTTCTTTTTCCTTCTTCTCTTTTCTTACCACACCATGGCCTCTTCCAGTAATGTGAGAAGACCTAGGGAGAAGGTGGAAGAGCTTGTGCTGCATAACACAAGAGATGAGAATGGAGTTTGGGATCCAACAAGATTCAGGGTTGGGGCTTGGGTCTACATGCAGCCAAGCTCTAAGGGACCACATCGAGCGCATCAACTGGGGGAATATGCTACATCATTGGAAGGGGCGACTACAAGCCTTCAAGCATACTAAGAAGGAAGGACTAGTTGCCATAGTGCAACATGTGTATACCCTTGGAGAGAGCTTGGAGACCTGTACATTCAAGGCCAATGACCAAGGTTTCCTTCAAATTGTCAGTGTAACATAAACACAGCTTAAACAACATGCTAATATTGGATTTTTTGTTTCAAATTTTCTTATGATCCTCCATTTTCTTATGTCTCTCTGCAGATACTTTCCCCTCTAATTATGTTGAGGAACGACCACTCCAAAGCCTCACTGGAGTTTTCTATGCTATGCATGCATCCATTGGAGAGGCAATGTTTGTATCTCAAAGCCCAAGTGATCTTGTACACAGAACAATATCTTTTTCTTTTCTCACTCATATTTTGTAGATAAAAAACCAGGTTTATTTGGCAAGCTAGAAGAGATCCCTAACCCCCCTCTTAACAATCCCGAATGGCCCAAACCAGATGCTTGGACCATCTTATGCTTAAAGTTTAAGATGGTAAGTGATATCAAGACATCACTCAAGTTTTCAAAGGCATCTAGGTCAGTAGGGCTAAATTGGTTTTGTCTTTTACATGTTTTTGTGCACATGTTCAATTCCATGCCAATGCACCAAACAAAAACAATGTATATTTGTAAGGAGGTACGGTCTGACCTCATTCAAGGATTACTAGGAGAGGGTTGGGAGGTTAATGAGGGGTCACATCAAGGTGATGTGTACAAGTGCAATGTAGTAGATTCTATAGTGTCTTTCAGGTTCTTGAAGGCATGCTCTATTTTGTACATGCGTCTACACTACCAAAGATGGATGCAAAAGCACGAGACATGGATCCCACTTCAAGCCTCAGAAGAAGAAATTATGCATATTGAGGTAGCTGTGATGATGCAAAATGGATGGATTGAGCGAGCGGCAGCAAGCAAGCACATTGGAGCCTAGCAGACCTGCGTCAACACTTTAGCATCATAGGCTTTGACAATGTGGAAGAGTCAAGTTTCAAGTTGATGAGAAGAAAGGTATATCTGATTCCACTACATGTCTAGAATTAACCCTTACACTTTCTGGTTATTGTGCCACTTTCTATATTTTTACAGATTGGGAAGCGTAAGGAGGGGACAACCATGGGAATTATGTATAGGAAAATATTTTGATTTTTCCTTTGATTGCATAGGGTGGTTGAAATTGACGCATTTGCAGGGAGAGGTGACGGTAGTAGAGACCAGGCCAAGGTCCATGGACATGATGCTGTGTTGGCGCACTATCTTGGTCGGCTTCTTATGGATGGCATCGCCATTATCCACAGGGACTACACCCCTCAATATCTGCCTTCACTCTCTTCTTTTTGAAAGCCCTCTCTAAGGTGCTCTGTGTAGCCTCTATGGCACAGAGCACCAAATGTATAGTTCTGATTAAAAAATCCCTTGTCTTCGATGTTTTTGGTTCTGGATTTAGGGGTAAGCTTCTTGCTCGTATAGGTATAGCCAAGAGAATAGGCATAGAGGATCCTCAAGAAATAGCCCAATCACTCCTTGAGCACAGTCTGCCCAATAACAAGAGAAGGAAGCTCAATATTGTAAGAAAGCATTTGTAAAGATGATGTATCACTTCTTATTATGAATACAATACAGTTTTTGCAAACTTATTTTCATCAAGTATATCATTGTTTTTTCTAGTTTGTACCATCAATGTTTTTGTGAATGCATCAGAACAGTGCAAATTTTGAGCCTGCAGAGCAGCAGCGCTGCTGCTGCAGAGCCTAAATGTGCACTGTTTTGGCATAACTTCCCCAGTCCTCCAGGAGCAATTCTGATGCATTCGATGACAAATAATGTAATTTTACACATGAGTCAAGCTGTTTTTATCTTATAAACTATTGTTTCTCACAATTAGTGTACTCAACTTCATTATAAATGCATCAGAAATGATCGTGAGTGGCTAGGGGAGCAGTGCCAGAATAGTGCGAATTTTGAGCCTGCATCGTCGCTGCAGAGCCTAAATTCGCACTATTCTGGCATAGCTTCCCTAGTCCTCCACAGGAGCAATTTTGATGCATTGGATGATAAACACTATATTTTCACACATGATTAAAGGTGCTTTTATCTTGTAAACTACTGTTTCTCACAATTAGTGTGCTCAACTTCATTTTATAAATGCATTAGAAATGATCCTGAGCGGCTAGGGGAGAAGTGCCAAAACAGTGTAAATTTTGAGCCTACATCGCTGTTGCTGCAGAGGTCGAATTCGCACTGTTCTGGCACAGCTTCCTTAGTCCTCCAGGAGCATTTCTGATGCCTTGGGTGACAAACTAGCACATGATAGACACTCCATGTTAAACAAACATGATGACACCGAGACATTGTAAGAGAAACTTAAAATTTTAAGTATCAGAAGGTTACAAATGAAAGCCAGATAGGCTTGTTACAAAGGGGGGTTTGAAACAAAAGAGTTGCTTCAAAAAGAAGGTTAACATCTAAGATCTCTAGATCGTGTCTCGTTCGCCTCGAATGTGCCGAGCTAGTTGCATGTCCTTGGCAAATATGGTAATCCTCTTTGCATGTATTGCAAGGAGGTTGATGTCTTCAAAAAGCCCAACAAGGTAAGCCACGGAGGCTTCTTGCAATGCTTCAAGGATAATCCCCTGCTGCACACACGGAACTCTGTTCTACATCATTGGAGAATCTCCTTCACTATGCGAGCGAAAGGGGCTCTTCTTATCAGCAACTCAGTGTTCCTCTGAGAAAACTTGATTTCTTGATTTATTGTGATGCTTGCAATTGAGATTGGCGAATATGGTTTTGCCAAGCTCCACTTGTATTCAATCTTCTGCAGTATTGGTTGGGTGGTGTTTTTTCCACCTCAAAATGTTTTAAAAAATCACTTTTTGGGGCCCACCTAAATACGAGAATGTTTTGCTGATGTGAAGGGGAGATATGGTGGGAGTTAATGAGAAAGGAGATTTCAAACTGACAAGAAAGATTCAATTTGTAGAGAGTGAATATAAAAAATTCAAAAAGTAAGAGAGAGTATGAGAAAAGTCAAAAAGTAAGAGAGAGTATGAGAATATTCCCTTTAAAAAGTGAAACTAGGGGGGTATGGCTGATGTGGCAAGGCAAAAAATAGGGGTCATCATAGCCTTTATCTCCCTTAAGCCCATCTTTTTAAGCTCGAATCCCTTAAAATTAGGAATCCTTAGGAGGCCCTTTTTGGGTCCAAAAAATTCCTAATGTGAGCGCCCAATAGCACTTTGTCGATCTACCTTCGTCTTGTCCTCATTGCTGTGCAAATCCTATGGTTTAGAAAACTTAAATAGCTAATGTTTGAATACTTTAATTAGAAGTAGAATGACATTTAATTGAGATTACTTATAAAAGTGCCTAGAGCTCCTATGATAGGACGATGAGATATGTCCTCGTCTTCATCGACATCTTCTGTGGCATCCTCTAGATCCGTGCAACATGAAGCTGATCAGGCACATACATACTACAAGCAGAGAGTTCCATGTTGGTGTGTGAATTGTCAAGGCACTCACCGACGGACATGACAACAATGCCATATCCACGAGCTAGAGTTTGGAAGAAGTCATGATGGATCAGTACTAGAGTCAACTTATGGTAAGTGATGTTTCTTTTTTCTAAGCATTGTACATTGACTCATTCAAATTCTACGAGCAGAGAGTTCCATGTTGGTGTGTGAATTGTGAAAGCACTCACCGACGGACATAATAGCAATGCCATATTCACGAGCTAAAGTTTGGAAGATGTCATGATGGATCAGTACCAGAGTCAACTTATGGTAAGTGATGTTTCTTTTTTCTAAGAATTGTACATTGACTCATTCAAATTCTATATAATCTTGATAGATAAAGTGATATATAACATGCATCTAGGTACAATCATCATGGCCAAATCTAGTTGTATATCTTTATGATGATGATGATGGCTATCATGGGCTTTATCGATCTATGCTTCCTCGCACGCGACACAGTCAAGCTGTTCTTCACAGGAGGCACGTGCGCACTAATCACCTCCTGGTTCTCAGTCCGAGACGTTTGGCGATCATCCCTTACTACCCAGTCGCCTACTACCTCTCATAGAGACATATAATTGCATACATTGTGCCGGATGGTTGGGAGCATCACTTATGGCTAATGGAGAGGTTTTCAGCTTTTGGGGTGCTCGTTATGTCATCGTGCCACCTATGATTTTCGCGGGGGTCGAGATCTTTTTATTGCATAGGATTTACATGTCCCAGTTTACTCTAAGGTCACTCTTATGACATTTTGTGGACCTATCTATTCATGGGATCTGTGGCATTAGCTTGCTCACTACATCAAGAGTATGACCACATATGGGCTATGTGCTAATACTGCCTCACTCGCTGGAAGAGGCATTACCTATAACAAATCAGAGATATTGTATATCGATGGCAGACCTTACACTCAAGGAAATATATCGCGCGGCTAAACAACAGTAGTAGCAGTGGTGGGAGGAATGAAAGAATTAATTGTATCTTTGTGGAGTGTGACAATGGTCATGATCCAGTGCACATGAGTAGAGATGTGCCTAAATACATTGTAGCCAATGCTATTAGATCGTTGCATGCCAGTGAGGAGTTGCTAGTGAATTATGGTTGGCGTAGGTGACCACCAGCTCCACATAGAGAATAGATGTATTTGTAACATTTTTAGTGCACATGTCTTTTGTAAACGAGCTTCAACCCATGGCATTCTAGTAGTATATTTACATTTTTCACTTATTATATCTTGTAATGCTCAAGGTCCTATTAATTTGAGTATATTTGACACAGCATGTGTACATGATGTCAAAATTTGATGAGACTTTGCAGATGTGTTTACTAGTGCTTTGTTGTCACTTGTCTTATTTTATGAATTATTCTGTCTTTTATGATTGTCTAATTCGTATTGGATCACAGGTTCCAAATTATGATATTGCAGAGGATGCGCCCTTTATATCATCAAGGTCACTTTTAATTGTCATCAATAGAGTGTATGCGGGTTCTTAGAGCATAGGATCCTAGTATTTTTCAAAGGTTGAGAGAGCAATATGCATGTCAAACACAACTTACTGATGCGGAGCATGATGTTGATGGCTTGACTGAATTTCTTGATAATTGGTTTCAGAGTAATACAGATGACAGTGATCCTCATGAAAAATATCTCCACTAAGAAGAAGGACTCACAAAGATTTATGAGGGTTCTTCTATGACGAGATTATCTATGACCTTCCTCATATTGAACCTCCAAGCTCGTTACTCCTGGAGCAATGTATTAGTTCTAGCATTACTAACGTGAGTGGATCATATACATGGATGCTAAGTGATAGGGTATGTTTATTTTCCTAATAAACTATTGTTGTTATCAGATTACTTTCTAGTAAGATTCTACCGCCCGATAGTACCATCCCAAAAACAAGGAACGAGGCATGAAAGATGATGACGAGTCTTGGACTCGACTACGAAATGATCCATGCATGCATCAATGATTGCATTTTTTATCAAGAAGAGCATCAAAATTCCGTTCTGTCTCCCAAATGTGGTGCATCATGTTTTAAGGAGGGAGCAGCACTTATTCCTCATAAGTTTTTAAGACATTTTTCATTATTCCTACATGAATAGAGTACCTATTTCGGAGCCTGGAGTTATCAAAGCTTATGGATTAGGTGGGAAAGAATGTGAGCACAGATGGGATCCTACGCATTCCGTTTGACTATGAAGCCTTCAAGCACATTGATAGAACATGGCCAGAGTTTAGTCAAGGACCTCATCACTCAAAACTTGGTGTTGGTCTCAACCTATTTTCTCATAAATCAAGCAAATGGTCAACTTGGTCGGTACTGTTGATCAATTATAGCGTACCACAATTCATGTCCATAAAGAAGGAGCATTGAATATTGAGTTTACTATTCTAGGTACATGCACAAGTAACATGATCTAAAATCCGATATGTTTATACTTCTTGAAAACTCTGATTCAATACAGCAAAGACATTAATGTGTACATGGCACCACTTATCAAAGATCTATAATAGATATGGAAAGGGATAAAAGTGCTTGACATGTCCAAGCCTACAGGCGAAAGAAGCTTTGAGGTTCACGGCATTCTGACATGGAATATTCATGACTATCTTGCCTATGGTTATTCTTCATGTACATGATTAGAATTACTTTGTTCGTATTTAAAAGTAACGTGGAATAACAAGTACGCTAAGACTTTGATTGTTTGTAGGTCTATCAACAAAGGGTTACAAGGCATGTCCACCATGCAGGGATTGGCTAAGATCGAAATATAGCAAGAATCTCAACAAGAATATATATCTCTGACATAGAAGATTTCTTCCTGATGAAGGACACAAATTGCGATTGAAAGAACAAGCAAGACATTTGAATAGAAGGATTGAGAGTGAAGTGAACCCTATACAAATGACTCCTATGGATTGGTACATAAAATGGACAATTGGGTCTATTATAGATCCAAATGCGCAGAGCTCACAAGCGATGAGGAAGATAAGAATTAGTACAGAGATAGAGGGAAAAAATCAATGGCACCCGAGATTTCAATATGGTATAGTTTAGAATATTGGAAAGAATTGAAAATTACACATATTCTTGACCCCATGCATATTATCAAAAATGTTGGAAACATCTTGTAGGTATCAAAGTGTTGCACCTAGCGGTGTAATAGCAACGGAATGGTCAATGGTGGTAGCTAGTGGAGCAGTTTGGTGGCACCCACATCGTGCTCACAACGTACGATGTGAGCACCACCTCGGTGTCACACATGTAGAGGCGGTCAACTGTAGCCACCTTGGAGCCGTTGCCCCTAAGATCAAGAAGGCGTAACTTTAAAGAGTGATCAACTATTGCAGAAAGGAGAGAGATAAATGAGGAGAGTGTGCGGGCGTTGCGTGTGTAGACTCATGGTCTGTGTAAGATTCCTCCCCAGCCTCTCAAAATGTCCAGCATCTTCCCCTGTAATCAATCCCCTCTTCAGAAATATAAAAGATCTTGTTTCTAACTGTTTTTACCTAGAGAGAGAAAATATTCTAGAGAGAGAATATTCAGATTTTTTAAATATTTTTGGATAGAAAATTATCTCATCTTATTAAAATAAGTTCCCCTGAAATAGAAATTCAAAAAGAACTTTCCAATGTGCAATTGGAATTAATTGGAAATGGGTATGAAGGACCTTAGCCTAAGGGTCTAGATTTTCAGAAATTTTTGGATTATGGTCCAATTAAGGTTCCTATGGGCCAATAAGATCAATCCAAGATAAATCCAATTTTGTAAAAGAAGATACCCAAAAATGAGTAAATGCTCACATAAGATGAAGAGTTGACTATGTACAAGATTTATTAGTAAGAAACTATGAGCAATATTAAAAATATGAGATATTTTGGGTATAATGATTCCATTTTGACACATATGTAAGGAAGGGGAGTCCCTTCAATGCTCACATAAGATGAAGAGTTGAATATGTACAAGGTTTATTAGTAAGAAACTATGAGCAATATTAAAAATATGAGATAAATTGGGTATAATGATTCCATTTTTGACACATATGTAAGGAAGGGGTGGCCCTTCAATGAGGCGCCTAATTCACATGCTTGATTGAGTTTTAAATCCTCAAAAATTGAGATATTTTATCTCTCCTCTCTCCTAATTTAAGTCTAGTTCCAAAAAGTTAGCTTAACTGGCCTAAAAATGGTCAAAAATTGACCAAACTGATTTGGAAAATTCTAGAATCAGTTTGTTTGGTTAGGAGCTCAATTTTTCCTATAAATAGAAGCCTCCCCTTTGTTGAAAAATAATAATGTGTAATGCATTGTTACTCTATTTCACCCAAGCCAAGAACTATGAATTTATTAATAATTCACTAGTTTTTGACATTTCCCTCTTCCAAAGATTGGTTGGCCACTCTTGTTTAAACAAGTTGAACCCTCAAACCATCAAGCCAAAGGAAAGCTTTCAAAGTCATTAGTAAGTTGGTGATTCTTCTTTTCACTTATTTTATGGTTTTTATGGCTTTAAATGGTTTTTATGCTTTATGTCTTCTCTAAAAATGTTATACCTCATTACAAAAAGGCATTTCCTTCTCTTTTCTAATAAAACCAACCATTCTCTATCCTAGGTGAATGGTTAATTGATTAATGTCAAGTTTTTAAGATGAATATTTTATTGTAAAAGTGTTACTTTTAGCATAATTGAATTTCATGCATAGAAGTATGCATAAAAGATGAATATTCTATTGTAAAAGTGTTACTTTTAGCATAATTGAATTTCATGCATAGAGGTATGCATAAAAGATGAATATTTTATTGTAAAAGTGTTACTTTTAGCATAATTGAATTTCATGCATAGAGGTATACATAAAAGATGAATATTTTATTATAAAAGTGTTACTTTTAGCATAATTGAATTTCATGCATAGAGGTATGCATAAAAGATGAATATTTTATTGTAAAAGTATTACTTTTAGCATATTTGAATTTCATGCATAAAGGTATGCATAAAGATTATTATTTTATTATAAAAGTGTTACTTTTATCATATTGAAATTCATGCATAGAGGTATGCATAAAAGATGATTATTTTATTGTAAAAATGTTACTTTTATCATATTTGGATTTCATGCATAGAGGTATGCATAAAAGATATTTTTATACTAAAAGTGTGATTTTCATCCTAAATGAATTTTATGCATAAATAGATGCGTAAAGAAATCTTATATCAGATATAAGACTTCTCTTGTATTCTATAAATAGATATTGAGATGTGATAAGATGTGATAAGATGCGTATGGGAAGTGATAGGATATGATAAGAGGTATATGAGATGTGATAAGATGCGTATGGGAAGTGATAGGATGTGATAAGAGGTGTATGAGATGTGATAAGATGTGATAAGATGCGTATGGGAAGTGATAGGATATGATAAGAGGTGTATGAGATGTGATAAGATACGTATGGAAAGTGATAGGATGTGATAAGAAGTGTATGAGATGTGATAAGATGCGTATGGGAAGTGATAGGATGGGATAAGATGTGTATGAGATGTGACAAGATGTGATAAGATACGATAAGAGGTGTATGAGATGTGATAGGATGTGATAAGATGTGTATGAGATGTGATAGGATATGATAAGAGGTGTATGAGATGTGATAGGATGTGCTAAGATGAGTTAGGATGTGATCAGATGTGTATGGGATGAAGTAAAGAGTGTATTTGATGGGATAAGATGCATATGGGTTGTGATAGGGCGAGAATGGATGTGATGTAAAAGAATAGATGTGAAGGCATATGGGGCTATATGAATGGGAATGTGGAAATGGATGTATGTATGTGGATGTGTGGATGTGGAGATGGGAGTGAGGATGTATGAATGTGAAAATGGATGTATGCATGAAGATGTATATGCATAGATGTGAATGTGGATGTATAGATGTGAATGGGAATGTGGATGTGGATGTATGTATGTATGTGGATGTGGATGTATGAATGAGGACATGATAATGGATGTATGCATGTAGATGTGGATATATGGATGTGAATGTGAATGTGGATGTGGATGTAGATACGGATGTGGATGTATGAATGTGAATGTGGATGTGGATGTGGATATTCATACAAATTGATATTCAAACTAAAAATTCGTAAATTAGTAATTGGGTCTTTAAATGGAAGTACCGCAATTATATGGAATCCCGGACTTGCTTGAGGCCTAGACATGATGGTATTTACCTTATAGTTCCAAGTACCATGACTACCCGTATATACCGAGGGTATAACTGCAGCTCTTTACCGGCAGTATATACGAGTAAATCTAAGACTTGAAATTATAAGCATTAATGCTATCTAGTTGATGAATTCGAATGTGGTTGATATGATTTTTAATTCTGTTAGGAACTGATGAATTGATTTGGATTCTGATTGAAAAATGATGATCCCTGAAAATGGGTTGAAATGTAATAAGCTGAGCAAAATTAATGTGGATGATTGGGACGAGTCCCTGTGATGATAAATGATGATAATGATTTCAGCAAATCACCATGAGATTAGTGGATTGTGCTGTCAAATTGCTACTGTTAATACTTGTCACGGTAGATCAAGTTAAGGGATGACAAATTGAGAACTTGCTTAACTGAAATTCCCGTGGAGGAATGTTCAGAAGGAAATTTTTCGGTCTAATGGACCATTATTGTGTTAAAGATATGAATGATATGATCTAAATGAATTGTTATTTAATGATGAGTTCTATATAAGGGATATTTATCCCCGTATTTTGTTGGGTTGACCAGAATATAAGGAACCCCAGAATAAATTGGATCTTAAGAAAAAGAGTTGTCCTCTACTTTGCGAGATGAGGACATCTCGCACTTTTTAAGTGGGGTAGAATGTAAGATTCCTTCCCCAGCTTTCGAGGTATACAGGAGTAAGAACCTCCCTTTCTGATCTTATAATTATTCCCTCTCTAAAATAAAAGAAAGATTCTGTTTAAAAAAGGAAGACCCTTTTCCCAGAATACTTTCTCAGGAGCCCACCTGTTTTAAGGATTCAGAACGATGAGAACCGGTGTTTTGGATGCCAAGGTTTTGGTATCAGTTAAAAGACTACCCGACTCCTGTCATGTCAAGGGCACAGTGAAGTCAAGAACCCCAAATTCAGAGACCAATTCCTTCATACCAATCTAATCAGGGTCTGTCTCAGACAAGATTGCTTAATTCCATTAACTAGGTCCGACCCATTGATTAGGGTCGAGATGACCAGTCAAATGCTTCACGACATGGGGCAACAGATGCAGGCAATTCATAAAGATATAAAAGCTGCCCAGGATCGACAGAAACAGTATGCAGATAAGAAGAGAACAGTCAAAGAATTCAAAGAAGCAGATATGGTCTTCATTCTAGTACGGCACAAAAGAAGTTCTTTATCTCTTGGAAAGTATAAGAAGTTATCCCCCAGATATTGTGGGCCTTATCTGATTTCAAAGAAAGTAGGTGACTTAGCCTATGAGCTTCTTTTACCTCCTCATCTCAAAGTTCATAATGTATCTCATGAAAGCCTTCTATAGAAATATGTGCCAAACCCAAATCATGGAAAGATGGTAAAACTTCAGTGGGGCAAGATACCCCGTTGGCTTCTAGGTTACGCTAGTTCCTTCTTTTATATAAGTCGTAACTCTTACCTGTTGCTCGCAGTAATCTTATTTCCATCGATCCTCTTTCTTTCTTAATCTCCTTTATGGCTTGGCAGTAGCAAGAATTGGTTTTATCCATGATGATTTCTCACCTTCAAGATGCAAGCGAGTCTGTGAAGAAGGATTTTATAGAACTGTATGAGCGCTCACTTTTCCCTCACTTGGGAACTTCTGTAGCTCAAACCAAATGGCGGACCTATCAAGACATAACTAGGGTAACACCGTGGGGTCAGCAACACTTTCGTAACAATGTCCACTTGGCTATGGTTATTGAAGCTTTGGGTTTGGGTCCCTGATACTATTGCGTGATGAGATCAAGGCATGTTGGGTTTTCTAAGCGGGTCTTCTTACTAGCGTGTTTTCTTCCTCATCAGAAGATATGCCTTTATCCCGTTTTTGGCTTGCCTCTCAAAGGTCCTTTTAATAGGTCACCTCATACCAATGAGATAGGTGCTGCAATAACCGGCTGAATTATTCCCATAGATGAGTTACCTTATACGTGTGCAGCTTGTGAGTGCTGCTTTTGTGACCATATGATGGACGGGCTTATGGAATTGTAAAAAGTTCTTCTATCTTTAGTGTATATGTTCCATGAGTTAATAAAGTTGAAACCTTTGTTCTTGTCTTGAGTCTTGCTCTCTTTGAGACTTTTCTTGGTAGTTAATCTTAATTAAACTTTTTCTCTTAGTCTCATATTCGTGCATCTTGCGAAATTACCCCAGTTTGCGAGATGAGGACATCTCGCATTTTTCAAGTGGGAGTGAATGTAAGATTCCTTCCCAGCCTCTCAAAATGTCCAGCATCTTCCCCTGTAATCAATCCCCTCTTCAGAAATATAAAAGATCTTGTTTCTAACTGTTTTAAACTAGAGAGAGAAAATATTCTAGAGAGAGAATATTCAGATTTTTTAATATTTTTGGATAAAAAATTATCTCATCTTATTAAAATAAGTTCCCCTGAAACAGAAATTCAAAAAGAACTTTCCAATGTGCAATTGGAATTAATTGGAAATGGGTATGAAGGACCTTAGCCTAAGGGTCTAGATTTTCAGAAATTTTTAGATTATGGTCCAATTAAGGTTCCTATGGGCCAATAAGATCAATCCACGTGTGGGGAGGAGATAAATCCAATTTTGTAAAAGAAGATACCAAAAAATGAGTAAATGCTCACATAAGATGAAGAGCTGACTATGTACAAGGTTTATTAGTAAGAAACTATGAGCAATATTAAAAATATGAGATATTTTGGGTATAATGATTCCATTTTGACACATATGTAAGGAAGGGGAGTCCCTTCAATGCTCACATAAGATGAAGAGTTGAATATGTACAAGGTTTATTAGTAAGAAACTATGAGCAATATTAAAAATATGAGATAAATTAGGTATAATGATTCCATTTTTGACACATATGTAAGGAAGGGGTGGCCCTTCAATGAGACGCCTAATTCACATGCTTAATTGAGTTTTAAATCCTCAAAAATTGAGATATTTTATCTCTCCTCTCTCCTAATTTAAGTCTAGTTCCAAAAAGTTAGCTTAACTGACCTAAAAATGGTCAAAAATTGACCAAACTGATTTGGAAAATTCTAGAATCAGTTTGTTTGGTTAGGAGCTCAATTTTTCCTATAAATAGAAGCCTCCTCTTTGTTGAAAAATAATAATGTGTAATGCATTGTTACTCTATTTCACCCAAGCCAAGAACTATGAATTTATTAATAATTCACTAGTTTTTGACATTTCCCTCTTCCAAAGATTGGTTGGCCACTCTTGTTCAAACAAGAGTTGAACCCTCAAACCATCAAGCCAAAGGAAAGCTTTCAAAGTCATTAGTAAGTTGGTGATTCTTCTTTTCACTTATTTTATGGTTTTTATGGCTTTAAATGGTTTTTATGCTTTATGTCTTCTCTAAAAATGTTATACCTCATTACAAAAAGGCATTTCCTTCTCTTTTCTAATAAACCCAACCATTTTCTATCCTAGGCGAATGGTTAATTGATTAATGTCAAGTTTTTAAGATGAATATTTTATTATAAAAGTGTTACTTTTAGCATAATTGAATTTCATGCATAGAGGTATGCATAAAAGATGAATATTTTATTATAAAACTGTTACTTTTAGCATAATTGAATTTCATGCATAGAGGTATGCATAAAAGATGAATATTTTATTGTAAAAGTGTTACTTTTAGCATAATTGAATTTCATGCATAGAGGTATGCATAAAAGATGAATATTTTATTATAAAAGAGTTACTTATAGCATAATTGAATTTCATGCATAGAGGTATGCATAAAAGATGAATATTTTATTGTAAAAGTGTTACTTTTAGCATATTTGAATTTCATGCATAGAGGTATGCATAAAAGATGAATATTTTATTATAAAAGTGTTACTTTTAGCATAATTGAATTTCATGCATAGAGGTATGCATAAAAGATGAATATTTTAAAAGTGTTACTTTTAGCATAATTAAATTTCATGCATAGAGGTATGCATAAAAGATGAATATTTTATTATAAAAGTGTTACTTTTAGCATAATTGAATTTCATGCATAGAGGTATACATAAAAGATGAATATTTTATTGTAAAAGTGTTTCTTTTAGCATAATTGAATTTCATGCATAGAGGTATGCATAAAAGATGAATATTTTATTGTAAAAGTGTTACTTTTAGCATATTTGAATTTCATGCATAAAGGTATGCATAAAGATTATTATTTTATTATAAAAGTGTTACTTTTATCATATTGAAATTCATGCATAGAGGTATGCATAAAAGATGATTATTTTATTGTAAAAATGTTACTTTTATCATATTTGGATTTCATGCATAGAGGTATGCATAAAAGATATTTTTATACTCAAAGTGTGATTTTCATCTTAAATGAATTTTATGCATAAATAGATGCGTAAAGAAATCTTATATCAAATATAAAACCTCTCTTGTATTCTATAAATAGATATTGAGATGTGATAAGATGCGTATGGAAAGTGATAGGATATGATAAGAGGTATATGAGATGTGATAAGATGTGATAAGAGGTATATGAGATGTGATAAGATGCGTATGGGAAGTGATAGGATGTGATAAGAGGTGTATGAGATGTGATAAGATGCGTATGGGAAGTGATAGGATATGATAAGAGGTATATGAGATGTGATAAGATGTGATAAGATGCATATGGGAAGTGAGAGGATGTGATAAGAGGTGTATGAGATGTGATAAGAGGTGTATGAGATGTGATAAGATGTGATAAGATGCGTATGGGAAGTGATAGGATGTGATAAGAATGTATGAGCTGTGATAAGATGTGATAAGATGCATATGAGAAGTGATAGGATGTGATAAGATGTGTATGAGATGTGACAAGATGTGATAAGATGCGATAAGAGGTGTATGAGATGTGATAGGATGTGATAAGATGTGTATGAGATGTGATAGGATATGATAAGAGGTGTATGAGATGTGATAGGATGTGCTAAGATCAGTTAGGATGTGATAAGATGTGTATGGGATGAAGTAAAGAGTGTATCTGATGGGATAAGATGTATATGGGTTGTGATAGGGCGAGAATGGATGTGATGTAAAAGAATAGATGTGAAGGCATATGGGGTTATATGAATGGGAATGTGGAAATGGATGTATGTATGTGGATGTGTGGATGTGGAGATGGGAGTGAGGATGTATGAATGTGAAAATGGATGTATGCATGAAGATGTATATGCATAGATGTGAATGTGGATGTAGATGTGGATGTATAGATGTGAATGGGAATGTGGATGTGGATGTATGAATGAGGACGTGATAATGGATGTATGCATGTAGATGTGGATATATGGATGTGAATGTGAATGTGGATGTGGATGTGGATGTGGATGTAGATACGGATGTGGATGTATGAATGTGAATGTGGATGTGGATGTGGATGTATGGATGTAGATACAGATGTGGATGTATGTATGTGAATGTGGATGTATGAACAAGGATGTGAAAATGGATGTATGCATGTAGATGTGGATGTACGGATGTGAATGTGGATATGGATGTGGATGTATGGATGTGGATATGGATGTGTATGTATGAATGTGGATATAGGATTGGATGTATAATGTGGATGTACGAACATGGATATGTATGTAGAATAATGAATGTGAATGTGTATGAGAAATAATGTGTCGTCGATATGGGTAAATGGATAAGAATGAGTACACATTGAATGGAATACATTGAACGGAATGTGGAATAAGTAATATGGACTGAGGAGAATGGACTGAGGAGGGATAATGTGGAATGACGAGAGTTCGATATAGAAACTGTATTTTGTGACTGTTTGTAAATGACTGTTTTATGTCAAGAATGCTGGGGAAGCATTTTGACCGTCTTGTGGATTAAGGTCATGAAGACCTAACTGATAAAGTTGCAACTGCTGACGGAGAGTCAATGGAGGACGTCTCGCGTAGCAAGGTCAACCGAGGTCTTGACCAGCCTCAGTTCGATTTAAATGGTGAGCTTCCGGTACGGTGGATGAGGGACCAAGGAAGCGGCCTATGGGTGAAGCGCTAGGTCACCTACGAAGGATCCTAGAGGGTGCTGACCATACGATGCTCGGGCTCTGGGTCACCGAAGATACCCACACGTGCATCGTGGAAGATATTGGAACAAGGAGTAAGAGTTGTTTTCTGAAACCGGGCATGGATCTGGTTGATTGACCTTGCTGGTGGTCGGATGAGTCCATGGCTCTCTTATATGGATCTGTTGATTGATCTTGTTGATCTTCAACGAGGATTCCATCTTGATTTGTCAGGTACTATGAGCTAGGAACTATTGAAAAGGCCCCTGAGTGAACAGGTGGTGAGAGCGTTTTGGTTGCCAATGATGCCATAAGTATACCGATGAATGAATGATTGGTAATATGGATTCAACCAATGATTTTGAAGATTGTCATCAGTGACATAATGGTTTCATTAAAGGATGAGGGTAGGTTTCATTGTACCTGTAGAAAAAGCTGCATGGATATTTTCGATTGTAGTAGTCCCCAAAAATAACATGAAGATCAGAATATGTGTGGATTATCGCAAACTAAATGCAACAACCAATTCAGATCCTTTTTCGCTCCCTTTCACGGAATCCCTGCTTGATGAGGTTGCCGGAAAAGAGATGTATTCCTTCTTAGATGGTTTCAGTGGACATAATCAAGTGAAGATGGCTTCGGAAGACCGGGAAAATACTGCCTTTGTCACTGAATGGAGGGTCTTTGCGGCAATTGTCATGATGTTTGGCTTGAAGAATGCACCAACTTTCCAGAGAATGGTGCAGGAAATCTTCTATGACTACCTGACAGATTTTAGGAAAGCTTTTGTGGATGATTTCAGTGTGTCTACTGGGGATAAGGCTAAGCACATTTATCATTTAAGGTTATGTTTGCAGAGATGTAGGGACACAAGGTTGAAGTTGAATCCGGCCAAGTGTGCATTTGCAATAAAATATGCAACTCTTTCAGGACACATTATGTCGGCCCAAGGATTTGGCCATAGATCCAACTAAGGTGGAGGCCATAAGCAAAATGTCCGCTCCCCAGAACGTAAAGCAGCTTGAAAGATTTCTTGGCAAAGTGAAATGGCATACAAGGTTTCTAAAATATTTGGCTCATGTAGCATATCCGTTATATGCTCTAACAAAGAAGGATGTTAAGTATGAATGGAGCCCAGAATGTGAGAAGGCATTCCACTGGCTGAAGTGCATGGTGTCTTCTACACCAGTAATGATCAATCTTGAATGGAATCTAATATTTCATGTTTATGTAGATGCCTTAGATAGAGCTGTAGGCATCACACTCATACAAGAGAAACAAAAAGGGTACATGCAGCCTATACATTATGCCAGCAAGGCTCTCACAAGAGCGGAAAGAAACTACAGTACAACAACAGAGCGAGAAGCCCTCTCCATGATCTTTGCCGCCGTGAATAAGTTTCGGCACTACCTTCTGGGAAACAAAATTGTTCTCCATGTGGATCATCAAGCTCTCATCTATCTAGTGAACAAAGCCTTCTTGGTAAGGAAAATGGCAAGATGGATGCTCCTACTTCAAGAATTTGAGTTCACCATTCAACACACACTTGGAAAAGAAAATGCAGTGATAGACAGACTAGATTCCAGAGAACCTGCTTTGGAGGGTGTAGAGGATCAGCTTCCATATGCCAACTTGCTCATAGTTACATCATGCGGAGTAGAGGAAGACTAGTATTATGACATGATGCAATTTTTGGAAGATGGGTCTTTTCAGGAAGGATATACTGCTGATAGGAAGAAGAGAATTGCCATACAAGCAAAAATTTCACAATGATCGTCAGGCAACTCTACAAAAGAAGCATAGATCAAATTCTTCGAAGATGCATTTGGGATCAAGAGCAGCCTAGCAGTGCTAAGGGAAGCACATTGCAACATCACTATAGGACACATGGGTGGCAAAATAACATCCTCGAAAATTTTACACAAGTAGACCTATGGTGTGGCCAACTGTCATGAGAGATGCCAACATGGAAGCAAGGAACTATGATGTCTATCAGTGGATGGGTCAACCCAAAAATTTTGATAGGATTCCCATCACACATACTGCCCCTAGCACCATTCATGAAGTGGGGATTGGATTTTGTTGGACGTATCAAACCACCCACAAAAGGCAACAGATGTGAATACATCATCGTGGGGCAACATATTACTTCACCACATTGCTAGAAGTCAAGGCTATGAAAAGCAACTCCGAATAAGAGGTGGTGAAGTTTGTCTTCAAAGACATTATTGCAAGGCGCGGGTTGCCAGTAGAAATAGTCAGTAATCAAGGATCACATTTTATGAACAAGGTGATGAAAGGATTAATTTAATGGAAAGATACTTCACTAATGACAAAGAAGTCCTCACCTTACTATCCACAGTGCAACGTTAAGGCGGAGTCTACCAACAAGGTGCTTAGCAAGATTTTGAATAAGATCACAAATGCAAACAAGAATGATTGGGACCAAAAGTTAGATGTTGCCCTATGGGCATTCCGGACATCATTCAAGGTCACTACTGGTGGTGGCATTCAAAATGGTTTATGGTTTGGAAGCAATCATGCCAATGGAATACGTGGTACCCAATCTTAGAATAGCAATTCAAGAGAAGCTTCCAATGGAAGAATCTTGGGAGCATAGAAAACAGGAGCTCCTAGCCTGAGAAGAAGAAAGACAAATTAGCTCCTTGAAAGTGGAAATAGTGCAATGAAGAAGGAAGGCTTGGACAGGCAGACATCTCAAGCAGAGAATTTTTAGAAAAGGTGACTGTGTGTTAGTTTATAATGCCAAACTGGGACCCCATCTAGGGAAATTAAAGATCAGGTGGATAGGACCATTCAAAATGAAAGTCATGGTCAGCCAAAATGCTTTTTCCCTAGAGAACTTGGATGGTACGCCCTTCCCGAAAATGGCAATGGTTTCAGGATGAGGAAGTACAAAGGCCATCTAGTGGAATTCCTGCCAAAAGGAGAAGAAGCAGAAGATCAAGAGACAGTCTGAGGCATCTGCTGCTGTAGCATGATTTCATTAGTAGAAGTCAATGCGGAAGATCATATAAATCGCAAGACTGCGGAAGAGTGGCCAGTCTGCAAGAATTATCAAACCACTAAATCCCTAGGTACTGCAACAAATCACAGCCTGAATGACAAAAGAGAAAGTGACGAGACATGTGCCAACCCGAGCCACGTGGATGATTGCATGAAGGACAAGTGTCATAGCATCATTAAATCTACACTCACAAACGGTAAGGTGGGAAAATGGTGAAAATGCCTTAATTCCATTAAACCAAGGTGGCGGCCATTATGTAAATCAAAGGTCATATCACATCAAAAATAGGGAATATGAAAATAACAGTGCCCCTAAAAAAGGAAGCAAAGAAAAGGAAACATTGGCAAAAAGAGCACAAACACTCGCGTTCTCATTCTGTGCTCTCACTTTAACCAATCTCAACCATCTACAGCATTCTTCCAGACAACAACACCATGCCGAAAATCAACAAAACACTCAGGTCTGACAAAAAACCAGAGAAGAACCTAAGCATGCCCATGTTCATACCAGACTTGAGTAAGCAAGAGCATCAAGAATGGGAAAAAAGCTACAGGTTCAAAAAACTTCTTGACCGACAGTGGGAGGAGCTGCATGAACCAAAAGATGGATCGAATCTCATCAATCAGTTCTTGGAAACCAACACTGTGCATGTAGAGGGGAAGGAGCCAACAAAAATTTCAAAAAACGTAGTGTAGCATGCACTGGGTTTGCCCATTGATGATGGCACTCTAGATGCCAACATGAAGTGGTTGTATATGAAGAGATCCCTAAGACAGGTAACATGCACCAAGTAAAGACGTAGCAAATGAAACCTAGTGAGAGCAATTTGTCTTCATACAGAACATCATGTTCATGGGAAAGCCAGAGAACATGTCCAACAAAAATTACAGATTACTCAGAGCAGCAGAAGTTGGAGAAAAGATAAACTGGGCGGCAATCTACAAGGAGAATTTGGCTAAGAGGGTAGCCACCTGGGCAAAGGAGAAGTAGCCCACAGTGGTTCATGCGCACTTATGGGCAATCGCTCAAGCAGCAAGATCTCTAGATTGGTGGACACGAGATGTGTTAGACAAGCAAAAATACAAGGAAGCCGCAGGATCTTTGAAAGCACCCAAGGTAACATTCAGCTCATTTGAGGATGATGTGGACGATGAGGAGGAGTGGCAAAAGATTGCCCAAAAAGCAAAGTAAAAAGAGGAAAAACAGAGTTGATTAAGAACTGCTGCTTGACCCGAAAGAGGTCAAGAAACAGATGGGTGAAGAAGAAGAAGAAAGGGAAAAAAAACTAAAGGAGAAGAAGAAACACGAAGCTACTGCCGAAGCTGAAAGAAAGAAAAAGGCTGAAGAAGCAAAGAAAAGAAAAGAGGAAGAAGAAAGGAAAAGAAAGGAGGAAGTAGAGAAGAAGAAGAAGGAAGGGGAACAATAGAAAAAGAAGAAAGAAGCAGCCCAAAAAGGGAAAATGACTACCAAGACAGAGCTCATCATACCAACAGAACTGCAACCATGGGTAACAGCGCTGGCATAGAAGGCACAAGAAGGGCCAAGTCACCAGCACAAATTACCCGAAAATTTAGAAGTAGAACTCCCCAGCCAGCAACTTCACAAGGACAAGGGGCTGCTAACCATGGCCCAGAAGATCCTCTCACATACTCTCTCTACAATAGAGGAATATGAAACAAAGGCCCAGAGTACCATCACACAACTCAGTGCACTTAACCAGAAGTAGTATGGTATGCTAATGATTTCCACAAACAAGACCAAGGAGCTAGAGCTCAAGTCACAATCAATGGCACAAGAAATTGAGGAGTTGCAGAAGAAGATTATTATGGTGGAAAGGTCACTGGTGGACCAAAAGAAATTGAGTGAAGGAAAAATCAGAGCCCTTACCAGGACAGGCAATTACTCCAGTCACAGATAGGAAGGCTATGAGCAGAGTTGGAAGAGGCCAGGAAACCAGCCAAAGTATGGGCTGACACAATTCAAGGTTTGAAGAACGAGGTGCTAGATAGCACAGCAACATTGGTCGTAGCTCAGTCAGAGGCACAAGCCCTAAAGAACCCGAAAGAAGTAGAAGTTCTACGTCTTCCGCTGGCTACCAAAGTAGCAGTAATTAGAACAGCGAAGGCTAGATTAAGTAGAGTATGGGATCAAGCGCTGCAAGCTCTGGTGGAGATCTAGGAACAAATGTCTTGCAAGCCCCAACAAATCATCCATAACCTGGAGGATAACAATGATAATGATGGGGAGCAACAACAAACACACCAATACCAACAACATCAACAACAACCACAACAATAGCCGACAATCCATGAATCCCCTAGAACTAGTACCTCTCGAAAGGAAAAACAAACAGAAGGTGAAGATGCAAGGTCCCTAGGAGGGAAGGGTTCTCGACCAAAGTATGCCTTGAGAAGGTTGATGTGAAGAGGGTGTGCTGCTATGAAGAGGTTCTTGCTCTACACACAAGCTATCCATCGTGAGTTCCTTGAGAAGAAGCTCAGGCTAATGAAAGAGATATTAGAGGTGCTTGAGCTAGCCATGAGCAAGCGAGCTCCTTGCCTTGTCTTCTTAACATGCATTCAAAGCAATAGTACATAGAGAATAGATGTATGCATGTAGATGCGTATGTATGAATGTGAAATTGGATGTATGTATAATGTGGATGTATGAATGAGGATGTGAAACTAGATGTATGCATGTAGATGCGTATGTATGAATGTGAAATTGGATGTATGATGTGGACGTACGAACATGGATATGTATGTAGAATAATGAATGTGAATGTGTATGTGAAATAATGTGTAGTCTATATGAGTGAATGGATGAGAATGAGTACACATTGAATGTAATAGGGAATAAGTAATGTGGTCCGAGAGTGGATAATGTGGAAAGACAAGAGTTCGTTATAGAAACTGTATTTTGTGACTGTTTGTAAATGATTGTTTTATGTCAAGAATGCTGGGGAAGCATTTTGACCATCTTGAGGATTAAGGTCATGAAGACCGAACTGATAAAGTTGCAACTGCTGACGGAGAGTCAATGGAGGACGTCTCGCGTAGCAAGGTCGGCCGAGGTCTTGACCATCGATTTAAATGGTGAGCTTCCGGTACGGTGGATGTTGTGATTTGGATATTGGTTGTGTAATGTCTTTTTAAAGTGATTCAATTTCCGGTGAATGTGTAATATCTCTTTCATGTTTTTCATTTTTCGATGAATGTCTAATGTCTCATTGATTGTCTATTGTCTCGTTGATTGTCTATTGTCTCATTGATTGTCTTTTGTCTCTTCGGCGGTGAATGAAGAGAAAGTCTCTAATTGTCAGTACAAGGGTTCTCATTCTAGCTCTCTATTTTGTTTTTTCAGTGTACCCTGTCACCTTGCCGGACTTCATTGTAATGGAGGCAAATCAAGAATGAGAGGATTTAGAGGACATCCCCAATGTTATAATTCCGTACCCAGTTCTTGCTCCGGAAGATTTAGACCACAAAGAAGCACAGCGCATCCTCAAGGACGAGGATGCAAGGATATCTAGCAGTGGATTACAAGGTTTCGAATACGTGCAACCTCCAAGAGAGGGACTTGAGGGCCCCCCACTCAACTTGGAGCAATGCAAGAATCTAGTCCCTTACTCTTTTTGTGCACACATAGTTGTTTAGACCAGTGGATAGAACCTGTCACAAAAGAATCCAAAATGAATGTACCCACCACCAAAGCTGTCAAATCTTCAGCATGTGGGACTTTCTACCAAGGCTTTTGGAGAGATTTGTGGAGAAAACTAAAACAATGCCAAATAATCATCAAGTGCCCCTATACTTCATCTAGCAACTTTTTTGTGAGGAGTTCCTCAACAAGCAAGTCAATTGGGATGATAAGCCACCACAAGGGGGTGTGGCTCAAGGTTGCCTAGCTGATAAAAAGAGAGCAAAGATGGAGGGGAGAGAAGTACAACGAACGAAGCCTCCTGTGCTCACACCTCATGAGCACATGAACATTTAATCTTTTGCTGTCGAAGGAGTTACGCTAGCAACTCAAGGTACGACAGCGCATCAACTACTGCAAGACTATGAAGCCTTGTGAAGAGAGAACGAAGAGCTAAGGAGAACCATAAGAGCGCAAGAGGAAAAGCTCTTGTGGTATATGAAGAGAAGTATGGAGCATTGCCATATGAATCTCCTCGCTTTCAATTGAACGATCTTCTTAACAAGCCCATTTCACCATCGCCTACTAACTTAGGTGATGATTGAATTTTGTAGACATTGATCCCCCTATATTAAACTTTTGTAAACATGAACTTTACTACAAATTTTGTAACTGCACCAAAATTTTGTGCGTAATGAAAAGAAGTACTTGGTGTTCTTTTAATTGATTGTGACTTATGTATGAAAATAAAATTTTTGAAGTTCTTGGTGGTCTTTAAATTGATTATGGCTTGTGTTTGAAAACAAAAGTTTTGAAGTACTGAGTCTTGTCATTTTAATCATCCCGAAGCAAAATGGGAGCTATATCATCTATCTTCGATACATCAGAGGCGTTCGAGTCTATCTCCCATTCTTCTTCATCATCTTCACTTCCCCTTTCCTTGGCAATCACTTCATGTGTTTGCTTTGGAGCCTGTAGTATATCTCGTTCTACCGCTCGGGTTGCAATGGATTGGGGCTTATGTAGCAACCTCATATTGCAAAAGCAATACACAAGTGTCAAAGCTCTTGTTGCCTTTAATCTGTTACATCTTTTGCTGTGAATAAAATCGTATGCTAACCAATTTCTCTCGCAAATACTACCTGACGATGCAGCCACACTCAACACACGCACAACAATGTGTTGCAATTCAAATGTTTAACTGCCATATTCTTTCCACCACATTGGGGGACTTAAGTGTTTGATGGCATCCAAACACCATTCATCACCAAAGTTTTCAATTCTAATGCTAAATTGGACACGCTGGCGATAAGCATCTTTACCTTCGTCACCTGGCAATAATGTGCTACACACTTCTTTTTAAAGTTAGCCATGACCTCATTGTTGCTAGACTGCTCATGCATTTGAAAGGTTGGATCTAATGCAAAGGCCACACCATGAAGTGGAGTATGCATCATAGTCCATCTCACAAGCAACAAACACTTGTGTCCACTTCAAATGCATCTCCAATGTTGCAGCTCGATCAAAGGCAAAATATAGTGGACTAGACTGTTTGCTCACACCATTACTTCGTCGTCTTAAGGTAGCTAGGAGGTGTCGAGTGCATGTTAGTGGGTTCCCCAATTTGCAAAGGAGCATTCTCTTGTTGAGTTGACGCATTCTCTTTGCTAAACTGATGCATTCTCTTTGCTGAACTAACGTATTCTCTGATGCTACTGATGCATTCACTTGTGGACATACCGCATCCTCATCTCCTAACCAATGCATCCTTGAGAGCATGATTCTTGTATTTGTTACCTTTGGTTGCCATGGATACGGCCTTGGTATTTAGTTTTGCAGCATACTTATATAACTTAGTGCATATGACATCAGGTGGCGGATTAGAACAAGCTGCAACATTAACACCGACTCTGAATAGATGCTCCTTAACCCTCGTTGCACTGCCATGAAATTCATTGGCCACAAGACTTACACTTAACATGAGATGTGTATCTATCACGCTTCAACTCTTCTACATAGTCCCACTCAGGCCCTCGCAATCCACCCATCATAATCTTGAGCTGTTTAAAGCACAAAATGACTCATGAGCAACTTTACATCAAAATAAATGATCATTGATACCATAAAATAACCTACACATCTACCATTATGCATTCTACACTTTAAAATTTCTATTTCTATTTCTGAATTCATATTGAAAAATAATTGTATACACAAACAAAGAAGCAAATACAAATAACAACAAATATCCATGCTTATTGAATCCTACTACCCCAATGCCATTTATGAAGCTAGCTTCTAACACGGTCTATCAACAATGTCCCACCCCTTAGACCCGAGTGTGAACTATGTTCAAACAAAAGGGATTCTAGCTTTTGCAATTTAATAACCTATACCCTAGTGTGAACTATGTTCCAACACAGGGGATTCTAGCTCCTTTAAGTAACCTAAACCCTAGTGTAAATGATGTTCCAACACAGGGGATTCTAGCTCCTTTAATTAACCTAAACCCTAGTGTAAACCATGTTCCAACACAAGGGATTCTAGCTACTTTAATTGACCTAAGCCCTAGTGTGAACTAACTACTTAGACTCACTAACCCTAGTGTGAACTATGTTGAAATACAAGGGTCTCAACCTACCTAAATTGCCTAATTTAATAGTCTAACTAAATTAGATTTTTTTTTTCTTACCACAAGTGGCAAATGGTAGATTTCTTTTACAGGAACCCGGGGAATTGCACAATGACAATGCGGCCCATAAGCAAGCTTATATAGCTAATAGTCATTGTTTCGATAGAATTGAATTCAAATGAAAGACATACGATAGAATACCTTTCGATCGTATGATATTCAATAGTATGACATTCGATCGAATACCATAAGATCGATTTGCTGGGACTAAAACGTTAAGTCGACTAATGTCCGACGTGGCATGGAATAATATGACTGTATTTTAAGTGTATTTGACTAAATACACCCTTATTCGTGTATAACAAATAACTCGTATAACGTATAATGCAACTTAGGGTGTGACCCCACGGAGACAAAGAAGGATATCCCTTCTTTGCTCACTAGAGGATATTGTAGAGGGTGAGACTTTGTAGAATGAGGATGTGGGTCTCCAAGGTGATTTTTCAAGTGGGGAGATACATCAAAGCCTACTTGGTGATGTAGAAATAAATGTGGTTTATGAGTTGCCATCCTCTACCACTTTGAAGGGTGTCAAGATTGAGGTGCCCTCCTCTTCCAATTTGAAGGGTGGCGAGCTTGAAGATGAAGACATTGACATCGAAATGGTTGGATGCAATGATGTGATTGGTCAATGTCGGCTTTTGTCACATGAGGTTTTCCCTAGGATCCCATTATGTTGCATGATGCCCCATGCTATTGTGAGAGGACTCCAAAGTGAATTGTCTTCATTGGAAAGTACATTCTAGTAGAGGGGTACTTACCAGAAAAGGGGTCATTTGTTGTTTCATCGTACAATTATGATGGGTCGAAGTGCAGGTTACATCAGCATTATGATGAGATCAACAGCATTAAGAGAATCTTGGTCACCTTTGTGGAAGAGGTGGATAGAGAGTTGGAGAGGGAGATTACTAATAAGAGGGATTTCAAATTTCTATCTGGCAAGATATTCTGTGTGGGAGCGAAATCACAAACTTGCAGCTTGGATGCAGTTGATCTCAGAGTGTTCTCATGAGACTAGAGCATGCCATATCCGCATGGTTTGTTGCATCATAGATCCAAGAAAGGTCTTAGAGATAGCTTTACTTGCTAGACTCCAAAGAGTTAATGCATAAGTCCTTTCTTTCCAACCAATGTGCACAATTCCGTATTGCACTCATTTTTTACATTTAAATGTGTTTTTTGTAGCATGAATGAATATGCCATAGTGAAACCTAGTTTGAGGGAGGTGATGTGGAATTGTAACAATATTTGCAAGTTTGACATAACAATCTTCCTCTGAACTTTACCACGAGAGTAGGTCAAGGTCATTGAGTCATTCAAAGAAAAGAACACAAGTAATAAGGGAAAGAGTCAATGTTATATGTTGACCAAACTTGGGTATCTTGCATGGCTAGTCCAAGTAAGCTTGTATTGCAGCAACAATACCTATGGTTGATGTGTAGTTTGGCATGTTAATTTTTTCTTCTTTTTTTTGCTAGGTGGAGTATACCTCAGAGCTCAACAATGCTTAAGGAGTTGGTCTCTTCTAGTATAACTATAGAGGAGAAGAAGGAGGAAGCTATGTGCAAGGAGTGGACCAAGATTCATAAGAAGCTTTTAGATAGGATGGGCATGGTAAAAGTGATGCACATACTTATGTTATATTTTGTATTTGTATATACACATTTTCTTTGGGTGTCCTTGTGATAGGATGTTTATTTTGTAGGTATTGAATGTTTTGGACCCAAAGTTGGGTGATGTTTGGGTATCTAGGGTTCTCAACCTAAAATATGAAAGTAAAGACTCTGTGATTATGTAGCAGAAGCTAAAAATGTTGGCTAATGCAGAGACGCGAGAGGAGAACAGACTCATGCTTCTATCCCTCCTTGATTCTAACAAAAGGATGAAGGATATGTATGCTATGCCAATGAGAGCGACAATGACTACTATTTTTTAGTTCTTTGTGTCCTTTTTGTTATTCTTTGCACATTAATTGGTTTAAGGAGTGCCCCCTTATTAAGGGTTTTGGAGAATTGAATGGTGTAGGTGGTTAGCTAGAGAGTGATAAGGTGGAAGTGGAAGAAAAAAACATATTAGAGGACCTCAAAAAGCTTTACACAATGGAGAATAATCTTGCCTTGCCCTTGGACTACACTTTGCAAGACTACTTGGAGGGAGTAAAGTTGGAGGGAAAAAAGCACATGTTTGTAACATCATGAGCACGAGAGAAATTCTTGGAGGTGAAGGGATCTAAAAAGGGTGAAGGGACTGGTCAAAGAAAGAAGAACGTGTTGCCTTTGGCCACTTGCCATGTAGTTTACATGTTTGTGTTGATTTCTATCATTGGCAAGCTTTAATGTAGGTGTCTAAATGTATTATATTGAAATTATGCCACTTTCTTACTAGGTATCTCTCCAATTAAGTGGGGGAAAATTTTCTAGCAAGGCTACTTGATCATTGTAATGGATGGTTGGACTTTGGTAATGAGGACACATGCGTGTATCCCAAAAGCATGCATGCACTAATGTAATGGGAGCTCTCACATTGCCCTTGATAGATTGATTTTGGTCAAGGGCATGTTTTGGCAAGAGAGAAAGAGTTGTACAAGCTACATTGAAAGGAGGCTAATGCTCAACAGCTAGACAAGAACAAATCTATGGCCTCACATTCCACGAAGACTCCAAAGTGCACGTAAGGTGCTTTGCTTTCTGATGTTTAATGCTACTTGATTTCTCTTCCAGGATTTTATGTTTCTATTTATTTAATGGTGCATTTGAGATCATAAATTGGTGTTTGAATTCTTCTTGTGTCATAGTTCACAAGGTGGTGGATGAAAGCCCGCCACACATTGACCCAAATCTAGGTCTTGTGGGTATTGAGGATGAGAGTGTAGGTAGAAGAGACTTGACTCTTTCCTTGATGCATAATTTAACATGCTAATTGTTTGAGTGGTATGTTTTGTTTGATTGACTGGTACATTTTGTTTTGTTGGATAGATAACAAGATTGTGGCAAAGGAGATGGTTGCTTTTGTATTTTTGCTACCCTCTCCCCCATTTGCTTGGTTTGAGAATATGATGACAAGCCACCTTATGGGGTGACTGTTTCCATGGGACAGGATCTCATGGTAGGTAAGAAGAACAATTCATACACCAAGGTGCATGAATTTTTCTCAAATTTGGTGAGAAAAGACCAATCTTACATTAGGTTTGGGAAGAGGGTCAATTGGGCATCAAACCTAGTCTTTCTTGACTTGCCTACTGGACTTGAAATGGAAAAGGGCTTTGGGATTCCAAAGTGGAATGTGTTGAGTGAGGAGCACGTCTGCCATGGCATCTCCATGGAGCGGCCCCATTGGCGGATGGTGGATGGTGGTTGGTTATATGATGGTGTCTCTAGCAAGTACAATCTATCTCTCGTTCTCTAAATAGTGTGTGTGCTTGCTTGTTAAAGTGGAGTTAGATGACTATTTGATTTGTTTCTTAGTACAAGGCATGACTTCTTTGTCCATGACAAATTAGTGTATGGACATGCCTCTCAATATGGCATGGATATTATGGTGAGCTGCTCAAATATGATTCTTGGTTGTGGATTTTTCTTAATTTATATGCAAATGTTATACTCTTTCATGTCTCTTACAGATGAGATCATCATTGCTAGTGTTTGCACAATGTGCTAGGTGTAAGCCATAGATGCTCCCATTGGAGAGTAGCTCTTATGTCCACCACAGGTTACAGATTCAGCCAGGCGGTGACTCTTAGACTCGTTATCTTCCACAGGCACCAAAGACAACTAGGCCATCTTTCATCACTTCTTGGCGTGGTGCAGTTGAGTGATCTATAAGCTTTGTTTCATGTGTCCTCCTTCACCTTCTCTGTCCTCTAGATGGGCTTGTGCTAGAGATGGGATGTGGTAGGGCACCTAAGATGCATGCTTGTCAGGCATCAAGTCATCATTACTTTTCATTTGATGATGATGACAGTGTGGTGAGTGCTAGTGTTCAGCCTCTTGTGCATTTGGCTTCAGCCAATAAGGCACATGTGGACCTAGTTTAGGAAGATGACAGAGTGGAGGCATACAGAGTGGTAATCCATATGAGGACTAGTGAGCCTCCACATTCATGACCATGATTTACATTTACTTCTTGTGTCCTTGTTTTTTTGTTGTTCTTTGAAACCATGCAACATTTCACATATTCTTAGCTAGGTTTACCTTGATTTTGTTGAATGCTCTCAATTTACATTGTTAGTAATTATGTCTGGAGAAGTGAAAGGTCCATGATTTCTAGAATGCATTAAAGAAGTTCATGATATGACTTATTTAGTATTGTTTCTGCCACATCATCCCTTGTTTTTGTAGTCTTTTACCATGCTATGCTAAGGACATGGCATAGGATATGGCACGAAGAAAAACGTCTAATGTTGTGACAAAGAGAAAGGAATACAATGACATGCTTATATGTGGATGATGAGTGCTCAGAGTATTGATTTATTCTTAAAGGTGTTTTGATACTGTGGTAAGATAAAGGAATGCAGTGGCATGCTTGTATGTGAGTGATGACTGCTCGAAGGATTGATTTATCCTTCGCAACTGCTCAAAGACCACTACATTCTTTTTAGTATTTAGATTATGTAACGTTGTTTGTATTACAAATACCATCATAGTTCTATCACTTAAAATTAATTAACACATATTGGATAACTTGATCTTTGTTATTACTCTATCGATCTATCTTTATCTTCTTAGTTTGTCACAATTGGAAGGAGTATCAAGGTTTTTATTGATGATTATGAGAATGGGTATAACACAAACTTCATACTCCAATTATATATTGCAATGTTTTTTTTATTTCTTTAGTTACAAAGTTCATGGTTGCCCACTTGTGCTAGTGACTAAGCACAACATTGTGGCCAATACATGGCTTAAAATGTACTTTTTCAATTCAACAATACATACATATACACATATACATATAAATATATACATGCATGTGTGTGTGCGCACGCATGCGCGCGTGCATTCAAACATACATTTGTATGTGTATATATTTATGTTTGCTCGATTTTCTTCGCTCTTCTAGCCTCTCGGTTTTCCTTGCTCAATTTTTTGACTGTCTCCTGTATTTCCTATCTTGAATCGATACACCATTCGACTAGTGAAGTCATACTGTCTTTTGACATTGGTAACATAATAAGACTTTTCATCATACTCTACCTATAGGACCATTATGAAGGATATATTATGCATAAACTCATTGACATGTGGAAGAAATGGTAACACAATAAGACTTTTCATCATGCTTTGGCTGTAGTTATGAAGGATACATTATGCATACACTTATTGACATGTGGAAGAAATGACGTCATTAAACAAATACTAAACAAAGGTTTCCTCACATGTACAATGAGGACACTGTCATTGCTCGCCTCTTCTTCTAAGAATCCAAGGAGTTCTAGTGTGTAGAGCTATAGAGCTACATGATGTGTTATCTACATGTAGCTTAGTGTGAAGCTCTTTGTTTGTGATGCCCCCTTCTTGAAGGCCCTGTAATTCTTTCTGTGGTGTTAATTGCACTCTTCCCTCAAAGGAGTCTACAACATATACTTTTTCTTTATACATTTTTTGTAGCTTTTCCTTCCCCAATTGCTCAGAGAGATCTACAAGCTTTATGGTGGCCTTCTATAACTTAACTTCCACATTAGTTAGGACCTCCATGCCCATATGTACATGCTCGAATGTAGATGCATACGCTAATTTTAGACTATGGTGTGGTGATGAAACACTGGTAAAATCCCCCTCCTCTTACATTGTGTCACCTATGAGGGGCTTGCAATCTTGAGATATATTTTAGTGGGTTACTGATCATAATCACCACATCATTAATCACGGCCATGCCATGTCATCGATCATGCCCGAAGTTGTGGGTGTGAAAACTTAAACTTGCAAAATCAAGGTGCAAGAACAAGGTTAAAAGAGGAAAGAATGGCTCGTCTAGAAGGACAAAGCTTACCCCTAGACATGCAGATGTCTAATTTAGGCCTCAAAGCCATTGAGACAACCTATGCCACACATTGAGGCCTCACACTCCTTAGGGACTTCATACTGACATTGGACCAACACTATGCACATGAGTGCTCCACTCACATTCCTTATGGACTATACACTCACACTCCTCAAGGACTTCATACCCACATTGGACCAACACTATACACATGAGTGCTCCATTGGGCCTCACCAAACCTGTAATAACCTCAATACCACTAATCTCAAGTCCTTTGCATAACACTAATTTCAACCAAGTCACTTTTCTCAAATCCCTTTATCCTTTAGTGAGCAAACTATTTCTATTGATCAATTTACAAAGGGGAGTTGCACATGGGCTACAAGATATCCTAGGCCAAGAAGGAGCTGCACATAGCTCAAAGGATGCCCTTAAACATGTTGCCTGGGAAATATCCAAATATATTAATAAATTTGATGGTTACATGGACCCATATGAGTTTATGCAAGTGTTTGAATAGTGTTGTGATGCTTTAGAGCTATTGACTACCCATCTAAGGTTCAAGATTTTAACGAGCAAAGCCAGTCGAATGGTTTACCACACAACAGCCTAAAATCAAAGCAAATTTTAGAACTTTGAAGGTAGCTTTTATTTATAGGTTCTCGAGGCAAGGTCATTGGTGGTGTGCATCACGTGAACTTTACTCAATTGAGCGGAAAACGGATGAAACCATATGACATTTTTATCCTCTGGATTCACTATGTGAACATGGGAAAAATTGAATGATGCTCAATTGAAATGATGTTTTATGATGGGGCTAAAGAAAAATGGCTGATATTATTTGATCCTTATATCAAATCATGAGACCTTTGACCAGCATTACTGTTGGAATTAGGGTTAGGGTTGCAACAATGCATACACACAAGATAGAGAAGCTTGAGAGCATACAAACTTACTAGATTAGAATGAAAAAATGCATGCCAGATGATACAAAAGATAAGTACACACCCCAAAATAAGTAGATAAGAGGGTGTACATACGCACGGGGGAAAAAACCTCCTAGTGAGGGAAAAAGTGCCCCGGTGGTCCTAAGTGTGTTCACACACATCACTACCATATAATGCTACAAAACCTCCCTGGAGTGATGTATGAACATGTATAGAGTATGGCCGATCAATCCTAAAAAGGAAGTAAGCCCAAAGATTTACGAAAAGCTTCAAACTTTTCACAAGGAAGAGCCTTCGTGATGAATAAATCTGCCATGTTGTCATGTGTAGGCACATAGACCAAGCTGATCTCTTTTACAGAGAGTCTTTCCCTAACATAGTGGTAATTCACCTCAATGTGCGAGCATGAAACACTTGGTTCCTCGCAACTGCTAATGCGCTTTGCCCTGTCAGTGAAAATCATAGTGCTAGATTACTGTCCACTAACACCCAAATCAGCCGTAAGACGTCTGAGCCACACACACTCAACTGTAGCTGTAAAGGCTGCCCCGTACTCAACTTCATAGCTGGAAGTGGCCACTGTAGGTTGCTGAGCCGTGATGTACATGAATCACCAAGGCGAAAGCTAAACCCACTAGTGACACTCGTGTGCCATAACATCCAGTCCAATTTGAATCACTAAAAGAATGTAGCTGTGACTCACCCCCTTTTGGATAAAATAATCTAAAATATTGATTGCCTTGTAAATAGCAAAAAACTCGCTAAATAGCCTGCCAATGCTTCGTACATGGGCTATGCATAAATCTGCTCAACTGTGAGACCGCATACTGTATATCTGGCCTCGTGTTGCATACATAAAAAAGGGATCCAACAGCCTACTGATACAAACTAACATCAAAAGAGTCTCCTGCATCTTGAATACTAAGTCGAGTACCTGTCTCCATAGGTGTAGCCACAGGTTTACAATCTTCAAGATTAAACCTCTTCAATAACTTCTATATATATTTAGACTGCAGCATAACAATGCCATCATTGCGCTATATTAACTGAATCCCCAAATAGTAATGCAACAGTCCCAAATTTGAGATCTCAAACAATGATTGCAAATCAACCTTAAAGGCTAAAATATGATCTATATCGGGTCCCGTGAGCAACATGTCATCAACGTATAGAACGATGACCAAAAATGTGTCCTTACTCCTCTTCACATAGAGGGTAACATGTCATCAACGTATAGAACGATGACCAAAAATGTGTCCTTACTCCTCTTCACATAGAGGGTACTCTCTGTTGGACTATTGCAAAAATCATTTGCAACCAAGTATATATGAATCTTCTCATACCATGCTCTAGGAACCTGCTTAAGGCCATAAAGAGCCTTTTTCAACCTACATACTTTAGAGTCTTCTGCATTCACAACAAAACGAGGAGGCTACAATACATACACCTCCTCGTGTAAATCACCATTCAAGAATGAAATCTTAATGTCCAACTAATGTACATTCCACCCATGATGTGCTACCAAAGAAATGAGACACCTAGTGGTAGTCATACGAGATGTGGGTGCAAAGGTCTCGTCATAATCAATGCCCTTTTGCTAGGCATACCCCTTTGCAACAACAAGTCTGGCCTTGTAGCATTCAATGCTACCATCTACATTACGTTTAACTTGTAAACCCACTTAGTACCAATGGCCTTCTTGCCATGAGGTAGATTTGTCAAATACCAAGTGTCATTCTTGAGTATAGAGTTATACTCATCCTACATAGCATGCATACAATGATCATCATCATGTGCTTCCTCAAAGGAAACATGTTCCTTCTCATACATAAAGTAGAAATGAGAACATGATCCACATGAGAATAATCTGTATGATGAGAACCTGCGTAAGTTCTAGGTAAAGGAGCTGCCAACTTGCTATCCCTCAATGTCTGCTCAAGCCATTTTGGCATACGCGTAGATTCTTCTATGGCTGCTCTCTCCTCATCCACTATATCCTCAATCATTGCCTCATCAAAAGATTGATTTGTAGGCTGATTTTGCACCTACAAAGGCTTAATTTCAGCACTTGATTGAGCATTCAATTGCTCTACATATGGTTGCCCTCCATTAAACAAAGGTAGGAGTGAATCAAACATGACTTGTGAGCATACATTCTGCTATTTTTTGCATGAAAGTATGGGTTGAATTGAGTTTTCAACAAAAACAACATCTCTACTTACCAAAATTCGCTTTGAGGCCAGATGGTAGAGTCTATATCCCTTGCTTTCTGAACTATATCCCATAAATATGCATTTAACTGCCTTATCATCACGCTTACTACGTTGTTGCTCACACACAAGAGTATAAGCAAGACAACCAAAACATCCAAATGAGCCACAGAAGGCTTCCTGCCATGCCAAGCTTCATAGGGAGTTTAAGACTGCAAGGCCTTGTTAGGGCATTTGTTCAACACATAGTTTGCGCATATAGTTGTCTCTAACCAAAAACCATGAGGTAAATCTTGGGCTTTCACCATACATTATGCCATCTCTATGAGAGACCTATTCTTCCTCTCATCCACACCATTTTGCTGAGGTGTGTATGGCATTGTACATTGATGCCTTATGCCTTTTTCAGCCATATATGCATGAAATTCCTTGGACATATACTCCCCACCTCGATCTAAATGAAGGGTGCCAACTTTACATTCACATGCATTTTCAGCCTGGATATGAAGTACCGAAAGCACATAAAAACCTCTGACTTCTACTTTAATGGATACACCTAGCTATATCTGGAGTAATCATCAATAAAAGTGACGAAGTAGAGATATCCCCCAATAGATGGTGTCCTCATAGGACCACATACATCACTATGTATAAGCTGTAATTTCTTAACAGCTCTCACAAATCCATCCTTTGGAAATGATGCTCGATGCATTTTCCCAAGAATACACCCCTCACATACATGTCTAGTAGGGGTCTCAAGAGTTGGCAACTCAGACACCATATCATGCCTTTGAAGGCATAACAAACTGCCATAATTCAGATGGCCAAATCGTGCATGCCATGATTCTGCATCACTCATAGCACGAGTCATAGAGACTGAGCAAGCATCATGCTGTAACTTATCAAATACATCCATCTTATATAGGCCATGAAACAAAGTACCTGAGGCAATGATAGAATAGCCATCATTTCTATCCTGAACTGTACATCAGTCATCCATAAATTTCACCATCAAGCCTGACAAGGCTAAGGCTGAAATTGACAGTAAGTTCTTCTTAATGCTTGGCACATATAAACTTTAGAAAGATTAGTGCCCTTGTTTCCTGTAATAGTGACACTTGCTCTTCTTTTTAGGCTTATCACCTTCTTTCTCTGCATCCTTACCTGAGGATTCTGATTTTGGCTTATAGCCACCATGCGAAGAAGCTTTACCTTTGCCTTTCTGATTGGCAATAAAAGCTTGGTCACCAACTCGCATAACAGATCTGTTTTGCCTAGACTGCTCTTCTTGCGAGAGGACTGAAACTAGCTCATCAAATGTAAGAGCGTTCGGATTTTCCTTTATCATGAGTATAAGGGTAGAGGCAAAACTCTGATAAGAATCCAGAAATACATTGAGAACTATGGGCACCAATGTACTATCAGGATATATCTCAACCACACTAGCAAGTTGCTCCTTAAAATCTTTGATCTTGGTCAAGAAGCTGTCCATTGAGTCTCCCTCATTCATGTGCTCAGACTCCAACTATTTGCGTAGATATGCAACACGTGCTTCATTGCGCACCTGTTATAATGCAGCAAGTGTATCCCATGCCTGTTTTGAAGTCTTACATGACCGAATATGAGGAATAATGCTTTGCTTCATAGAAAGTGCAAGCAATGCATGTGCATGTACATCTCTTCCATCCCATCTCATTTGAGCAGCAATGGGAGATACCTGTGGTGCATGTGGAGGAGCCACATCTATATCAGATTCTACTTCAGATGTACCTGCAGTACCTGGTTGCACTGGTACTTGTGAAACATGACGAGTTGCACTACCACTAACCACATTCCAAAGGCCTTTAGCAACCAATACATGCCTCATCATATAGGACCACAATGGGTAATTATTCCCATCAAGTTTGTCCTCAACAAACATGTTGAATACATCACTACTGCTAGCCATGACTTTCTACCAAATTCAAAATCTTTCAACATACTGCAAGTACTCAGTATTCACTGATGAATGCAACCCTGGATGGTTGTGTGCCAACTGACTGAATCACCTACAAAGTGTATGAAAAATAACACAGAGTAGAGAATAGAGTGTTACTAGCGAAAGTATGATGGTCGATGTTGTTGAAGACACTGTAGATGCTGCTGCACACCAAATCTTTGCTACTACAGCCCAAACACCCAAAATCGAGCAGAACCAATCCAAAATAACGCCTCTCTAGAACGTCTACAGAAACCTTGCGGTGCTCAAAACGCACCCAAATCGCGCCACGGAGACAAAAAAAAAGGTCTTGATGAGGGAGGCAGACTACTAGATCAAGTGTCAAAGGAAGCTAGCTCTAATACCAATTGTTGGAATTAGGGTTAGGGTTGCAACAATGCACACACACAAGATAGAGAAGCTTGAGAGCACACAAACTTACTAGATTAGAATGAAAAAATGTGTGCCAGATACAAAAGATAAGTACACACCCCAAAATGAGTAGATAAGAGGGTGTACATACGCACCGGGGGGGGGGGGGGGGGGAACCTCCTAGTGAGGGAAAAAGTACCCCAGTGGTCCTAAGTGTGTTCACACACATCACTACCATATAATTCTACAATTACAAAGATTTTATCCACTTGGTGACAGCATTTTGGATGAGGACCTAGATGTGGAGAATCCCTCAACTAAACAAAGGGTTGTAAACAAATTGATTTTGGAGATCACCACTCAGTAGTTTTTCATCACTTTGATGGAGAGAGAAATCTCGGATGGAAAAGGAGCTAAACATCAACAAAATTTGACATGTTGGGTGAGGACCTAGATGTGGAGAATCCCTCAACCAAACAAAGGGTTGTAAACAAATTGATTTCGGAGCTCACCACTCAGCAGTTTTACTCCGCTTTAATGGAGAGAGAAATCTAGGATGGAAACGGAGCTAAACACCAACAAAATATGAAACCTTTTCCAATGGGAGCATAAAGCCAATGATTTTATATTGCATTGCAAAGAAGCCCATGAAACCACACTTTGTCCTAAACTTTGTGCAACCAAACCAAAACAAACACAAGTTGTATACCAACCTTGGTGGAATGGTACCACACATGCAATTCAAGGAAATACAACACAAATGATTCAACACAAGATGCAAAACCCTTCAACCTTAAAAATCCAAGAACTTACATTAGAAAATATGGCACCCTTGCCTAGAATGATACCAAACAAGGGGTAGAAATTGTTAGGGATATGACAAAATCATCACTCTAATGCTTTTATCATTGTGGACCACCCAAGATAGTAGATTGCCCAGTCTAGAATACTTCGTCACACCAGCATCAACACAATAGCCAACACTTTGAAACCCCTGTGTGAATAATGTGTGTTACACCACTTGTTTAAAGATTGTCCAAACTACTTGTTTAAAGATTGTCCAAAATTAAACACTATAATTCCAAACACAATAGAAGCTGCACCACTCAACATTGTTAGTGTGCATAATGGACGGTTAACTACCATACCATTGATTGTGTTAACATGACTACAAGAAAAGGTGCTAACCAAAACAAAATCTGCCAATGCTAAAACTTCAAAATGGGTTAAAGAAATCTTGTAACACATCACACCAACAAGGATCCAAAGTTGAAGGATGAATCCTTAAAATCAGAACAAAAACTAAACAAAGACAAACAAACCTTAAGCTAACCAAAAGCTTAACCATAAAAAATGCATCTAGAATCTTGGAATCCAAAAAAAAAAAACCAAGGACAAGCGAAAGATGGAGGTCAATCAATGTCTAAGATCTTTTTAATGCATGGTTTATATGGATTATAACCCCTTGAAATGTAAGATTTGTGTGTTAGACTATGTACTAGAAGCAGATTTTATCCTAGGAAGGGATTGGGCTTGGTGCAAGCTATACAGAACTTCGTCAGCCAAACGTGTGCCATCAAGATTTTTAACAAAGAAGTAATGGTGTAATTTTGTGACAAGGATGAAATAACACTCAATGCTCTTTATGACCTTGTCCAAAAGTGACGATTAGCCTCTACATCAGAAACCACTCAGAAACCACTCTCGGTGAAGACCCACCCTCTCCATCAAAGATTCTCTGTGAACTCTCTAAATTAATCATATCCCCCTCCAAAATACAACGACTGTGTCTCAAGAACCACGTCTACAAGCGTCAACATGGAAGTTGCAAGATCTCAACCACAAAACCTCATCTACAAAACAGCCACCCCTAGAAACAATTCTCAATCACCAATGGTGGCACCAATAGTCAAACCCATGTATAACAAAGACCCCAAGGATGAAACTTCTCCTACAAGGAAAAATCCTCAACTAAAATCACCAACAAAAGAAAATGCTCACACTAAGGGATTCTTCTCATCAATAGACCCTCTATAGCCAACTTCACAATCCTTGACCATAACAACCAAGCTTATCACTGCAAAGCTGACAAAGGAAAAGCTATCACGGTGACCTCCTCAACCCCTCTTGCTAAAATCCCTAAGTCTACAATCACAAAAGAGATCATATCCATATTTGAATTTGGTAAAATCCAAGACATCCTCAACATTGCAGCCCCTCTTTTATTGAAGACCCCAACCTTATTAGCATCTATGCTACCAAAATTCATAACTAAATCCTCGCTAACTTATATCAAAAGTGGTACAAAATCTTCACTTCCAGAGCAAGAAAATCTCGTTCTTTGCCACCACGAAGACCATCAAGATATGATATTTCCAAAGCATCAAAAAGTGGGTGAACAAGTGACTACTTCAAGCACAAGAATTCTATGAGAGTAGCAATCTTGTTTGGCTACCCAGCCAAACTAAGCTACATTCACATAGAGAAATTCAAAGGCCTAACAAGATGAAGAAAGTACGACAGCCTCAACCATGACATTCAAGGCAATTACACAAAAGAATGATAGTAAAGAAAATATGAAGTCCAAGAGTATTATTGTAAGCTCAAGGATATCATGAAGGTGTAACCCAAGTTTAGATCCCAAAAAGGCAAACCATGCTTCCATAGAACTAGAGGTATGCACCAAAAACAAAGAACTCAGCAAACCATGCTTGTTGATACCCAAGAATTCATCGAAGATGGGCACCTAGAAACCTACTTCAAGCTCAGGGATACTATGCAGGCAATACCATCATATGGGTAAGCTGTCAGGATTAATCAGGTGTCTTCATCAACTTCAATTTAAGGAGCACAAAATAATTATATGGTGTGGAGACTAAAGCAAAAACAACCTAACCACATGGATAACTCCACTTGCCTACTTCAAGAGGAATTACCCATCTCTTCATCCCAATGAAAGGATGCAATCCGAAATATTCCCACAGATCATCTACATGAACTTGCTCTTTGAACTAGTAGAGCTGAAGTTGTAAAAGCTCAATAGGCAACAGACATAAGAACCTACTCTCATGAAAATGGAGATAGCCAGAAGAACCAATTGCTCACATGGGCAGACAAACAATCCTAGGGAGCACAAGAACCACTACCTCCCAAGGGAGAATGCCACAAGAACCTCCCACAAACACAATTTGGTGACATTGGAAGAAGTTCAAAGGTCAAAAACTTCATCGATAGCCAAATAGATGTTGCAGAGAAGAAAGATCAACATAAAGAGTCAAATTGGACTCATGAATGTCTAACTCCTAGCAATGAAATACTTCAAGGGTCAAATGAAAAAGAACAGACAAGGATTCAAAAAAAATTACCACAGTGATTCTTCAACAATCAATAAATTTAGTATCTCTTCAACAATCATGCCCATGATTCTTATTTCTGCATAATCACACTAGAGCAGGCTATCTCACTTTCAATAAAACCCATCTCCAACATGTGATTCCCCTTGTTCCTAATTCATATCAATTATCGTTTGATGTCAACAAAGGTTTTCATTACCATGATTCTTCCACAATCACGGCCGTGATTTTTAACACCTGCAAAATCATGGAGGCTAAAACTAACTCAAACCACATGGCCATAGTGTTTTTTCATTATATATCCAATCCAAGGAACCATTCTTCTATAATTTCATAAACATTTCACCATCATGATTCTCAAATCATGTCTGTGGTGGTTTATTCCCAAAGAATAATAGTCTTTAACTGGCCGATCATCCTTGTCTACTACAATCAAAGGAAGCAACTACTCAATGAGTACACCTTTACTCACCTCCACTGGTGGAAACCTCATCATCGACATCTTCCAGGTACATTTCAGGATGGGGGGGTACCATGGTGGGTGTATGCCTAACCCATGATCATGACCCAGGGTCAACCCATCACCTCAAAATCCTTAAATTTAGCCTCACCCCACCCTAATAGCCAATTATCTCATTCAAATAGCCTTTGACCCTTTACAACATATGGCTCCACAACCTCGCAAGTAGACTAAATCCTCTCAATTCTCTCCAAATATTTCAACCACAATAGCTCCAACAAATGTTTATTAAGGACTCTCCTTTTGTACTTCATGCTAGTATATTAGTTTAACCAATGGTCAAAAAGGACCTAATTTTTCTTAATAGATAAAAAAGCACATGGGAAGTAAAAGCAAGTTCGGCCACTACAAAATCCTTTGACAATCTACTAAGGAACACATTCAACACAAAGATGTGCTCATAGGGATCGCTTCTCAATGCTCCTCTGGACCTCTACCTTTCTTTCTCCATTGCTAAAACAGCCATAGAATCTTCCCGCTAAACCTAATCTTGTAACCTTGCATGTGGTTGTGCAACAAAAAAAAAGTGAGACAGAAGCAATCACACACAATGGCCCCTCCACCTCAATTAGATCCCATCTGCTATTAAAATTTTATTTACTAACTAGCTTCTTCATCCCTCTGGAAGATCAAATACATGTAACATCTACTTATCAGTCGCAAGCATACCCCTCGACAAAGTCTTTAATCCAATCACGAGGATGCAAATCGACATCATGAAGGGGAGATGTTAACCCATTTTAGGGTTATCAAGGTTTGCCACACCCCAATTATATGCCAAAACATGAGTAATCTACATCAAATGTTAAGGATAGACACATCAAACTCATGTACAAACAAGCCATCAAACAATGGTATCCAAATTTTAAACTTGGACGGGCACTCAAAAATGTCCAATGGATAATTAATGGTATTTCCCGCTCCCAAGAGCATGTGGTAGTGAGCTAGGATGTTCTCCCTGGTGTTTAAATGTCCAATGGATAATTAATGGTATTCCCCGCTCCCAAGAGCATGTGGTAGTGAGCTAGGATGTTCTCCCTGGTGTTTAAATGCATCAATGTATTATGAGATGAAGCAATGTACAAGCAATATACCAAATAAAAGCTTTGGGTAGTTGCCTGACCACAGTTTAAGTGTGTGTGAACACTTATGGCCATATGGATATACCTCTCATAATGCAAGGACACTCTCCCATTGTACAATTGAGCTTTCCCTCTCCCTAAACCTCTCTCTAATATTCTCTCTAATGCATGCTAGTGAGTGTGTGTGAGAGTGATTTGATGTGAGAGAATGGAGTAGTGCCTATAGTGCAAGGCGATGGTATGACAATGCTCGTGGTGGGAGAAGGCAAATGGTAAGCTACCCATGGTGATGTTGAGCTTGGAGACCTCAAGGGTTATGAGCTCAGCCATCAAAAAGATCCCACATACAACACATTGAGGTGAGTAAATGTTAGTGGTTCCCTCTTTGCTACCTCTAAGCCTTAACAATGAACCATTGGCCCCACCTAATCATATCCCATACCCTATTCTAGATCCAATCATAGAACCAATAAGAGAACCTTAGAGCATGCCAAAGACCATAGCTAAAACATGTGACCATTCTTAAGAAGGCAAAAACGAAAGCTAATATTCGAATCCTCTACCTCTGGAACCAATCCAACCAGGTCCCACATTTCTAGATGTAAAGAAAGAGGACTCATTGGGAGGTGAAAGTTAGCCTTCCATGGGTCATCATAGTCACCACAATATCTTTTCTAATGTAATAAAGTGACGACTTCATTGTGAATTTATCAAAGGCACAGCCTCAAGATCAGTGTCCCTTCCTTACATGTTGGCAGGTCTAAGCCCACCTCCAAGTGAGTATGAAATAAGTGAGCATGAATACAGCTCGAGAGACATAGCAGGATTCACTACCTTTTTGTCCTCAAAAGTTCGTCTGTTTTACAAGGAAATTCTCAACTTTGGAGAGACTTATCAGACTGGATGACTAGGAACCTACCCACCACATACTTGAAGCCTAAAGAGGAAAAGCATGTACTCTGCCACATTGAGCACCCTCCCTCCATACCCAAGACAACAGGACAATCAAAAGTGCCCATGAACAAGCTAGGACACTACTTCAAAAGTGATGTAAAGAACGACATGCTACCTGTTGTTTATAAAGGAATGACAGTCTCTGTAATCTTGGATGGTGGTGCAAGTTTCATGCAAGTCTCAATATAATCGCCAAGGATTGCTAAGATGCCTGGGGAAGCCCACTACTCGTAGGCATAAACTTCATGGTCAAGCTTGCCCAACGAGAATACAATTAAACCTTTGGGTGTCCTTCATGATGCAAAGATTAAGACCTTCGGGTTAATCTTCCACCATCACACATGTATGGTGATGGTGGATGTTTGGAGAAGAGAGTCATATGCAATCACCCTCATAAGTTCTTTAAAAAAATGCAAGGCAGGTTCATGATTGGGAAACCAATCATATTTAAAACTAGAAAGACTCATCTCACGCAAGTCGAGACATTCTCGCCAATGAGTTATCTTAAAGGTACCTTAGAATCTTCTTTTGGAACACACCGATTCTCCCCTAGCTTGAAGACGTTCTAGCATCATGACTTTGTTAAGACTTCCACCACCTTGCTCACCCTTGTGGTTTGTCCATCGTGCTATACCCTCTCTCTATAAATTGTTGGAGAACTGGAGCTACTAACTAACCAAATAGCTTGACCAAATAGCCACACATGCACACTTTCTCTCTTCATCTATGGGAGAAAGCTATCGATGGTATTGGTTATTATGTGCTCATATGTAGAGGTGTATCCTGATATAGAATGTGCAGCGGAAGAAGGGAAAGTGGAAACACAGGAGAGAGAGAGAGAGAGAGAGAGAGAGAGAGAGAGAGAGAGAGAGAGAGAGAGAGAGAGAGAGAGAGAGAGAGAGAGAGAGAGAGAGAGAAGAGAGAGAGAGAGAGGGAGAGGAAACATAGGTGAGAAATAGAGTCAATCTGCTCCTCACTGGAACCCTCAAAAGAAATAGAGTCAATCTGCTCCAACTCTATACAAAGAGTAGCCAAATGCTGTACAAAAGCATCCTCTGAAAAGGTCGGCATCGCAAGATGTAAAGACTCTGTAGAAAAGATGGGTTCCATCTGCTCAAACTCCATAACATGAGTTGCCCAAAGCTGTACATAAGTACACACCATGGAGGTGGGCATCGCAAGATGAAAGGACTCCACATCCCCCTCTGAAAAAAAGATATCATCGGACTGACACAAGCCCAACCTAATTTTGATCCAAATCAAAAAACTCTGGAAGTACCACTGGGCCCCAGGCACGGTTATTAGCAAACCACAAATCCAAAGCATCCCACCGGGTCCAAAAAACCATCCTCCAAAACAAAAAGCCTGTAGAACTGGCAGGGGGAGGGGCATCCTCAGAAAAGCATCACAAAGAGATGCAGAGATAGACTCCTCAAAATGAGGAAGGGAAGAAGGAATATAAACTGCACTGGTAAACAAAGTCCTCAAAAGCATCACAGATAGCAGAAGATTGTTCCAGAAGTAGAACCAGATCCCAAGAATCAACAACAAATAAAGGATCCATGTGAAAGGATCACACCGCAAAAGGGCAAAACACCCTCCTTGTTCTGCAAATACTGCAAAGAACACAAGCTCGGACAAAATAAACTCAGCTCAGGATCTCTGAAAAGATCACTTCTCTCCTCCAAATAATTGTGAACTCCTGTCAAAGAAGAAAGTCTCCACAGATACAACACAACTGATCCTCAAGTGAAGTAGCTGGAGAAAGGTCTCCTCTAAGTGTAAAAAACTCCCGTGGGAAGCAAAACGCAGCCAAAACACTGCTATCCAGCAAAAATAGCACTCCACCGCCATTAAAGGGAAGGAACATGTAGAAACCGGGAAACCATGTAGGCCAGGAATAAAACACAGGTATAGATGCTCCATATAAGATTCCTCCTCAGCCTGAATAACTAATAAGCCTCTACTTCAATCCCTTGTAATCATTCTATGTTTCTGAATATAAGAAAATATTATTTTTCCTTGTTTGGTCTAGTGAGATAAAAATTTCTAGAGAGTGGTAAATCAATATTGGGATATTTTTGGATAATAAAATTCTATAAATATCAAAAAAAAGTGTCCCTGAAACAAAAAATCAAAATAGATTTTCCAAGGTGCAATTGGAATTAATTAAAAATGACTTAGAAGACATTAGCCTAAGGGTCAAGATTTTCTAAAAATTTTGGATTAAAGTTCCTATGGACCAATAAGATTAATCCAAGTGTTGAGATAAGATAAATCCAAAGAATAAAAGAAAATACCCAAAAATGAGTAAATGCTGCAATAAGATGAAGAGTTGACTAAGTACTAGATTTATTAGTTAAAAATTATGAAGTATTAATTAAAAAATGAGATATTTTGGAGTAATCATTCATTTTTGACACATTGGTATTCAAGGAGGCACCTATTTCACATGTGTGGATGAGTTTTAAACTCAAAAATAATAGGATATTTTTATCTCTCCTCTCTCCTGGATCAAACCAAATCAAAAAGGGAGCCAAACTGGTCCAAAACTTGTCCAAATTCAGCCAAACTGAAGCTGAAAATTTCTAAAACTCAGATGGACTCAGTTAGTGGCCTCCCTCACCTATAAATAGACCCTCATTCTTTTGTATTCTCATCTGTGAACTAAACTATGCCGGTATTACTCTAAGATAAGCTTATTTTCTATTATCCTCTAAAAATCCTCTATAAATTGAAGAGATTGGAGCTTCTCTCTCTCTTCAATCTTCCTTGGAGACTTCATCAACATACCAAACCAATTGATTGGTTGGGGGCCTCTACTTTGATCAAAGAATCAAGCAATCTATGAGGTAAAATGTGGTTTATGGTCTTTTTTCTTTAATCTGTAAATGTTTCTCTCCTCTCAACCCCTCTCAAACTTGAGAAGCATTCAATTGAATGGCTTTTGAATACAATTGAAGCTCTTTAATGAATTGTAGTGATAAAACACATAAATTTCCATTTATGCTTAAATTATAATATTTTTTAAGCATTTCTCTCTCTCCCCCAAAGAATGGTCATTCCTATGACCTATTCTATATTCAAATGAAGTTTCTCATGAAGCAATTCTCTAATCTAAAAGTAATTTCTATGCTTGTCAAATTAGAGACCAAATAAGTGGCTTTTTAATGCTTTTATGATATTTAATTTATGAAAAATTTAAGAATCAAGTCCATAATTGGATATTGATCCAATTAATGGTTATTCTAATCATAGGGATATTACCAAACTTTATGCTTTCAAATTATTGAGAATTATCGGTAATAGCAGCAGCGGAGCTATGGTAAAATTTTTGAAAAATTAACACATAAATCATTTTCATTCATAATATGAAAAGAGGACTTCCTACCATATTCTAGGATTAATCATCCTAGATTAATTGAATTATTCTCATTATAGTCGAGAAAAATTTGATTTTTATGTTTATGCATAAATAGTTCATTAGAAAAAAGAGAAATTTCTAGTAATCCATTTTTATGTTAAAAGAGTAATCCCCATGACAATGGAAATCCATGTATTCCAATGAAGTAAGAGAAAAATTGTGATGCTAAAATAAGGTATATTTTATCTAAAAATTAAAGAAGGATTCTAGTTAAATTTATCTTTTTGTATAGATAAGTTTAAATGATGAAAGAGGAATCCCCACCATATTGGAATTCAAATATTTAAATGAGGAAAGTGTAATTCCTAGTGTAAAGGAATTAATGGAGATTTTTATTTAAATTTTAAGAGAAAATTTAGTTAAATTTATCTTTTTGCATAGATAAGTTTAAATGATGAAAGAGGAATCCCCACCATATTGGAATTCAAATATTTAAATGAGGAAAGTGTAATTCCTAGTGTAAAGGAATTAATGGAGATTTTTATTTAAATTTTAAGAGAAAATTTAGTTAAATTTATCTTTTTGCATAGATAAGTTTAAATGATGAAAGAGGAATTCCCACCATATTGGAATTTAAATATTTAAATGAGGAAAGTGTAATTCCTAGTATAAAAGAATTAATGGAGATTTTTATTTAAATTTTAAGAGAAAATTTAGTTAAATTTATCTTTTTGCATAGATAAGTTTAAATGATGAAAGAGAAATTCCCACCATATTGGAATTCAAATATTTAAATGAGAAAAGTGAAATTTTTAGCTTAATAGATATTTTTATGTAATTTTTAGCGAATATGTGGGATAATGGTACGTTTGACAGACAGCGCAATCAAGGCATGAGCCTGCGCATCTCTACCATCCCAACGAATCTGCTCTGCTGAAAGTGGTGGTTCTCGAACAGCTGCTACAGCACTTGTGCCTGCACCATCATCAACAGTACCTGTTTCTGATGTATTTGCAGCATTCCCAGCCACAATAGGACGTGCATCAATACCCTGCACAATGTTCCATAACCCCTTTGCTACCAATACATGTCGCATCATATATGCCCACAATGGATAGTTGGTGCCATCCAACTTATCCTCAGCAGCCAACATGCGGAATACATCATTGTTGTCAGCCATGGCCAATGACTGTACTACTAGATGTAAATGCTGTCTGTAAGAGGTAAACCTGTATAAAACGACCTGTGCTATGTAGCACAGCCCAAAACAGACGAATGGGCACCTGTCCTGCAGATTTTAATCTTGACAGAAAATCTGCACAGTAGGACGATTTTGCCTGCGCAGTACTTGGAATGCAAAAACGGAGGGCGAAATGACTTCAGATCAAAATTCTGAAACGAACATGCCCTACGGGCTCTCCCACGGCATATACTAACCTGCAGACGCTCGTGAAACCTCGTCGCAATCGGAGGAGATGAAGCGGCAGGTGCCGGTGATGCTGCCCGGGAGGAGAAAGCCTGCTCTGATACCAATTGTTGGAATTAGGGTTGCAGGAATGCACACACAACTTCAAGAAGATGAGGAAGTTTGAGCACAACACAGTAGTGTATTATGAGTGCCAAAAATGAAAGATGACAAACCCTAGAAGATAATGGGCGTATATACAATGCACGGGGGAAAAAACCTCCTAGTGAGGGAAAAAGTGCCCCGGCGGTCCTAAGTGTGTTCACACACATCACTACTATAATATGGTAACAATAGCATCCAAGGTTTATAAAAACCTATATGTCTGTGAAGAAAAGCTTCTTCTGCCAAGACTCAAAAAGGATATACTTGATCATGTGCGGAAATGCTTGTTGTGCCAAAGAGTCAAGACAGAGAGAGTCAAGATCCCAGGGAAACTGCAGCCTCTAGACATTCCACAGATGAATTGGGAATGCATCAGTATGGACTTTGTCACTGGATTACCTTCAGTGCAATCAGGTTACAACTCCATTTTTTTGGTAGTTGACAGGCTAACCAAAGTTGCCCATCTGATTCCAGTGAAAGAAACATACTCTGCAATGGATGTTGCTAGAGTTTTCCTTAAGGAGATCTTCAGATTGCATGGTTTACCCAAGAGGATAGTAAGTGACAGAGATCCCAAATTCACATCGAAATTCTGGAGGACTGCGTTCTTTGAAGCAGTAGGAACTTTCTTGGATCTCAGCACAGCTTATCACCCCGAAACTGATGGCCTGACGGAAAGGGTGAATCAGGTAATAGAAGATATCCTTCGGTCATGCTGCGTGGGCAGGGAACCCAAGAAGTGGTTAAGTCATCTGCATATCTGGTCGAATTTGCTTACAATGCTTCTTATCATCGGAGCATTGGGATGAGTCCTTTCAAAGCTTTGTATGGACAAGATTACCTTACATCGTTGACTTGGTCTGACCCATTGATCAGCGTCGAAATATCCAGACAAATGCTTAATGACGGACCAGCAGATGTAATCAATCCGTAAATATATAAAGGCAGCCCAAGACAGACAAAAGTATTATGCAGATAAAAAGAGGTCAGAGAGAGAGTTTGATGAGTCAGATATGGTCTTCATTCAAGTACGACCAAAAAGAAGTTCCTTATCCTTAGGGAAGTACAAGAAGCTCTCTCCGAGATACTGTGGGCCGTATGCTGTCATAAAGAAAGTGGGCGATCTAGCCTACAAACTTCTTCTGCCTCCCCATCTCAAGATACATTCCATGTCAGTTTGCTTAAGAAGTATGTACCTAGCCCGAGTCACATGCTTGATGATGAACAATTGATCTCTTCGACTCAAGGCCAAATGGTACTCCAACAACCTGAGGAAATCCTTGACATTCGGGAGAAGATTCTCAGGAGCAGAGTCCTCAGAGCGAAATTATTAGTAAAGTGGAAGTTCTTCCCTCTAGAAGACGCCACCTGGGAGAAAGAAGAAGAGTTGGCGAAAGTTTACTCCCACTTTGCGAGATGAGGACATCTCACGTTTTTCAAGTGTGGGAGAGGATGTAAGATTCCTCCTCAGCCTGAATAACGAATAAGCCTCTACTTCAATCCCTTGTAATCATTCTATGTTTCTAAATACAAGAAAATATTATTTTTCCTTGTTTGACCTAGTGAGATAAAAATTTCTAGAGTGGTAAATCAATATTGGGATATTTTTGGATAAATAAATTTTATAAATATCAAAAAAATATTTTCCTGAAACAAAAAATCAAAAAAGATTTTCCAAGGTGCAATTGGAATTAATTAAAAATGATTTAGAAGACCTTAGCCTAAGGCTCAAGATTTTCTGAAAATTTTGGATTAAGGTTCCTATGGACCAATAAGATTAATCCAAGTGTTGGGATAAGATAAATCCAAAGAATAAAAGAAAATATCCAAAAATGAGTAAATTTTTACATAAGATGAAGAGTTGACTAAGTACTAGATTTATTAGTTAAAAATTATGAAGTATTAATAAAAAAATAAGATATTTTAAAGTAATCATTCATTTTCGATACATTGGTAAGGAGAAGGGGACCCTTCAAGGAGGGGCCTATTTCACATGTGTGGATGAGTTTTAAACTCAAAAATAATAGGATATTTTTATCTCTCCTCTCTCCTAGATCAAACCAAATGAAAAAGGGGAGCCAAACTGGTCCAAAACTTAACCAAATTCAACCAAACTGAAGCTGGAAAATTTTAGAACTCAGGTGGACTCAGTTAGTGGCCTCCCTCGCCTATAAATAGACCCTCATTCTTTTGTATTCTCATCTGTGAACTAAACTATGCAGGTATTACTCTAAGATAAGTTTATTTTATATTATCCTCTAAAAATCCTCTTCAAATTGAAAAGATTGGAGCTTCTCTCTCTCTCTTCAATCTTCCTTGGAGACTTCATCAACATACCAAACCAATTGATTGGTTGGGGGGCCTCTACTTTGCAAAGAATCAAGCAATCTAGGAGGTAAAATGTGGTTTATGGTCTTTTTTCTTTAATCTCCAAATGTTTCTCTCTTCTCAACCCCTCTCAAGCTTGAGAAGCATTCAATTGAATGGCTTTTGAATACAATTGAAGTTCTTTAATGAATTGTAGTGATAAAACACATAAATTCTCATTTATGCTTAAATTATAATATTTTTTAAGCATTTCTCTCTCTCCCCCAAAGAATGGCCATTCCTATGACTTATTCTATATTCAAATGAAGCTTCTCATGAAGCAATTCTCTAATCTAAAAGTAATTTCTATGCTTGTCAAATTAGAGGCCGAATAAGTGGCTTTTTAGTGCTTTTAATTTATAAAAAAATTAAGAATCAAGTCCATAATTGGATATTGATCCAATTAATGGTTATTCTAATCATAGGAATATTACTAAACTTTATGCTTTCAAATTATTGAGAATTATCAGTAATAGCAGCGAAGCTATGGCAAAATTTATGAAAAATTAACACATAAATCATTTTCATTCATAATATGAAAAGAGGACTTCCTACCATATTCTAGGATTAATCATCCTAGATTAATTGAATTATTCTCATTATAATCATGAAAAATTTAATTTTTATGTTTATGCATAAATAGTTAATTAGAAAAAAGAAGAATTTCTAGTAATCCATTTTTATGTTAAAAGAGTAATCTCCATGACAATGAAAATCCATGTATTCCAATGAAGTAAGAGAAAAATTGTGATGCTAAAATAAGGTATATTTTATTTAAAAATTAAAGAAGGATTCTAGTTAAATTTATCTTTTTGTATAGATAAGTTTAAATGATGAAAGAAAAATTTCCACCATATTGGAATTTAAATATTTAAATGAGAAAAGTGTAACTCCTAGTGTAAAGGAATTAATGGAGATTTTTATTTAAATTTTAAGAGAAAATTTAGTTAAATTTATCTTTTTGCATAGATAAGTTTAAATGATGAAAGAGAAATTCCCACCATATTGAAATTCAAATATTTAAATGAGGAAAGTGTAATTCCTAGTGTAAAAGAATTAATGGAGATTTTTATTTAAATTTTAAGAGAAAATTTAGTTAAATTTATCTTTTTGCATAGATAAGTTTAAATGATGAAAGAGGAATTCCCACCATATTGAAATTCAAATATTTAAATGAGAAAAGTGAAATTTTTAGCTTAATGAAATTAATGGATATTTTTACATAATTTTTAAGGAGAATTTTAATTAGATTTAACTTATGGTAAAAGAGGAATTCCCATGATAATTGGATAACACTCATTAAAATGAGAAAAAAGAGAGATTTCAAGTTTATTCAAAAAAAATAGGTATGATATTTAGTTAAAAGAAGAATTTTTGTGATAATCAAGAAAAGATGGATTTGAATTAAATTTTAGTGTCAAAAGATGAATTTCCACCATAATTCTACCTAATGAATTAAGGTTGAAAAATTATGTGATAGAAGGAATATCTTTTAGATATTTTAATTGGTAAAATTACTAAATGGATATTTACCCAAAACTAGATGTTTATCTGAAGGGAATCCTTGTAGAACTAAACTGGATGAATTTGGTTAGACTACGAGAGGGACGGACAGTAAACCTACTTATCCATCTCTCGATCTGAATCAAGTAAAAACTTCGTGAGGACCAATTCCAGTTTCTAATCAAAGAATAGACTACCGGAACTAAACTAGTTTTTCCTGACCAAACTCACCAAGAATCTAGTTGGACAATTAGACTGAATGATGGGTAGATTACCCTGATGAGAGATCAAGGATCCTCATTTTGAAACTGGGATTTATGGAAAAAGGGTTTTTGGAACCAATCTCAAATTGAAATTTTACTTGCATTGGAACCTCTGTTTTTTTTTAATTCAAAGGACCGTTTTACGCCAGAATGCTGGAGGAAGCATTTAACTTATGTTTTTCTTAGAGGAGGTTCGTTGGAACAGCTGGCGGGGAGTCGTTAAGGGACGTCGCTCGCGGCAAAGCCTGCCGAGATCTTGACCAGTCTCAGTACGGTTAAAATGGTGCGCTTCCGGTACGATGGGCAAGGACCGACGAAGCGGTCCCTTAGTGAAGTGCTAGGGCACCTAAGGAGGATCCTAGAGGGTTCTAACCAGGCGATGCACGGGCTCGCGGTTGTTGGACACCCATGCATACGTCGAGAAAGATTTCGGATGGACAAAAAGGAAAGATTTTTGGGAACCAAATTTTGATACTGGATCTCGTTGGTTAGCCAACTGGTCTTCAACGGAGAGTCCAGAGGATATTATTGTAATACAATGGACTCGGAATTTTAAAAAATGATGATCAGAAATATTATGATTTCTATTGAAGAATTGTTTTAAAGCCAGTCGAATCTGTTATAAATGGTAATTTCATATTAGGTGTGTACGTGGTATGCCTACCTTAATTTTTACATGAATTGCCGGCTAGGGAGCCTGGAAACTCTTTTCCTTGGTACCCAAGCAAAAACACAACCAAATCTTTATAAAGGAATCCCACCAATATAGTGGTCGGGTGGTTGGCTAACCCATGGGTCGAATGGGGTTAGGCTGGATTGGAGGATTCCTGAAAAACAACTAGATACGATTAGTTACGTTAATTAGTTTAAATCTTGAGAAGACCTTGTTTTGTGGGAGGGGATCAACGGTTGTGCCTCGTATATGAGGAAAAAAGCGGTGATTCCATGGACCAAGTGCAAGTCTCTTCTTGATCTGAGTATGTGACTTCAAGTTCGATCAGATCAGTTTAACTAGTTAAGACTTTGACTCGTTAGAGTAATTCCCCCGTTAGAAGATTTTTCCCATGGTGGAATCGCCCGTGTGCCTTTCGGGCGAGGAGAGTCTTCCGGGCCCGCCGGTCTCGGAGGGACCGCCCGGACTAGCCTCTCGTCCTCCCAGACATCCGCGGCGGGCGAGGCCCCGAGTGTGGATCCCCGCCCCGCGTGAGAGGCCAACGCCGCTTCCGCCGTCGGGGCCGGGCACCACGGAGGGGAGCAGGGACCTCACACTCCAAAATCAGCAAAACGCTGACTGAAATCTGAAATTCAGAATCCTCCTCAAGTACCAAACTGCCTCCAAAGCCACAATCCAATCAAGAAACCCTCTCTACAAGTGATCTGTGTCCACTGGAGAAGAAAACGCAGCCAAACAAGGGCTACAAACCTGAAAATTCAGGTCAACCAGTGTCCACACCTCATATGAGGAAAAACGTTGAAGAGAAGGTACCTTCGGGTCCAACAGAAGAAGCCCAAGTGAAGGTAGAGCTACCAGCAAGATCGGTTCAGAAAAACGCAGCAACCATGGCTGCAAATCTGAAAACACAGAGGTATAAGGGGCTGAATATGGAAACGTTGAAGCGTCATATCAAGAACTGCTGCAGAGAACAATCAGGGGGTGGGAGAGATGGCACAAGATAACCAGAAAGGATAGGCAAAAGGGAGCCCAGAGAGCTCCAAGATCAGGGCTGGGAAAGCAAGCCCAAACAGGCCAAAAAATGCATCCTGTTTGGGACAACTATGTTGATGTCCAATCCTGAAAACAAACGCATGAGAACCCCTGGAAGGTACCACCAAGAAGGACAAGTATGCTGTCCAGAAAAAACACCCTTGTCAAGTGCCGCCTATGATGTTCCTTTGTGGAGAGTGCCGCCTATGATGTTCTCCCATCTATATCTACAAAGGGCTTACAGTGATCCAAGCGCCTTTGAAGGCACCAGGGTTGGCTAGGCCCCGGCTACACATCTCTCTTCTACTCTTATCATAGAATTGTTGTTTTGTTGTTGCTAAAGAGCATTGCTAGGCACAACCCAAAGATGTGTTGTAGAAGATTTTCAAAAGAGGTGTAAGAAGATAGATGTGTAACTCATAGATTGAAAGGGCTTGACGAGGCTCTGATACCATATTGGTAAGTCGGGCCAAGAGGAGGCTTCAAATGATAGAGCTATGGAAGGTCAAAGATATCCATGATGTGTGTGTATAGAGATAAGGGGAGAGAGAGAAGATAATGCTTTGGAGATCCATCACCTCAAGTAACCCACTCCTCTCACCTATGACCAACCCCTCAAACCATTATGGAGATATCCAAAACCTCATCGGCGCGAAGACGAAGACCAAATCTCAACCTCAACAAACCTGTAAGGAGGTCACCAAGAAGGATTGGGTACCCGAGAGTGCCCTCTCTAGCCAAGGAAAGTACGATGCTGAATCAAAAACCTAGCACCTGCCATTTAGCCAAAAGCCTATCCATAAGTGGAGATTTGCCAAGCGCGAGTCCCAAGTAACATAGTTTTACCCATACCCCAAGCCTCGTTGTGAATCCCCATCAAGATGTCAGAAGCTCAAGGCTTCTATGATGGAAACCCTTTCATTAGGGTCCCAAGAACATTGTGGACCACACCCCAATCTCCAAAGATAAAGAGAGTCCAACTGACATTTGGTTGGTCCCAACCAGAGTATTAGAAGCATGAGGCTTCAATGAAGGGAAGCCCTACATTTGGGTTTCAAAGTCAAGAAAACATGTACCACAAGCCTCTACAACCACGTGATCAAATGCTAGACCAAAGATGGAGTGGAGAGACCAAAAGCCATGCCTTTGAGCCAACCCCAACGATGGAATGGAGAGTAGTGGGTTTTACCTCGCCTCACGTGCCGACGTCACCTTTAGAGAAGTTGGAGAAGACCACATGCCAACAAGCAGCAAGAGGCAGTATCTTATCCATGACACTTCCATGGCACCGTCGAGAGCAACCCCGAGACTCAAATACATCACCACGATGTCACAAAACATGTGCGCGCCATATCGTAACACAAACGCTTAATCCAAGCGCAAGATGGTAGTGGCATCAAAGCTCTCATCGTGGATAGATAAGAGATTCTTCCCCTTCACTCAATATGATAAGCCAAAACCTTAAAACCCCGTTGTAGATACGTAACATAGCACTTCCTATATGAATTGTACATGCACATATACGCGAGAATGGTCAAAACTTAGAACCCAAAACAAAACTATAAACAATTAAAACCTAAAACTATGAGCATGCACTTACGTGCACATAGTACATACACACCCACACCTGTACGTTCACACTCTACACACACATGCACCCGCAATCACTCCCATGTATACCCCACACATACACACCACACACACGATAACATACACACATACATGCACGCGCACATAGCCCCCCTCTAAACCTCCCTCTCTCCCCTCCAAAATTTCTTCCATAGGCCCTCTCCCTTGAAGAAAAATCCACACACACACACACACACACACAAACACACAAAAACCAAAAATAAAAAATAAAAACCTTTTAAAAATTTTTGAAAAAAAAATAGGACTGTGTATCACAATATCTATGCATCTTATTGGAGCTATTTGCAAAGAATTCAAGCTCAAGATGTGCATCAAGGTCATGGGCGATTGATAGTTTTGCAACACTAGCCGTAATATGAAATATGGACTAAGCCCTTCAGATGTGGCTGTAATCAAGGCCAACATAAATAATCATGTATATAGAAGATGCTCTAGCTCATGATAAATATTGGGGTGATTACTCTGGCTTTTTACATGCCAACCTTTGGCAACTGTGCATAAGAAATTTTTCTTGTCTATTATTTGAAATCAAGCATATTACAATGTGCCGGACGTTTGGATATTCATTCCTAGTCAAGAGCTTACCCTAGCCTTACCGAATCATGTGTCGTTGGGCCTTGCCTTGGAATCGTGATTGTAACTTTTTGATGTGGGTGCGCTAGCTTGTCCGTCGCGTCTTCACTTCATTGTCACACCATTTTAAAGAAGAGCTCTCTTTGCCTCTAGGTGGAGGCAAATCGAGATCCATTTTCACGGTGGTTCCTTGTCAAAAGACGGGGAATAAGAAGAAGCTAATGTAAAAGGAAAACCTACAAAGAAACCTATCTAACATGTAGATATCAAACAAGCAAGTTTCAATAGCATACATGCAAGAGAGAATTAAGAAGAGGAGAGCTCACAAGTATTATATTGCAAGGGAATAATTGTCTATTGCTTAGTGACTTTAATATAGTTTTCACATTAGGTCGGTTAAACTTAAAAGTAGTATTACTAGTCTTAAAACATTCTTAGGCATTCCTTGTTTGACATTAAGCTCAAGGTAAGGCCGTTTTATATGTTCCAATGTCGTCTAAACCCTGTGATTGGCGGAATGAGCGTGTCTCATAGATTCTTGGGCTGTTGTCGGCCTCGGTTGCTTTACTAGCTCCTCTTTGATTAGGTTCTCTTTCTATTTATTACACAGTACAACATAAACACATTAGCTTTATGTCAATTTGCATACATACCTTAGCTTGATCCCATGTGAATCTCGTCCACAGTATTCAAGCATGTCTGACAACCCGAGTTTAAGTTGAAGCATATCATTCACGTTCTTATTTGTTCAAGATCACACAACTACCCCTTGTGAGAGAGCATGCAACAACACAACATAATACAAAATAAGAGCCCCCTCTGTGAATTGTGTTACCTATTCACCACATGTATGTATATAGATATATGTGGATCTTGTATACATGCAGCCTGTAAATATGTAGATCTTTCTCAAAATCCCACCTGTCTGCAATGACCTTTGCTCCTCTAGGTCAAGAAAATGTACTGCCCAGAGCATGATTTGGGATAATTTTATATACCACGGCAAAATCCCTCAAACAGTCAAATGTACTCTACACCTACATAAATTGTGTACTTGTAGTTGCATATGCGTGTATAATTGTCCTTTGAGGATAAGATTCTCAAGCTTTTGGAGGATCAGGAGCAGAGGCTGGCAGCGTAGCTGACATTTCACCTCCCACAAGTCAAGCTTGCCTGTATCTCAAAAACTAACGTAGAAACAGGACTTCACTTTCTCGGATACAAGCATGCAGAAAGGATCACCATAACAACTAAACCAGCAAGCCCTATATGGACAGCATTGTCCCTAGCACCATCGTCTAGCTGTTGGATTAGCCCCTCCAAAACCTTCCTTTGTTCAGTTTTTGGGACCTGTTGCATGGTGACAAAATGAGCACTTGCTTAGAAGTAGGCACACAGACAAACAAAATTCCAACTTTCTTCTGATTATAAATACGTGGCAATCATTTGTCGCCCCGTTAAACCTGAGCTTGCAGTGAGGTTGTGTCAAGATGCTGCTCTTGCATCAGGTTGCAGTCGTCAGATTCTGCAGAGCCATGTGCTTCACAAAAGCTCTGGCTACTTTCATCACCACGGAAGCCATGATATGCAGAGTGTGTGTGGACAGTTTCCATCACAGAACCAAAAAAGTTTGTTACTGGTACCTACATTAAAGAGACCCCGTAATTACATCCTTTCAAAATGCTCTACAAAACCAAAAGAACAAGCACTTCACTGTGTATCCCTATATGACAAGCGGTGGGCTAGCCATCCAACTCTGCCCTCAATGCCTGCCTACCCTGCACCACCTAGTTGTAGCACCTATGCTTGTCCCAAACACTAGGCTGCCTAGAAAACACATATTCTGGATTAGAAACCTGCAAACATTTCTACCTCAAAACATTTTAAAGACACCCAAATTATTTTAAGGCCAAATCCTCTCATTTTCCCTCCTTTTTTTCACCAATTTCGTGCATCTTTTATCACCTTGTTTCAACCTGTTCAGCCCCATGTATGCAACCCATTTCAAGGTCATTTCAACCTGTTTCAAGCCCATTTGTAGCCTGTGGCCCATGAAATTCAATCTCCTCATGTATGCAACCTGTTTCAAGGTTGTTTCAGCCTGTTTTGAGCTCATTTGTAGTAGCCCATTACCCATCAAAGTCAATCTCCTAGTTGTTGCACCTCCTCCTGTCACAAACACAAGGCTGCCTCGAAAACATAGAAACAAAGAAAAGACAATGAAACCTGCAAACATTTCTACCTCCAAACATTTCAGAGGCTCCCAGAAAAAGAATTTGCCTTAATTATTTGAAGGCCAAATTTTCTTGTTTTTTAACCCCCCTTTTTTGCCAATTTCATGCACCTTTTATCACCTTGTTTTGCACGTTCAGCCCCAGGTATGCAACCCGTTTCAAGGTTGTTTCAGCCTGTTTCAAGCCCATTTGTAGCCCATGCCCCCTAAGCCAACCTCCTCTCTCCTCCTCACTCCTCTCTTCCCTTCTAACTGGCCTTAGGCCCAAGATCTTCCCATAGTTATCCGCCCGTAGGCACCTGCCCATAGGCGCTTTTTAATCCGCCCGTAGGCGATGCCGCCGAGGAAGCACCTAGTGGAATTTTGAACCTAGAACCTCCTGGTCCTAGACAAACACCTTTTTACCACTTCAGCTATCACCTCATTGGCACTCCTCTTCAGCTATCACCTCATTGGCACTCCTCTTCTCTTCCCATGGTCTTCTTATCCTCTTTCCTCTTCTTGAGCTTCAATTTTTGGGGTGTAATTCATTTTTGAAAAATTGATGCAAAATTGCAGAAATCCCCAGGTTGGATTTAAGGATTTTTTAAATGTCGCATCAATTTCACCAAATTGAAGCGACATTTCAAAACCTTCGGAGTCCAATTTGATGGGTTTTGAAATTTCATATGCAAAAACCCCAGACGAAGTTTGGGGATTTTCACACTTTCGCATCCATTTTCGTAAAAAAAATGATTTGATATTGCAAAATTCATCAAATCCAATTTGGACTTCAATTTTAAAAGCTCCATATATTTTAGAAATTAATTAACATTTTCATTTTTTAAAACATATTTGTTTTTGCCAAGTGATGAAATGTTTCTAAGCAAAATTTAACAAACCTCAAAACAAAACAAAACAAAAAAACCCCAGAACTTTCTTGTAACTATGCTAGCAAATCTACTCCCAAAAATCTCTCCTCAGCAAAATTTAAGAAACCTCAAAACAAAAAAAACCCAGAACTTTCTTGTAACTATGCTAGCAAATCTACTCCCAAAAATCTCTCATCAGCAAAGGCTTGTCCTTCACCTTAAATCACGGTTCACTAGCTCCAACAAACATGGAATGTGTACACATGGAAGAAGATCCACAACTTACCTCATGTAGGGAACGGCTGAACAAGTCATCTCGATAATCGGCATGTGACATAAGCAAGGTTGGATTGTACGATTGAAAGAGTCTGGAGAAAATCACTCACAAAATTAGAAAAACATATGAGCCTACATGTGTTTTGCAATGATTACACATATGTCTGCAGTGCTCATTAAGGCTGATTAACAGGCAGTATTGCTCATCCAGCTCTCCCTCCATCCCATCACGGGCAGGAAATGTTCTGTAACCAGCCTTAATGCCTGCATTCATTTTGAATTAAGCTGCCAGCAAAAGTTGCATTCCGCATAGAATGACTTGAGATGTGTGGTACCTGATGAGGGAAGAGTTGCTATAAATATCAAGGTTCTCAAAAAATGCCAGTGTGTAGAATGTAAAGCGATCCACAACTGATACCCCCACCTATTCTCAAAGGAGACAGTAAAGAAAGGTCACATGCCAAGGCTGGTATATAAGTGCAGGCAAACCAAAAAGACATAATCGAAAGAATTCTCACAAGATAGCCCAAACACCACAACACCCACCTCTAGAATTCAACCATGAGCCAAAGGTTCTAGACCTTTAAAGTGTTTTATTTACTAAGCACAAGGACCTCAAGGATTCACAAACATGATAATAACAAAGAACCCAATAACACGGCAGCCAGGAATTGAGCTAGCGAAAGTATTAAGCTATAACCAAGTGGACTGCATACTGCCGCTTGTGCTTTTGGCTACATGTGCAGGCTTAAAAGTTTTGTTTGTTAAGCACTAGGTCCCACAAGCACAGCATCACCCTGCAGGCTTAAAAGTTTTGTTTGTTAAGCACTAGGTCCCACAAGCACAGCATCACCAAGGATCCATGAACATCACAATAACTAAGGACCTAGAAAATGCAACAGCCAGGAATTGAACCAGTGACATCATTTTCAGACAGCCAAGGTCTATTCAAGTGGACTACATGTTGCTTGTACTTTTGGCTAGAAGTGCAGGCTTTAAACACCAACCCTGAGCATCTGCAGGTCTCCAAACTGGTCGACGGCAGCTGCCCTTTGATAAAAAATCCCCACCATGTCGCTTGCTACTTTCTCCATACAAGTGCTGCTCTCTTCAGAAAATTCCACAATGTCCACGTTTAAATCCGCAGAGGGAAAATCTGCCAAGCTTTCACAAAAGCATGCATCATAATATATATGTGTGGGTGTGTATATATATATGTAACCATTCTGGGCATCTCCAGAATTCATGTGTGTGAATGGGCTTTGAATGCCCAAAAGATCAAGAATGTACAAGCTTTGGGAATGGAGGATAATCGAGGACCAAGTGTTTGTAGCATGGTCCAAGCACTCGAGACGGTTTCTTGGACACAGAAACAGGCCCTTGGATAACATGTTCTCTTTCTCCTTGGATAATGAAATACTCCAAAGGGGGGTCGGCCCATTCCGGCTTCAATGTGGTGTTATATGTACAACTTTTATTTTCAGCTTTGTGGATTGATTAATGGCTGTGACTAAATGCCGAAATGTTTAATTGTGCTCATGGTCAAGCGATGCACACCCACTCCCACTCTTCCCAAGCGAGTTACATATATGTATATGCATATATGTATGTATGCATGTATGTATGTGTTTCTCTATGTGTACACGCGTGTAAGTGTGTGTGTGCGTGAAATCAACTTACAGAAAGAGAGACCCCTCACCTCTGATTCTGTGGTCTCATATAGAAATTGCAACCCCCTAGCAAAAAGCTTCAGTTAATATCCTTACTACTAGCTTTAGGATTCCAAATAGCATGATAATGTTAGAAGTCATCTCCTGTCTATTTTTATACACCAGGGCCTTTGTTGTGGGTGTGCCCGCCCTTATGAGGTGTTTTATCATTTTTCCACACTCCCCGTATTTTTTCCCTATTTTTTTCCATTTTTCCTAGTGGTGGGAGGGCTGCCACAGGATGCCAGGTGCACTCCAGTGCTGGCCGACTGGATGTTCATCAGTCGTGGGCTACTGGGCTGCTGCCGACTGGATTTCATCAATCGTGGGCATCTGTCTGCTGGCCGACTGCATGTATGCAGTCATGGGACTTTTTCATCAGTCGTGGGCACTACATCTGCTGGCCGACTGCCCTTCCTGGGATGTATATATAGCCCCTTTGCCCCCACCACTTCCTCATTCAGTTTTTCCGGGATCTTGTGTATAGAGAAGAGTTTACACACCTATCTCTCTGTGTTTCTTGTGCTGTTTATTTTCTGCAGTCTACTTGCTCCTGTCTACCCAAGTTTGATTATCATTTCCGCTCCATATTCTGACATGGTATCAGAGCCCTAGGCTCTAGACAGATCTTGGGCGTTTTTTTGAGCAAGAGGAGGAGCGTTAGGCTACTGATTGGTGGACTGTTCTGGGCTGAACGGGAAGAGAAGGTGCAAGAGGAAGGCGGGCCAAGGTGCTGGACACCCACTTGCAGGTTTACAGATTTTTTTTTCCCCACCCACCCACCCTTTTGAGGTTACTCTCCGCGATGGCAGATTTACTAGAGATGACTGAGAAGCACGTGAAGATTCCGACTCTCCCCACGTTCCCAGTGGATCGTCAGTTGGACGGGTCCAATTATGGCATCTGGAAGGTCATGATGGAGTCAGTTCTGGAGTCATATGACCTTGCTGATTTTATTATCATCGGGGTGCCATGGCCGGAAGCTGAGGAAGGGGAGTTATTATCGACGAGGAAGGACCGCGAGGCACAGGCACACATGTGGGACCGTGTCAACGCCAGGGTCCGATCGTTTATTTTCCTCAATTGCACACCACAAGTGATCAATCATGTGAAGCACATGACGCTGGCGAGAGGCATATGGGAGCACTTGGCTTCTTTGTATAACAGGGTGTCACCCATGAAACGGATCTCCTTGGAAGTGCAGATGCAGGTTATGAACCCTGCAAAGTCTTCGACGATGCGAGAACACATTAACAAGCTGCAGGCCCTTCAACAGGAAGTCCTACAAGCTGGGAAAGAGATATCATCCGAGGATATGGCCATCACTTTGCTTTCCCACTTGCCTAGTCAGTATTCTGCTTTCTATTCCTCGTTGATCACGAGTGGCAGGCTCAGCACCATTACTTGGGAGGAGCTTGTGCCAATGGTCCTGGACCAAGAGGAACGTTTCACGAACCCTCCTCACGGCGGAGGTTTGGAGGCCTTAACTGGCCAACGGTCGAAAGGCCGGAATACCAACAAGGGCAAAGGAAAGGCTTCACCGGAGAAGTCTTCTGAGAAGAAGCCTGATCCAAAACGAGAGAAGCTGAAGGCCGAAAGATCTTGTAATGATTGTGGCGAGAAAGGCCACTACTGGAGGAAGTCCCTAAGCGGACAGGGAAGAGTGCTGATTCCTCAACCTCAGCTGCGAAGACTCCGGCATTTGTGCACTTAGAGATGGTGGACTCTGATGCTTCATCATCTTCGAGTGAGGAGGCAATTGGCTTCACCGCCGCGAAGGATACCCGGGAATGGATTCTCGACAGTGGTGCTTCCAGGCACATGACTCCATCCCATGACTTCTTTCTGGATCTGAAACGGCAGTCAGGTCGTATCTTTATTGGCGATAACTCCACTATTCCGATACATAGTGAGGGCCGGATGGAGATTATTCCCGACGGCAAGGGGGGCAAGCATGCTTCCCGTGTTCTTTATGTCCCTGCTCTGGGTTTTCATCTTCTGTCAGTGCATGAGGGATGGACCCGAACACAAAGTTAACCGTTACAGATCCTTGTGAGCCAGTTGATGCCTCGCAGTACTGGAAGTTGGTTGGTTCATTGATCTGGTTGCTGAACACCAGATTGGACTTGAGCTTCTCCGTGGGGCTGTTGAGCTCTTTTATGCAGACGCCATTGAAGTCTCATTGGGACGCAGGATTGCGGATCTTGCGGTATCTGCAGAGTACGAAGGATCTGGGACTCTTTTACACAGGAGGGAATGGAGTCAAGCTCCAAGCTTGGAGTGACTCAGATTGGGGAGGAGATCCAGACACGAGGAGATCTACTTCAGGATACAGTTTTACCCTCGGCTCAGGAGCAGTTTCTTGGAGCAGCAAGAGGCAGCCAACTATTGCCCTTTCTTCGACAGAGGCAGAGTATCGGGCTACTTGTGGTGCTGCTTGTGAGGTCGTATGGCTGCGGAGGCTGCTAGGCGAGATTGGGTTTCCACAGAGGGAGCCCACAATCATCCAGTGCGATAACCAGAGTTGTATAGCTATTGCTCGGAACCCGGTTTTCCATGCCCGGACCAAGCATATAGAGATACAGTATCACTTTGTACGTGAGAAGATCTTGGCTGGTGACATCTTGCTACTTTATTGTTCGACGGAGGACAATGCGGCGGACCTCTTCACGAAGTCTCTACCTCAGGCTACGCTCAGGCGGCACTCCAGCTCCCTTGGGTTGGTTTCACAGCCAGGAGCTGAGAGGGGTGTTAGAAGTCATCTCCTGTCTATTTTTATACACCAGGGCCTTTGTTGTGGGTGTGCCCGCCCTTATGAGGTGTTTTATCATTTTTCCACACTCCCCGTATTTTTTTCCTATTTTTTCCCATTTTTCCTAGTGGTGGGAGCTGCCAGAGGATGCCAGGTGCACTCCAGTGCTGGCCAACTGGATGTTCATCAGTCGTGGGCTACTGGGCTGCTGGCCGACTGGATTTCATCAGTCGTGGGCATCTGTCTGCTGGGGCCGACTGCATTTATGCAGTCGTGGGACGTTTTCATCAGTCGTGGGCACTACATCTGCTGGCCGACTGCCCTTCCTGGGATGTATATATAGCCCCTTTGCCCCCACCACTTCCTCATTCAGTTTTTCCGGGATCTTGTGTATAGAGAAGAGTTTACACACCTATCTCTCTGTGTTTTTTGTGCTGTTTATTTTCTGCAGTCTACTTGCTCTTGTCTACCCAAGTTTGGTTATCATTTCCGCTGCATATTCTGACAGATAACTACACACAACCTTCCGAATTTTGACCCAAGTCATAGAGTCTGAAAGTGGATGTTTCATATCATCTAAGTATATATGGTGGATAGCTAATGGGCCAAAATACACGTTCCAAAAAAAAAAAACAAGATAAGTTCTTAAAAGCAGGGAGGAAGATATGCACCTTGGTAAGACTTGAAATAGGTCATTTTTAATGGAAATAGACACGAAAGTTGCACAAAAAGCAGCATAGAAGTAAAAAACACATACTTACTTCAGCATCAAGATGATGAGAATATGAGTTTTCCCCCTTCCGACTGCTACCAATAGCTAGAACTCCTGGTGAATATAGCTGCAGAAGCTCAGCCAATGATGTTGATAAGAACACACAATTTCAAAACTTTCTATCATTAGATCCAACAAGGGAACGGTTGGGCCTAACACTTGAATACTTGGTTGAACATTCTGCTAAAGACACTTTGAGTTGTCAATGGACTCATATAACATAGCCAAAAATTGTTGATAGCATGATAGCTCTCTTCATATGCTCACTTTTCAGATTTAAAAATGCAAGTTTTTTCAGGCCTTAGCACTAATTCATTCAATTGACTAATAGGTCAAAGCCTTTGATTTACAAGGAGGCTGCTGAAACAGCATAACCAAGAAGACCAAAGCATTACCTGTGAATAGAGAGTTGCAGCTTGACATGTATCCACCATCACCAAAAGCTCTTTAAATCTGTACATACAATCCCGCAAACCAGGCTCCGACGTATGGGCATCAAACCACCACAGGTGATGCATTTCTTCTTTGGAGTTTGAACTCCTTTCACAGTTCACTTAATAGTTTAATGCTTCAAATCATTTACTTGATTTGAAAAAAAAAAAAACCTTCTCTTTTCTTTCATTTGCTCAATTGCGTCAGCCAGATCATGGCTTTGTATTTCTTCTGAATCTTGAAATTTGAGAAACTGGTCACCTCCATGCCCTGTCATGTACAGCAAAATATGGCTGCCTTCATCGCTCAACAATCGCTTAGAACGAGGAACAGCTGAATCATGCCGTCCAGTCAAAACTCGGAGAAAGTTTTCAACTGTCACCTCATAGCCTCGATAATCTACCTGCATGAAGCCAAATGACCTCTCTCTCTTTCTCTCTCTCTCTCTCTCTCTCTCTCTCTCTCAGTTTTCTTTTTTCATATTGTCTTGACATGCAGTTTACTCATAGATCATATGTAACATCTTTTTGGTCTCATAGACTCTTCTTTCATAGACATTACTAACACCTCTCTCTCATAGACGTCAAGGACCCACTTTGATCCCCTCAGACTGTATTATTGTAGCATTGTACCAGTGGCACTTACAAGGCTGTTGTTTCTTCTCTCAGCTCTAGTTGGATTTTTTTAATCAAGTTTTTTTCCATGATTTTGTCACTTCATGGACACATTGTAACACTTCTGGTCTGATAGACCCTTAGGTCTTTAGTACACGTTAATTGAACGCTCTCTCTCTCTGCCGCCGTACTTAGTGTTGGCTCTTACTTTAGTACAACCAGGGAGCAGCCTTCAAGGAGCAGGCCTAGGCAAGGATGAGTGGAGGAACATAGAGAGGCTACAAGTGGTAATGATATCACGTATGATCAGGAGTAAGCCATCAATACCACATGACATTATACGTGCAAAGTTTGTGCTGGCCCCACTCGTTATCACGCGTGATCAGGAGTAAGCCATCACTACCACATGACATTATACGTGCAAAGTTTGGGGTGGCCCCACTGGTTATAGATACCCTCTTTCAGACGTTGCCTACAGAGACCGCCTCTCCCATGCCTAGCACTCAAGTCTATATGGAGTTACATCAAGACGGTGTGAGGGAGCGGGTCAGACGGGCTGGATTGCCCTCCTCGTTGACACGGCTGCCACCATTACCTTCACGTGCATGGTTGTAGCATGCAATAGGTTGACCGTACAACAAAGCCTTCTTTAAACCTGTGAGTTTATGCAATCCACTTAAATTAAGAGAGAAGAGTTCAGAGAGAAGATTAGAGTCGACGTCGGATTGGGTTCCAATTACCCACTGAAGGGCCCCCCTACAGGCAGGAGTATTTGCTTGTATTACTTTGGAGAACTTTGTACAATGATGTGAATGATGATTTTGGACTGCCAAACGCAAGGACGAGGAAGACCGAATGCAAGCTGAACCATATGCTAACCCAATTGCACTGTAGAAGACTCTATGAAGCCACTTATGCAAGTCTAGAACTGCTGAGGTCCAAGGATATGTAGATATGCTTCTATGCTGCCTAGGGGATGAAGCACAGGGTTCTTGAAGGCTGAGTTGTATGCTCTAGAAAACCGGAGGCTTTTAGGCACACATATTCACTATCTGCTTGATGAACTTCTGTGAAATGAGATGATTTATGCAAGGGAATGTGGACTGCTTATATAGCGACATGATGTTGTTGGTGTCACGTGCATCCCGCATTTGGACGGAAGCTCGACACGCCAGCCAGAGGGTCGGACGCGGGATCGAAGCCGTGCTACCACCGTGCAAAGAAGGCCTCGGCTGTATGCAGTGCAACGGGGCTCAGCTGCATGACTCGATCCCGACACACCAGCCAGAGGGTCGGACGCGGGGTCGAAGCCGTGTTGCCACCATGCAAAGAAGGCCTCGGCTGTACGCAGTGCAACGGGGCTCAGCTACATGACTCAATCTAACGCCACTGGTGAGTCGAACTCAACCTAGTAGTAGCCACGCCTCATAGAATGAATGTCTATGATCTTTGCAGGCCCGCCGATGAGGCTCGCCTGCAAAAGATCTTTGAGTTGTCTCCGCGCAGGGCGGCTACTGACAATCTTGCATACTAGAGTGGAGGCCTCTAATGATGCAACACTCATAGCGAGGAGCTGAAGGTCCACTTCAAAGAAAGATACGCAAGTAACGATGGCCTCGGTCGGGGTTGACAAAGCGGCTGCCATGGAGTCCTCTTGAGGGTGAAGACCAAAAAATGCCGAGACTTGCCGAATGGAAAACGCCCCAAGAACTGAGAAGGCTGCCTTGAAAAGACAGAGGGGGTAAAGAAGTCAAAGGAGAGGCTACAGAGGAGGAAGGAAGAGACACCGAAGGGGGGGGAGCGGGGGCGGAAGGTGGGAGAAGAGAGAGAGAAGAGGAGGGGGAGGGGCGTTGGCAAAAAGGGGAAGGGGAGGGCGGCACAGGGAGGGGTGGGGGGGAGGGACGGAGGGACGGAGGGAGGAAAGCAAAGTGAGGAGGGAAAGGAGGGCGACGCAGGCGGAAAGGGGAGGGGGGGTGGGGGCGGGGAGGTGCTGGAGATTACAAAGGGGAAAGGGCACAGGCAACAGAAAAAAACGCAAGCGGGGGGGAGGGGGGGTTCGCAGATCCGCGCTAATGAAATTCCCTATGTAGCAACTTCTGCCCCTGCAAGGCCTCTTGAATACCACGATGTCCTGCATACAGAGGAGCATGACACTCTTCCATAACTTTATGACGCAAATCTCTGACCACACGAATGCGGTTTTGCATAATTAGAAACCTATCTCTTACTGAGTAGGACAACAATACCCCCAATCAAATCAGCCCAAATAAGTTGGAAATCTGTGTCCAAATGAGATACATATCTCGCATCCTTGACAAGTCTTGATGATAGGCAGTAGTCACTGCATGCACTTGAGGCTTGCGTGACAAAGCATCCGCTACCAAATTCTTCTTGCCTGGAGTATCTACCAAATTCTTCTTGCCTGGAGTATGAAAAATCTGAAAATGAAACATGGACAAGAAATTTGCTCACCTTAAATGCTTCTCTAAAAGTTTAGGCTGTGTGAGAAAGTGCCTTAGACTTTGACGATCTGTTTTAAGATCTACATCAGAATCCTAGCCTTCTTTCACGGATAATGACTCCTTGCAGCCATATCCAGCATCATGCAAGGTATAAGCTATGTAGGAAACCGAGCTCTAATACCAATGTAACGGAAGGGCAATTGTAACACAAAAATGTTAACTATCTTAAACCCTGATTAAACACATAAACATGATTGAGAAAGAGAGATGAAAGACAGTTCTGCACAATACACCACACTAGGGGCCAGAAGATGGGCTGACCCCTCCCCCCCTCCTCTTTATGGTTAGATTACTAAAAAGGAGTCTCCATGACCAGTTACTGACAATGGGTGCTACTTTGTCCCCTACTCAGTTATTAGGGGCACTTATCCTCACCAAGCTTCCCCTGGAGTATGATTTGGTTTCTCGAGCTTTGAGGTGCCAGGTCACAACCACTCAGTTGGATTTTGATTTGGTTTCTCGAGCTTTGAGGTGCCAGGTCACAACCACTCAGTTGGATTTTGATGACCTTAGCTCCCTTCTCTTGGAAGAAGAGTCCGTCCTCGTTTCTCAAGGTAAGATGAAGGTGTCTCTTAACAATTCAGATCTTGCACTTACTTCAGTACAGAAAAAAGGTCGAAGTCTTGCTTCTCATGTGGGAAAAGAGGACGTCTCTCCAAGGATTGTTTGTCCAAGAAGAAGGACAAGACCAAGGGAAAGTCTTCATCTCAGAAGAAGGGCAAAGACGCAACACACGACAGTAACTCAGATACTTCTAGTAACACATCTAGGGCTCCCACGGTGCTTCCGGCTCAGGAGGACCAAGATGGTATACTTCTCTAGTATATATGCAGTTTTTCCCATGTGCTTCCAGTCAAAGGAGGCTTGTGAGCGGAAGAGGGGGCTGGTAGCAGCTCCATTTGCTGGTGCATGGGAATCGTGAGTCGAAGTTCCAAGCATTAAAAATCTGGCAAGACATGGTCATCTTAGGTGTAGCAGCGATTATGGACTGAATCCGTTTCGAGTTCATTGTTCAAGGTTTTTGGGACGTGATGTGTTCACAATCCACTGTTGGGACTTACGGACGCAGCGTGTCCAGCACTCATCATCTTATTCTTGGAGTTCACTGCACACTTGTGTGGGAACTCGGAGCCAAGCAAAGTTCCTTGTTGTTCGTGGTGCCATTTTTGTTTCGAGAAAACAGGTTGGCGGGTGCTCTCTCCGAGGTGATTCCAGTATTTGCAATACTGGAGGGTCCATGGTTGCATCTTCATCAGCTTATCTTCTTCAAACTCTTACACACTATGAGCTGCAAAGGGCGTGTTAGAATTGTACATCTCAGTGTATTTATGAGGTTTGCCTATTTTATGGGCTTTTATCATTTTTCTCCTATTTTTAGTAAGTTGTGGACAGTCGGCCTATTTCTAGAGGCAATTGGCTAGTTCCCATATGCACTATAAAAGGGTTCTTCTCATATTCAGTTGAGGTTGTTCAATCTAAGCACAAGTTCAACACTTCCTTGCTGGCTATTGCCATTGTAAAGCTTCATGCTATTATAAAAGGTTATCTTGTCCACAAGCTCTCTCTCCTTTGCTCCCTCCTCTCTCTTGTTTTGTCTACGCTTCCGCCTTTGCATTCTCCAACAGTCAACCAGCTCCCCCACCCCCCCATGCACCTAGAAAGCATGCAACCAACCAAACACAACCTTGAAAGAAAGAGCAAACACAGGTTGTAGGCCCAAAGCACAAACTGTAGAAGGCTAGGAACAGTTGATTATTGCTGAAAATGAGCACGAGGGAAGCCCGTCGGTGCTTACAAGCATAAGAGACTGTTGCTACAGCCAATGACCTCCAGCAAATATGCAAGAATGAGATGGGAACTAAAGAGAAGGGCGTGAGCCCTTATATATGTCCCATATGAGCTGGTCGGCCAGCTATAGCAGGCCAACAGCTGTCCTGGAGCATAAATATGCCTAAATAGCCTAAAAAAGGCTCATAAAATGCTGGAAAAATCCTAAATAATGTCTACAAAAGATGCTAATGCAGGCCATCATAAAAATGACCAGTACAAGCATGAAAAGGTACATGTAGACCTCTTCACCGAGAGGGGCAGTCCAATACCAACACGCTGAAGTAACACCTCCAAAGTAGCTCTCGGAAGTGGTTTGGTGAAGAGATCAGCCACATTGTCCTTGGTAGAACACTAGGCCAGCCGAAGAAGTCCCAACTCCATCCAGTCGTGTACAAAATGATAATGCACCTCAATATGCTTGGATCATCCCCGTATCACAGGATTCTAAGCTAGAGCAATAGCACTCTGAGAATCCAAGAAGATGGTAACCGGGGAAGTGTCAGCACAGCACAAATGCTCCAGAATAAAGTGGCTCAGTGGAGGAGAGAAGGTAGGATTTGTACTCAACCTCAGTGGAAGAAGCAAAAACAATCTTCTACTTTTGAGACTTCCAAGAAACCAATCCAACACCAAGCATGCAGCTTGCCCAATCAGAACCTATGAAACCAAGCAAATCAGCACCGCTGGAATAGGTGATGTCGTAATCTGAAGTACCTCGAAGATAACGAAGAACTCTCAAGGCTGCCTACCAATGAGACCTTCGAGTGGCCGATGAGAACTGGCTGAGAACACTCATAGCATAGGAGATATCTGGACGAGTGTTGGCAAGGTAAAGCAATGAGCCAACAATCTGCCGGTACTCTGTGGAATCGACCAAGGGTGTATCATCCTCCTTGGATAACTTGGCATTGGGATCCATGGGACAAGAGAGAGGTGTACAGTCTGACAACCCATAAAGTGAGAGCAGCTTCTTCACATATTTCTACTGAGAAATGAAGATACAATCAACTTTCTACCAAACCTCCAACCCAAGAAAATAATGAAGAAGGCCAAGATCAGTCATCTCAAATGTCGTTGAAAGCTTGGACTGAACCCTTGTGACCAACTCAGTATCTGAGCCAAAAAGGATGAGGTCATCAACATACAAAACAATGACACAAATATCCCCATCAGAAAGAAGCACATAGAGATTGATGTCTGCATATGCCCTCTCAAAGCGAAGAGAGAACAAGAAGGCATCAATCTTCTGATACCAAGTGTGGGGTGCCTGTTTGAGACCATAAAGAGCCTTCTTCAAAAGATACACATGGGTGTCCTGTCCCTGAATCACAAAACCAGGAGGTTGCTCAACATAAACTTCCTCCTCTAAATTTCCATTAAGAAAAGTGGATTTGACATCCATCTGGTACACGGGCCATCTAAAGTGTGCAGCCAGAGCCAAGACAATCCTGATGGTGGTATACCTAGCTGTAGGAGCAACTGTCTCATCAAAGTCTTCCCCTGCCGTTCGAGCATATCCTCGAGCAACAAGGCGGTCTTTGTACTTGTCCAAAGTACCATCTGCATGAAACTTGACTTTGAAAATCCATTTCACACCAATCACACGACGATGTAAAGGCCGTGGCACCAAAGACCAAGTGTGATTCCTCTCAATAGAGGACATCTCTGCTTCCATGGCTTGCCGCCATTACGGCTGTGAAAGGGCCCCTCTGGACTCTCAGGCTCATTGATCTCCTGGAGAGAACTCATGAGAGCATAATTCACTGTGTGACGAGATGTGAAAGCAGGAGATGAACAACGAGGTCCAAGGGTGGTGGTAGAGATCTGGTTATGGAGCTGTGCATCAGTGAGACAACCGAGGTAGGACAACCTTCCTCTCAAAGCGTGAAGAAGAAGATCCAGCTGCAAAAAGAGGACTCATTCGATGTTGCTAAGAGAGGTGATGAAGTAAGCACTGATCAGGGTAATCCCGGAGTCAAAGCAGGACTCGTAGAAGGACTGGGAGCTGTAGAAGTTGGTGCAACAGGAACTGATGGCTGCAAAGGAGCAGTTGTCACCGGAGTTGCAGTAGGAGGAGGAGGAGGAGTTGGACGTGGAAGAGGTATAAGATCACTAACATCTGTCGCGAATGGATCATCCAGAAAGTCGGAAGATGCATCACGTGGAGACGAGTCGATGCCAAACAAGCTCTCATCAAACGGAGCATCTCGGGAAATGATGATGTCATCAACCTTCGGATCCCAAAAGTGGAACCCTTTGGATCTCAGACTGTAGCCTATGAAGATCATCCTCTTTGACTTCGGTGCGAAGGTGGTCCTCTTCTGATCTAGGACATGCACATAAACAACACAACCGAAAACACGTAGGTGAGAAACAGAAGGCTTGAGTCCTGTAAAAGCCTCCTTTGGAGTAATCTCCTCAACCGCTTTTGTGAGATCGGTTAATGAGATAAACTAAGGTAGCCACAGCTTCACCCCAAAAAGCAAGAGGGAGACCTGCATGATGCAACAAAGAACGAGCCATCTCTTTTACGGTCCAGTTCTTTCATTCCATGACTCCATTCTACTAAGGAGTGTAAGAAATTGTGGTCTGTCAGTGAATGCCCTTTGACACAAGGAAGTTATCAAAACGGTACAAACTCGCCACCATTATTAGTCCAAAGAAAGGAAACTGTACCCCCAGACTGATTTTCCGCCATTGCGATCCAAGTCCGAAAACTAGCAAAAGCATCTGAGTCTCTGTCTTGTGAGCCAGAAAGCATACCCAGACTTTGCGAGTGAAATCGTCCACAAGAAGTGTTAAAATATTGCATCTTTCTATTTATGTTGTCGGCCTGTTTCCTACAGCCAATTGCTTCATGCACAAGTATATAAGAGTTGCTCCCTTTATTCATTCTATCACATCATTCATTGCCCTATTTGCTGGCTCTTGTACTCTGTAACCTCAAGCTAATAAAGCTCAGTTCTTGCTTGCAATCTTAATCTCTCTCACGTTTATTTGCTTCCGTTTGTGCACATTCTTCCATGGTATCATTCGTCTAGGCTTTGGCTGCTGCACAATCTGTTTGTCTCCGTTTTCTGCTTCCCTAGATTCTCCAGGCTGTAGATCCTTCAAACAGTGGCTGCGTTTCTCCTTTCTTACCTGCGTTTTTTGCTCTACATTCTCTCCAACTGCTGTCGGCCAGCCCCCAGGCTACGTTTTCTTCTACAGTGGCAAGTGGAGGAGGTCTAGCTGCAGATTCAATAAGTGCATCAGACAAGTGGCACATCAGCTCTTCTCCCTCCAAGATCCCCTCCCTCTTCCCGTAGGAGGCTCCTGGTGGTGTGTTTTTTGGGTTTCTTTTGCTGCAGTCCAGCCTGCATCTTCAGAGGGGGCTATTAGTCCCTAGTTGGATCCTGTGGAAAGTGTTAGCACTTTCATCCCTAGTTTCTGCTCTTTATGGTGCCCATTTGGTCCCCTTTTGTATGGCCCTTGCTTGTGGGCTGGCCACCCCTTTTTTACTATTTTTCTGGGATTTTTCCCAGCCATTATGGCATTTTTCCAGTGAGCCATGTCCAACAGCTCCAGTCGGCCTGTTTATGGGCTCCAGTCGGCCAGCACTTCCCCACTATAAATAGTGGGTGCTAGCCTCTCATTTTTCATTGAGTCTTGTACTTATTTGCTCCCCCTTATGAGACTATCACTGTCTCTTGCTTGGGACTGTTTTGGTTCAGTATATTCAGCATAGTTTGCTCCATATCTCTCTCTCTCTTGCACTCTTTGTTCAGCACATTCTAGTGCCACTCTGCTTCCGCTCTGTGCACTCTTTCATGGTATCATCGCTCCAGGTTTAGCAACCTTTCTGCTGCCCCAGATTCAGCCCTGTTTTCAGTACCTTCTCCTCTGCGTTTTCTTCCAGATCCATAGCTTTTGCTGCTGCGTTTTCTGGACAGCACTCTGCTGGTCGTTTTTTCTTCAGATTGGCTTCACCGATTCAGCCGTCTGGCTCTTGTAGATCAGCGTTTCATTGCCCACTTGGAGATTGGACTGCAGGCGGCCTGTTTTCTACAGGACAGCACTTGTTCACTGCTGCGTTTTCCTCTCCAGTGGTCCTTTCCCTTTGCAGAGGAGGCTTGTGGTGTTGCAGGCTTTGGTGGCACTCTTGGTACCTATGGAGGACACCTTTTTCTTCAGAGTTTGTGCATTTCTTGAGATTGAGCCCAAGCTCTTGTGATGGCTGCTCCTACTTCTCTTCATATGTTTGCTGAGTCTGCTAAGTTGGATGGTTCCAACTACACCCTATGGAAGGTGAAGGTGAAATCGGCCTTGCGTGGCGTGGATCTCTGGGATTGGCTTGTTACACCAGCCAATGCCACCCCTCCCACCCTTGCTTCCGGTGGTGTGACTCAGGCACAGATTGATATTTGGCAGTCGAATGATCGACGTGTTTTCTCCTTCCTGATGTTGAACTGTCAGGATGCTGTTCTCTCTCATGTGCGTACAGCAGATGCTGCACATGAAGTTTGGAAGGCTTTTGCAGATCTCTATGAGATTAAGTCTCCGGGTCGGATTTTGGCATTGGAAAAGCAACTTATGAACTTATCAGTTTCTGCGTTTCCATCGTTATCTGCTTTCATCTCAAAGATGAAAGATCTCCGGGACGAGCTTGCTGTTTGTGGCAAGGACATCTCCACAGAGGATATGGCTATTCAGCTGCTCTCCAAACTTCCAGAGAGGTTTGATGCATACTTTCAGTCTCTGGTTTCTTCTCCTCGTCCTGTTCCAATTACTTGGGAGGAAGTTCTCCCCTCCATTATGCAGATAGAGTCTCGCTTTGAGGAGCGGACTGGCACCTCCGGTGGCGCTGATGGAGCTTTGGCAGCACGAGATAAAGGGAAGTCTCAACAAAAGAAAGGTAAAGGGGGTTCTGACAAGAACTCCAAGGATTCCGATAAGGATAAAGACAACAAATCTTCAAAGAATAAGGACATTGAATGTCATTATTGTGGCAAGAAGGGTCACAAGTCACCCCAATGTCACAAAGAAGAAGCGTGATGAAGCAGCAAAGAACTCTTCCTCAACGGCAGTGTCTCAACCCAAGAAGGATGATGGAATTCTTCTCTTAGCAGGTACTCGGCGTATACTTGCTCTTGTGACTTCTCAGTCACAGTCTTGGATTGTTGATAGCGGTGCTACTGCTCATATGACACCCCATCAAGATTGGTTCGAGGACTTCACTGCCAGATCAGGCGAGATCACTCTGGGTGATTCTTCTTCCGTGCCAGTGCATGGTCATGGCACTATCCCCATCTTCCGTTCTGATGAGGACAAGAGGTACTTCTCTGACGTTCTGTATATTCTAGATTTGGCTTTTAACCTTTTGTCAGTGAGTGCTCTTACAGCTCAGGGTGCGGAGGTGATCTTTTCTCGTTATGAGATTACCATTCGTGATAAAGCGACTGGTAGCATCTTGGCTCAGGGAGTCCAAGATAGTGGCCTCTACAAACTGATCGCTCTGCTTTGTTCTGGTGCTTCTTCTGCTCTTTGGCATGCTCGGTTCGGCCATTTGAGCTATCAGCTTCTGCAGCGAGCTTCGAAGGATGGGTTGGTTGATGGATTACCAACCATCAAGGCTCCGTCTTCTACTTGTTCCTCTTGTTTACAGGGGAAGCAACACCGAGCCGCCTTTCCGAAGGAGGCGACACACATCTTCGACATCACTTGCTCTCATTCATGCAGACTTATGTGGTCCTATGAGTACCGCGTCTTTGAGTAAGGCGTTGTACATGCTCGTGATGGTGGATGATTTTACCAGATATACTTGGGTTTTCTTTCTGAAGACCAAGGATGAGACTTTTCATCACTTCTGTGATTGGAAAGCCGAGGTGGAAAAAGAGACCGGTCACTCGGTCAAGGCTCTCAGGACCGATGGAGGGGGTGAGTTTACATCCCAGGAGTTTCAGCAATATTGCAAGACACATGGCATTCGGAGACAGCTTACTACAGCATATACTCCATCTCAGAATGGAGTTGCCGAGAGGAAGAATAGGACCATTATGGAGATGGCCCGTGCTATGCTTGAGCATTCTTCATTACCTCGACGTTTCTGGGCTGAGGCAGCTTCCACTGCTGTCTACATTCAGAATAGGTCTCCTCCTGCTGCTCTTCCTGACAAAACTCCATATGAGGCTTTCCATGGTGAGAAGCCCTCCGTTGTTCATTTCCAAATATTTGGATGTACCGCGTATGTTCATGTGCCTAAGGAGCACCGCTCCAAGTTGGACTCGAAGTCTCAGCGCATCACTTTTCTCGGATGCAGCACTGTGTCCAAGGCATATCGTCTTTATGATCCTCAAGCCGGTAAAGTTGTTGTGAGCCGTGATGTGGTGTTTGACGAGACTCCTACATCTTCAGAGGGGGGTGGTGAGCTTCTTCTTCCTGCACCTCCTTCTCCTCCTCCTACTCCTCCTCCTGCTCCCACTGTTACTGTTACACCTCCAGCTGAGGATTCTCAGTCAGATGATGATGACCCTGCTCCTCCTCCGGCGAGTTCGAGCAGATCTGTACCTGGTTGGTATTATCAGACAGTTCGTGACTCTGGGTTACGTGAGCTTCCTTCTGCTCCTCCGCCTGGTTCTCTTCGGCGTTCTTCCAGAGTTACAGGGAAACAAATTCATGAGGGCAACATGTTTGTTAATTATGCTCTTATGGCTACAATCATTAATGGTCCTTCTGATCCCACTTCTATAGACGAGGCTCTTTCACATGAGTCTTGGCGTCATGCTATGCAAACAGAGCTGGATGCTATCGAACAAAATGGCACTTGGATTTTGGTGCCTCGGCCTCTGCAGCGTAAGGTGATTGGTGTGCGTTGGATTTTCAAATCAAAGTTCCGAGCTGATGGCAGCTTGGACAAGCACAAGGCGAGGTTGGTTGCCAAGGGTTATGCTCAGCGCCCTGGTGTCGACTTCGATGAGACTTTCGCTCCAACGGCCCGGATGACTACCATTCGCACCGTTCTTGCACTTGCAGGACATCATAGATGGCCCGTTTTCCAGATGGACGTCAAGTCGGCTTTCTTGAATGGAGAGCTTACACAGGAGGTTTATGTTGATCAGCCGCCAGGATTTGTTGTTCCAGGCAAACAGGATCATGTGTACCGGCTGAAGAAGGCTTTATATGGTCTAAAGCAGGCTCCGCGGGCTTGGTACCAGCGGATTGATGAGTTCTTTCAGAAGCTCGGCCTGCGCCGTTCTCATGCAAATTCGAACCTTTATATCCTCCTTGAGAGGGGGTTGATTGTTATCATTGTGGTCTATGTCAAGGTTGATGTGTACGTACTGTACGTTGTGTATATGTACGTACTGTACGGTGTTCCGTACAGTAAAATTTTTTATGTACGTAAAAATACGTACCATTGGCAAACAATAGGACATTCAACACCTTTCTACATTTAAGGTACATAAAAGTTTGAAACATTCAAGAATCAAAATAAACCAATTTGCATGTAGTACGTACTAATTTCAAAACACACATCATATACTTGACACAATGGCTGTCAAGACAAAATAGCAAATGTCTGATGTCAACCTAAAAGGCTCATACTAGAGCATACAAATAACAAATCATAAATGTCTGATGTCAAGAGTCAAGACTCAAAAGTAAAAAACACTAAGCAATAACAAAGAGTCTCGACTCGACTCTCGAGACTCTACTCTTTGAATCTCAAAACTCCTCATCGGATGAGGATGATGACACTCCTGAAGAGAGCAAGTCCCCATCTGTCAGGACGTTGCCCTCTTCATCATACTCTGGCTCTGCCATCATACTCTGCTGTCCTGGATCATCATCCTCCGTAGGCTGAATGAGAGGAACAGCCTCATTTGCCCGTCTCCGAGGAGTACGGACAGGAAGCTTTCCTCGCCGAATGGTCTCTCGTCGTGAAACTTCTGGACCTGCATCTCGCCCGACTAACGGGAGACTGAGAACTCGCGCACGTGACCTCGTCACACGTCGATCCACACTCTCCAGCTCTCTGTGCAGCATGCGAATAATCTCCTCCTGATCGTTTCTCACAAGCTGCTGCTGCTGCTGCTCAGTCTCCTCTGCACTCCCCTCCGAGACCAACTTCAATTTCGATGGATCTGTCTGTTAAAAAACAAAATGCAATTCAGTGTTCACATTATTAACAGCGTAGAAAGTAGTAATTAGTAATTACAAATATTCGCTTGAGCCTTGTAATATGTATAAACGCTAGCCCAAAGTTTCAACTTTCTAACCTGCTTGGGTGTCCCCAAAGCGTGGTAATCTCGCACAAGCTTCATATTTGCTCGGCAGTAGACCAATCTCTCTAGCTGTGCAGTGCTGAGTCGATTACGGATCTTCGTGTGAATTAGCGAATAAGCGCTCCAATTGCGCTCGCATCCACCAGCAGAGCAATCCTACATGTCACATGTGCATTGTGACGTGTCAATGGTGACAAATTACAATGGACATTGGACATGGTCATAGACAATAGACATTGATGATTGGACAATGAACCATGGTCCCAGGTCCAAAACACATGTATGAAAAATGTAAAGATAGAAAACTTTACCTGTGAGAGGACACGTAAAGCGATACGAGTGAGCTTTGGAAGACCTTGTCTTCCATAACTCTGCCACCATGTAAGAGAGAACTTCGTTGCCTCCGGCCTCAACGCCACAGCTCTAGTAAAGGATGACCCTAAATTATTTTCATAGCTTGCGAGCTCTGCATCAATGTCCAACTGCTCATCCTCCTCGCAAATCAAGCCAATGTACGCATCCTTGCCCTGTAGTAGACTCCTGTCATTAAAAAGAGTTGGCTTCTTGTAGAAAGGATGAAGCAATGCAGCCATCGCATGAATGGGCCGACTCATAAATGTCCATCTCTTGTCTACAATAGCCAAGATCTCTTCCCGACTGTAAAAGCATTGACGCAACATTAGTTAACAGGCTGAATTTTGATTATAGTATTTACTATTATACATTATAGTATTGTACTAAATAGTTCATAGACTCGAGAGTAATCATTGCAGAAGCAAGTACATACCGATCAAGCGCCAGTGATCTGCAGCCTCTGATGTGTGTCTTCATCTCTGAGAAGAGATGATAGACTAGGCCCATGGTGGAGCCCTCCATGTCTGTGACACGCAGCAACACATAAATTGGCTGCAATGCTACTATCATAGCCTGCACCTCCGACCAAAAGGACTCATCAAGCACCCGCCGCTGTATGTATCTAGTGGACTCCTCCTGTGCGTGATGCATCTCTCTCCACTTCGGGTCCACTACTGTCTGTAGAAGTGGATCCCTCACTGCATAGAGTCGCTGCAACACAAGATACATATATGCAAATCTGGTCTTCAAGGGCCGCACCATGTCAAGTGTACTGTGACTCCTAAAGATAGCCAATGCCTTGTGCTTTTTGCGAAAAAAAGTAGTCATTTTTGTGGCATCGGAAACAATAGGCAACACCCATGTTAACTTCCCAATGTCCTCCATCAACAAGTCAAGACAGTGAGCTGCACATGGAGTCCAGACAATGTTCTTAAACTCTGCCTCAATCATCTCACCCATAGCCTTGCAATTGGAGGCGTTGTCAGTAATAACCTGCACCACATTCTCTGGGCCAACCTCAAGTATAGCCTGCCGGATGTGCTCATAGATAAACTGACCTGTAATCCGCTCTCCAGCCTTTCCTGCATCAACAGCACGCAAGAAGTACGTGCCAAGGCAAGACGACACAAGAATATTAATGATGTGTCGCCTACGAATGTCACTCCAGCCATCTGAAATGATGGTGCACCCAAACTGCCCCCAACCTGCCTTCACTGGTACCAATGCCTTATCTATCAATGCTTTCTGCTCCTCAAGCGTAGTGGTCCTCATCTTATTGTATTCCAACCCCGACCAATCCTCTGTGTGTCCAACCTGGGCTATGGCTCTGACCATCCTCTGCCACTGCTCAGTCCTCAAGACATGAAAGGAGATGTTGCACTCAATGAGAGTGCGAGCAATCTCCATCTCAGCCACTTTCTGGCGCTCCTTCACCCAAGAAAGAGAGGCAACTCGAGAAGGCAAGGTAGTCTGCCTTGGTGCCTGCATCTCTCCATCATCCTCCACATAGTCCTGCTGCTCATGCATGGTACGAGCCCTCTTCCTACTACCAGTGGGCTGCTCCTCCTGAACCTGTGAAGAACCACCCAAGTCTCCCAAGAGTGCATCATGGAGAGCATCCTGTGTCTGTTGACTACCTTTCACCTTTTTCCCTGCACCCATTGCTGGAAAATTCTCAGCAATCAACTTATCCCTAATGTCCTTTGGTACTGCCTTGCACCCTGCACAGTTATTGGTTGTGCCAATGCCTGTCAAGTGCATAACGACGCGAGAAATGGTACTGGTGAGCTGAAAGTTGCAATACTTGCATTGCCATCGTCGCGTGCCAGATCCAGCTTGCCCTGGCGTGTTGACAATGCGGATCACATTGGTGTGCTCTTGCCAATACGGGTTAGTTGGCTTAGGCATGATGGCTCTTGAGACTTTTGTCTGCACCTGCCAAGTACGCAGCACATATGCAAGAGAAAGAGATAAGACTCAAGACTCAAGAGGGAGAGAAAGAGAGAGAGAGGAAGATGCTCAGTTTACCTACACGCACGCCTGGCGGCAAATTTCCAACGCTGTGGTCGCCTGGGCTTTTTCGAAATCTTCCTGCTATCGCCTCTCTGTAACGCACGCTCTCTGGAGTGTAATAATTAAACTTGAAAGGCCTAGTATGTACCCAAAGGCAGCCGCCAGGCGGGCGCCCATTTAACACGCTCGGCGATTTTCAGCATTAAAAAACCCACACGTACGGATCGATCCGTACGTGTACGGATCCGTACAGTACGGCCGTACGGTACGGATCAGATCCGTACGTACGTATATATCAACCATGGTCTATGTTGATGACCTCATCTTTACAGGTTCTTATTCTGTGCGGATCCGTTCTGTTATGGATGCTTTGGAGACAGAGTTTGAGATGACGGATCTGGGTCTCTTGCACTATTTTCTTGGCTTTGAGATTTGGCAGACCTCGAAGGGCATTTTCTTCTCTCAGCAAAAGTACACTCGGGAGATTCTCGACAGATTTCAGATGACTGGGTGCAAACCAGTATCTTCCCCTTTGGATATTGGTGAGAAGCTTTCTTCACTTGATGCTTCTCCAGGGACTGATCAAGGACAGTATCGAGTTCTCGTCGGTTGTTTGGTATGGTTGACCTACTCCCGATTGGACATATGCTTCGCAGTCAGTTTATTGAGTTCCTTCTCATCCAAACCCCGTCAGCAGCATTGGCGGTGTGCTCTCAGAGTTCTTCGATACTTACGTGGCACTCTGGATTTTGGCATCTTCTATGGCCAAGGTCGCACTCTTGTTGGATGGTCTGACTCAGACTGGGCTGGAGATCCAGATACACGGCGTTCGACCACTGGTTGTGTTTTTTCACTTGGGTCTGGAGCCATTTCTTGGAGCAGTAAAAAGCAGCCTACTATGGCGCTTTCCTCTACCGAGGCGGAGTACCGTGCAGTTTGTTATGATGCATGTGAGGTGATATGGTTGCGGAGATTATTGGAGGAGCTTGGCTGTCCTCCTACCGGATCTACTCTTCTTTGGTGTGACAATCAGAGTTGCATCGCCATCGCCAAGAACCCTGTGTTTCATGCTCGTACGAAACACATTGAGATTTAGTATCACTATGTTCGTGAACGGATTCTTGCTGGAGATTTGCGTTTGGAGTGTTGTCCTTCCGCAGAAAATGCTGCAGATTTGTTCACCAAGCCGGTTTCTCAGGCTTCCTTTGCTCCTCATCTTCGGATTCTCGGAGTTTGTTCAGCATCTGGTGCTGAGAGGGGGTGTTAGCACTTTTATCCCCAGTTTCTGCTCTTTATGGTGCCCATTTGGTCCCCTTTTGTATGGCCCTTGCTTGTGGGCTGGCCACCCCTTTTTTACTATTTTTCCGGGATTTTTCCCAGCCATTCTGGCATTTTTCCAGTGAGCCATGTCCAACAGCTCCAATCGGCCTGTTTATGAGCTCCAGTCGGCCAGCACTTCCCCACTATAAATAGTGGATGCTGGCCTCTCATTTTTCATTGAGTCTTGTACTTATTTGCTCCCTCACTTATGAGACTATCACTGTCTCTTGCTTGGGACTGTTTTGGTTCAGTATATTCAGCATAGTTTGCTCCATATCTCTCTCTCTCTTGCACTCTCTGTTCAGCACATTCTAGTGCCACTCTGCTTCCGCTCTGTGCACTCTTTCAGAAAGGTGCTTGAGAGAGCACGTGGATTGCTTAGCTACAGACGTTGTTTGAGACATAGCTTCTTTGAGGCAGACATGGGTCCCCCCCTGCACCGAACAAGGAGGACAAGCTCAGTGGTTCAAACTATGATCACTGGAAGCTACAGATGAAGGTCTGGTTCACACACAAGGGACTCTGGGAGATTGTTCAGGGCCACGAACGAAAGCCCAAGCGCCCTACCAGCTCTAGGAAGTGGACTCAAGATCAGGAGTATGCCTTTCCCACAGAACTTTCAACTTGGGAGAATCAAGACTCAAAAACTCACTCTGCACTTGTACGAGCCATTTACCAGAAGTCTCCCCCGCCGTGCAAACATTGGATTGTGCTACCTCTGTTTGGAGAAAGATGACATATCTATATGCACGGGACTCTACATTGCAGTCTGTCAACCTATTGGGTCAACTCTTTTCCCTGGAGTTTAAAGCAGGGACTTCCATGCACTCATTTGTGATGAAGGTTAACATAATTCATGACCAATTAGTGGCAATGGGTACTGCCCTGACCTCTTCTCAGTTAGCTGCTCTCCTCCTCATCAGGCTTCCTGCAGATTATGACATGGTTTCCCGAGCTTTGCGGGTTCAGATCACAGCATGTTCCCTCGAGTTTGATGATATGTGTACTCTCCTCTTGGAAGAGGAAGCCATCCTAGTTTCACAGGGGAAATTGAAAGTTTCATCGTCTATTGGACCTGATCACGCACTCTCGACGGTGCAGAAGAAAGTTCGGAGTTGGTGTTACAAGTGTGGGAAGAAAGGCCACCTGTCAAAGGATTGTCAGTCAATCAAAGGACAACGGCAAAGCCAAGGACAAGGGCAAGTCTTCAAACAGTGGCTGCGTTTTCTTCCTTAGCTGTGATTTTTGACCTACAAGCCCTCCTACTGCTGTCGGCCAACCCCCAGGCTGTGTTTTCTTCTACAGAGGCAAGTGGAGGAGTTCTAGCTGCAAATTCAATAAGTGTATCAAACAAGTGGCACATCAGCTCTTCTCCCTCCAAGATCCCCTCCCCCTTCTGGTAGGAGGTTCCCGGTGGTGTGTTTTGGGTTTCTTTTGCTGCTGTCCAGCCTGCATCTTCAGAGGGGGCTACTAGTCCCTAGTTGGATCCTGTGGAAAGGTGCTTGAGAGAGCACGTGGATTGCTTAGCTACAGAGGTTGTTTGAGACATAGCTTCTTTGAGGCATACATGGGTCCCCCCTGCACGAACAAGGAGGACAAGCTCAATGGTTCAAACTATGATCACTGGAAGTTACAGATGAAGGTCTGGTTCACACACAAGGGACTTTGGGAGATTGTTCAGGGCCACGAACGAAAGCCCGAACGCCCTACCAGCTCTAAGAAGTGGACTCAGGACCAGGAGGATGCCTTTCTCGCAGAACTTTCAGCTTGGGAGAATCAAGACTCAAAAGCTCACTCTGCACTTGTACGAGCCATCTCACCAGAAGTCTCCCCTGCCGTGCAAACATTGGATTGTGCTGCTTCTGTTTGGAGAAAGCTGACATATCTATATGCACGGAACTCTACAATGCGGTCTGTCAACCTATTGGGTCAGCTCTTTTCCCTGGAGTTTACAACAACAGGGACTTCCATGCACTCATTTGTGATGAAGGTTAAGGTAATCCATGACCAATTAGTGGCAATGGGTACTACCCTGACCTCTTCTCAGTTAGTTACTCTCCTCCTCACCAGGCGTCCTGCAGATTATGACATGGTTTCCCGAGCTTTGCGGGTTCAGATCACAACACGTTCCCTCAAGTTTGATGATCTGTGTACTCTCCTCTTGGAAGAGGAATCCATCCTAGTTTCACAGGGGAAATTGAAAGTTTCATCGTCTATTGGACCTAATCAGGCACTCACGACGGTGTAGAAGAAAGTTCGGAGTCGGTGTTACAAGTGTGGGAAGAAAGGCCACCTGTCAAACGATTGTCAGTCAAAGGACAAAGGCAAAGCCAAGGACAAGGACAAGTCTTCAAAGAAGGACAAAGACAAGTCACATGACACTGACACACACTCATCTAGTGATAACCCCAGCTCTCCCAAGGCCTTACAGACTCGAGAGAACATGACTGGTGTCCTGCTCTGATCCTAAGGGCATCCCCTCGCGTGCCGTCTTCCAGAAACGGCTTGTGGGCGGGAGAGGGGGCTTTCAAAAGCTCTCTTATATTAAAATCTGGAGCATGGGACCCGTGTGTCGGAGTTCCAAGTATGAAGACAGGCAAGTTCACTTGATGGTCCGGATGAGTTCCATGATCAACCAAGTTTCCTTCATGGTTCGGATGAGTTCCAGAACTATTGGTTAGCAGAGACTATGGACAGGATGTGTTCCATGTTCATTTGTCCAAGGTTATTGGATGTGATGTGCTCGCAGTTCTACTTTGAGTTTTGGAGCCAAGCAGATTTTCTTTTGCTCTTTATAGTGGCATTATGTTTTCTGAAGACAACAAGCTGACATGTGCATTTTCCGAGGTGTACTCAATAATGGCCATGCTGAGGTGTCCATGGTCGCACCTTCGTCATCAGTTTTTTTGACTTTTTTGCACACTTCAAGATGCAGAGGAGGTGTTGATAAAAAACAGGAGCAGGATGTAACACACACAAGAGAAGCAAACCCTAATCCATAACCATCAACCATAAAGAAGGAGAGAAGCCATAGTCACCATCTCTCTCACACACACAAAGGAGAACACAACATAGTGTTATGTCCACACTACAAAGTAAACCTAGTGTAATGTCCACACCACACATGACCAGCTGGACGCGGTCATAAACACACCACACGATATCTATCTACCATACTGTCACTCTGTCAGCACCCATGTGCTATCCTCCAGCTGTATACGAGCTTGATATTTCAACACTCCCCCTCAAGCTCGACATGTCCATCTCTAGGACTCCCAATCTAGTACGGAAATACTCGAACTTATCCTTACCAAGTGCTTTGGTAAAGATATCTGCAACCTGCTCATCTGTCTGCACATATGTCAAATCAACATGCCCATCGAGCACCTTCTCTCTGATGAAATGATAATGGACCTCAATATGTTTGGTCCTGGCATGATAAACTGGGTTGCTAGCAAGCTGAATACTACTCATGTTGTCACAATGAATGACAACACTCATATCACTGTGTAGCCTGACATCATCTAGCAACTTTTTTAACCACATAGCCTCACATGCAGCTATGGCTGCTCCACGATACTCTGCCTCTGTGGTAGATAAAGCAACTGTAGGTTGCTTTTTACTGCTCCAACTCACAGCTCCACTACCAAGGCTGAAAACATAGCCACTGGTAGATCTCCTGTCATATGCACTACCGGCCCAATCTGCATCTGTATATCCATAGACATGCATGTCTTTTCCTGCCTCATAGAAAAGACCATAATGCGCGGTAGTTTTGACATATCTCAGAATCCGTCTCACAGCATCCAAGTGAGGTTTACGAGGACTCTGCATAAACTGACTCACCAAACCAACTGCATAACTGATATCTGGCCTCGTAATGGTCATGTAGATAAGACTACCAACCATTTTCCTGTACATGGTGATATCATCAAGCTCATCACCCAAATCAGCCCTAAGCTTCATGTTTTGCTCTAATGGTGTCAACATTGGTTTGCATGCTGTCATACCATACTTTGCCAGCATGTCAAGTGCATATTGCCTTTGCACCAACCATATACCTGTGTTTGTTCTTATCACCTCAATGCCAAGAAAGAACCTTAAATCACCAAGGTCTTTCATATCAAACTCTTTGCATAAGGAGGCCTTAACCTCATCAATGCCTTTCCCACAATCACCTGTGATAATCAAATCATCAACATAAATGACTATCATCACGATACCATCATGTGTCTTCTTCACATAAAGTGAAGAGTCTGCATTTCCAACCACAAATCCAATACTGACAAGATATCTGCTGATCTTGTCACTCCAAGCACGAGGTGCTTGCTTCAAACCATAGAGTGCTTTCTTTAACCTGCAAACAAAGGTCGGAAATTTTGGATGTACATAACCTTCTGGCTGTTCCATGTACACCTCTTCTTGTAGATCACCATTCAAGAAAGCATTTTTGACATCCATTTGATGTAAAGCCCAACCTTTTTGTGCTGCTAATGCAATGATAGACCTCACTGTAGCCATTTTAGCCACTGGGCTGAAAGTTTCATCATAATCAAGACCATAAGTTTGTGCATATCCTTTAGCGACCAGCCTTGCCTTATGTCTCTCTAGGCTGCCATCTGACTTGCACTTTACCTTATACACCCATTTGCATCCAATTGCATTCTTTCCTTTAGGTAACTCAGCCAATTCCCATGTATCATTTTTGTCCAAAGCATCCATCTCTTCATCCATGGCTTTCTGCCATACATGCTCTCCAATAGCCTCTGAATAGCATGTAGGTTCCACATGCTTTACCATAGATGTCATGTATGCATAATGCATAGCAAAATCTCTATATGTCAATCTTTCCACTGGATATCTGACTCTCTGGGATCTCCGCAATGCATGCGGGTCACTCTGTACACCTGTAACTCTGGCATGTGGTGGCACATATCTGTCCTGCCTAGCACCAGGTGTGCGTACAACAGGTATCCCGAGCTCCTCATCCAAACTCTCTGAGCTAGAAGACTCATAACCTGTGATCCCAATTCCCTCGACTTTCTTCTTGCCTTTATCCATAGCACTACTCCCAGTGCTCACACTCTCATGTCTCAGACGTCCTGACCATGGACGTACACTGCTACTACTCTCAGCTTCTGCTGCTGGCCCAAACATAGTAGTAGAACTAGAACTTGCTTGTGATAGCAAGTTCACAGGCACATTCGCCTCAAGTGTGTCGATGACTCCCTCATCTTTGGCTTTATACCAACTAGCAAGCTCATCGAATACAACATCTCGTGAGATGACTACTTGTCTAGTTTGAGGGTTATAACATTTGTAAGCCTTTCGATCCTGTGCATATCCAACAAAGACACATTTCTCTGCTTTAGGATCCAACTTCCGTCTTCTTTCATCAGGCACATGAACATAAGCTACACATCCAAAGACTTTCAGATGTCCAATATCTGGCCTGTAACCTGTAAGCCGCATCTCAGGCGTGCTTCCATGAATGGCTGCTGTAGGTGATTTGTTCAGGATATACACTGCAATAGCACATGCTTCTGTCCAATAGTAATCTGGCATGCTCTTTTCATTGAGCATTGCCCTTGCCACTTCACATATGACACGATTCTTTCTCTCAGCCACACCATTCTGCTGAGGTGTATACCTGCATGTCAACTGTCTTCTTATCCCATGCTTCCGCAAGAAATGCTCAAATGCTTTTGAGGTGTATTCACCACCTCCATCTGTTCTCAGACACTTAATCCAACAGCCATATTGTTTTTCTACAAGAGCCTTGAAATCCATGAATTTTTCCAGCACTTCACTCTTCTCTCTCAAAAAATATATCCATGTCATCCTGCTGAAATCATCTATAAATGTCACATAGTATAGACTTCCTTTGATAGATGGGTTTTGTGCTGGGCCCCATACATCACTGTGCACTATTTCAAGTGGTCTATTACTCATGTTTCCTTCTCTAGGAAACCTCAACCTTGCCTGCTTTCCAAACTGACAGGCTTCACAAACATGCATATGTCCATCATATTTAAATCGAGGCAATCCACTGACAATGCCTCTTGTTTGCATGTTCTTTAATCTCTGTATATTGACATGTCCAATCCTCCTGTGCCACATGTCAATGTCCTGCACAATCCCATTGCTCTTTGAAAACATGGCTGAGCTCAATTCTGGTATGCCTGCATCCAATTTGAACAACCTTCCTTCCTTCTTGCCCTTGGCAATCAATCTACAGCCATGCTTAAAATCTTCCACAAAACAGCCTTTCTCATTGAATCTTACTTGTAATCCCTGCTCAACCATTTGGCCTACTGATGCCAAACTCTTTGTAATGGATGGTACATATAACACTTCTGACATATTTTTCACATTTCCATCATGCATCTTCAAAGGCACACTGCCAACATGTGTTATAAGATGCTGAGTATCATCTCCTGTGACCACATAACCATTTGTATCCAATGGTTGCATCTTCTCAAACCACTCACCATGACATGTCATGTGGTTTGAGGCACCTGAATCCATATACCATGACTCATCTCCAGCATTCTGAGAATCCATTGTCCCCATAACATGCTTCATTGCAAAAAGATGATTCGAACTCCCATCATTGTTACTGGTAGATGCATAATTTCCATGTTGTGGTCTTCCATTCCTCACATCATTCTGCTTTTTGTAGCAATCTTTTGCCAAATGTCCAAGTTTGCCACAATAGTAACATTCAATCCCATTCAAATTATGTTGAGGACCTTGCCATCGTCCTCTACCACGAGCACCTGTTCCAAATCTCCCCCTATGGGATTGAAATCCACGACCTCCACGTGATCCAAATGATGACTGTGAATTCTGAAAATTCTGATGTGATTGTGGTTGAGTAGACCTGTCATTCCAACCACGTCCTCCACAGCCTCGAGGGGTAAATCTCCCCCTGCCTCGAGAGCCTCTAGATGAGTAAAAAGCCTGATTTCTTGCATGTTCATCATTGCTTGACGAGGATGCACCACCTGTAACACTCATACCACCAAGGCCAAGCTTCAATTCTTCCACTATGAGCAATGACACAAGCTCATTAAAGTCTGGCATTCCTCCCAACCTTACTGAGATGGAAGTGTCAAAAGATTTGTACTCTTTGCCCAAACCACGCAATGTGAGAGCAACCAAATCATCATCATCCATCGGGGCATGGATTGATGACAAGGAATCAGCATAACCCTTGATTTCCTGAACATACTCATGTATACTCCTATTCCTTCGTGTTACACTGTGAATCTGTTGCTTTAGTTGAATCTTCCTTGCACCAGTGTCTGTCTCATACATTCGGCACAATATACCCCATGCTTCTTTCGGTGTATCTGCATCTTGGATGTGAATAAGCAAGGCATCTGTTACACATATGGAAAAATAATGCAACACTTTCGAAGACCGCTCTACCCATTGCTTGTGAGTCAGTAACTGAGCATTATTTGGTTGAGGAGGTAGATATGGCTCCGGGTCTTCCTCCGAGACGAGACTCCATAAACCTTTGCCTTTCAAAAAACTCTTCATTCGAAACTTCCATACTTGAAAGTTAGTGCGGTCAAGCTTCTCTCCAACAATCTGTATCGGACCATCTCCCATTGTTGCAAAAAAATAGAGTAGATGTACCCTTTCGATTACAATGTACGAAGTACCTGTAATGCTCCAAATCTCTCCAAATCACATCAAATGCTTGCAAATTGTGTGCATTAACATCCCACAATGATTCACCAACAATGTACACTCGATCAAAGTTGAAATCAAATGAAACTCCTTCACAAAAAATTTTCTGGTTTTTTTCTCGCCAGTAAATTCTCGCCAGTAACCAGTCAAGATTATGCTCTAAATCCTTCAAATCTTGTCCAAATTCAATGATTCAACTTGCATTAGCTTCCCAACACATTGCTCCAACATATCCTAGAAGGGTTTGATCCAATTCTTCAAGGGGAATGAGAACCACCAATTTTTGTAACCTCTGGTTTGAATTTTTCTGCACCTGTCAGGTACCACCTCTCACTAAAATTGCTCTATCTCCTTCAAATCTTCTCCAAATCCAAAACTTTTTGATTCAAAAGTTTAGCAACTCATAGGACTTTACTTGTACCAAAGGAATTAGGCCAATTTGATATAGACAAAGATTAATGCCTTGATTAAAAATGCTCTGTTTCTAGACAGAATTTCTGCAAACCTGCACACCTCTGATAAATCACTTCAATGAGCTCCAAATACATGAAATGAGCTGCAACCAAGCATCACAAGGCCTTAGCAATGTCTTTGCTAAACTCTCCAAGCTTTAAAGCATTCACTTTGGTGACCAAATGAGTGAATTGCATGAAATCAAGTGAAACTGTCCATCCTTCTGCAGATGAATGCGCCGCCTGCTCTTGTGGGCTGTAGAGAGAGGGGAAATCCAAATTGACTTGATAGGCTTGTTAGCAATGACCTAATCTACCTTGGGTATGAAGAGTTTAGCTCAATTTTCTCTGTAGCTTCTGCAATTGATCCTCCATGGGGGGTATGTCCACTGTTTGTGTGAAAAAACAGAAACTTTTACATAAATCCACTTTCACTTGATTTTGTTCAAATCTGTATGCATCAATCTGCTTCAAGATTCTGTATGTTGCTTGTGCCCACTTTGTTAATACATTTGCAAGCCCAAATACATGTGCCTTTGTGTATACATTTGCCAAGAGTATATATTCACTTCAAGCTTTCCATGAAAGCTTAGAGAAAAAACCAGAATTTTTCACTTGCTTTATGCACTTCAATCTTCACTGAATCTTCTCTTTGATACCTGCAATCCACAGAGGGGGTCTTGCTACACTCACCAATGGTCCTTAGCTCTCAGATCTGATGCCGGTGTGTGCTCCACAGCTTTTCCTTTGCTCCAAGCTCCAATGGCTTCCTTCACAGCTTTTCCTTCTTCTTCCCTCTTCACTCACTCACTCTCACAACTCAGCTAATGAGCTCTTGGCTCTGATACCATGATAAAAAACAGGAGCAGGATGTAACACACACAAGAGAAGCAAACCCTAATCCATAACCATCAACCATAAAGAAGGAGAGAAGCCATAGTCACCATCTCTCTCACACACACAAAGGAGAACACAACATAGTGTTATGTCCACACTACAAAGTAAACCTAGTGTAATGTCCACACCACACATGACCAGCTGGACGCGGTCATAAACACACCACACGATATCTATCTACCATACTGTCACTCTGTCAGCACCCATGTGCTATCCTCCAGCTGTATACGAGCTTGATATTTCAACAGGTGTTAAAATATTGCATCTTTCTATTTATGCTGTCGTGGAGCTGTCGGCATGTTTCCTACAGCCGACTGCTTCATGCACAAGTATATAAGAGTTGCTCCCTTTATTCATTCGATCACATCATTCATTGCCCTATTTGTTGGCTCTTGTACTCTATAACCTCAAGCTAATAAAGCTCAATTCTTGCTTGCAATCTTTCTCTCTCATGTTTATTTGCTTCCGCTTGTGCACATTCTTTCAAGAAGAAGAAAATATCGAGCCCCTCCAAGAGACTCAATCTCCATGGGTCCAGCAAGATCTCAATGTATAAGCTCCAATCTTCGGGTTGCTCGATGAGTGGCCTCGTTTGGAAATGCATGTCGATGATGCTTGCCCATCGTGCAAGATGAGCAAATGTGTGAAAGGGACCTGAGCTGAGGTAGTCCAATGACAACCTGCTGAGAATGGAACTTCTATAAGGTAACAATGGGTACATGACCGAAGCGAGAATGCCACAGAGAAGTATATGCCTCAGAAACCAAAGCCATTAAGGGGGAGAAAAGCTGATGAATATGTGAGTGAGTGTGAGGGGTCTAGGAAGAAAAATTGGTGATCTTGTAGAGACCCCCATCATGGACTCCATTGGCAACAACCAAGAGAGTCTTCCTGTCGATCACTTCAATGACCTCATCATCAATGTACACGCCAAGTCCCTTCTGAGAAGCTTTGTACACTAAAAACAAAATTTTGGAAATCCATGGTACATACAAAATATCATGTAAGGTGGCAATGAAACCAAAAGAAACATTACCAACACTGGTGACAGGAAGCGAACTGAAGAAGAGAGAGTCTAGTAGTCCTCCAAGATATGGGCTTGATTGGTCATGTGGGCAGAAGCACCACTATCACCAACCCATTCCACCGCTTCAGGTGTGTCACTGACCTCTTATGGAGAAGTCATCTCTGTGATCACAAGGAGTGAATCCTGTGAAGAAGTGGATGAATCTGTGACTGCCATGTATGCAACTTTGGCAAAACCCTCCTCTGAAACTTTGTCCTTGCCCTTGTCTTTGGTATTGTCCTTGTCAAATGCTTTGGAAGCATCCTGGACTTTATACTTGGCTTTGGCTGCTCAAGAGCTATCGCCACAGTAATCGCATTCATTGCTTTTGTCCTTGGACTCTTTTGAATCCTGTTTACCCTTGCCTTTGCCTTTGTTTTTGTTGTTATTGTTGGAGTTTCCTTTTCCGCCTTTGCATTTGCCCTTGTTAGAGGCAACAAAAGCAAACTCCGACTTGCCTTTTCAGCGAAGCATGCACTTGTCGTGGAGATAACTCACAACTTCCTCAAAAGGGGGAAAAGGATCACGGAAGTAAATATTATCCTTGAAAGAATCAAAGGAAGCAGGCAATTTACCAAGAAGTTTATGGATAGGATTGTTGATTATACTCCTGTACTCCTCAAGCTGAAGCTTGATACGGGTGAACTCTCCAATCTTCTCAACCATGTTATCGGACTCATTGATTGTGAGCTTCTCCAAATCTGACTCCAGTTTGGCAATCTTCACTATCGAAACTCTCCCATATCTCCGTTGGATCTCCGTCCACATCTAATGAGCATTACTCCAAGTAGAGATAAATTGTGCCTATATAGATAGAGTCATGCAATGGATGATGATAAGACCGGCCCAAGCATCCAATATACTTCTCAAAGCAAGGTCCACCAAGTGAGGTGTGGAGATGGACATCCACACACCGGCTTAGCAATAACTAAGTGTAAGACCAAGTATGATAGTTGGTTGTTGTAAGCTTCATGGAGTCACTAACTTGTGGAGGACTGTCGGATGGTATATGGGTAGGGGTGGGAGCAAGACCTCGATGAGAGAAACTTAGAGAAGAACGATTGGGAAGAGGAACCACCTGGGGAGCGGAAGCTAGGAATCCAGGCACTGAAGGTGCTGGAGTATCAACTAGAGAAGGAGTAGCAATAGAGAAATCTCTTGAAGCCATGTCCTCTGACAAGAAAACTTCTCTGAATCAAGACGGCTGTAAAAAAACAGCAAATAGCCTCCTCTCAAGTTGTGCATAGCAAGAGGAGAGAAAGAAGAAAGGGAGGGACGGTGGGAAAAGAGAAATATAGAAAACAAATCTCTCAGGAACCCTCTCCTCAGCTCCTAGAAGAGAGCTTCATCTTCAGCTTCCAACAGCAAAAACGCAGCAGTCCCAAAGAACGGATGCAAAAAACGCAGCAAAATTGATGAAGCCTCTGCTCCAATCAAAAAAACACAGCAATTTCCCGCCTATAGATCAGCGTTTGGCTCTGATACCATGAATAAAAGAGCAAACACAAGTTGTAGGCCCAAAGCACAAGCTGTAGAAGGCTGGGAACAGTTGATTATTGCTGAAAATGAGCAGGAGGGAAGCCCGTAGGTGCTTACAAGCATAAGAGACAATTGCTACAACCAATGACCTCCATCAAATATCCAAGAATGAGATGGGAACTGAAGAGATGGGAGTGATCCCTTATATATGTCCCATATGAGCTCGTCGGCCAGCTGTAGCAGGCTAGCAATTGTCCTGGAGCATAAATATGCCAATAACTTGTCCGGTCACTTATAAGTGACTGTGGACCTGCATCAATAATTATTAGCATGTGAAACATAAAGCTATAAATTGAGTTTCAAGAGAACTTACACATGTAGATTACCTATCAGACCAAAACAAGAGTGCACACACACGTCCACAGGATGCCCAGGCATCCCCAGCTCCATGGACAACACAAGCAGTAATCTCAAGCATTGTCCAAGCAAACAAAACAAGTCAACTAAAAATTAAGGACACGAACCCACATGAATGCAACTTAACTGGAAGAAACACCCATCTGCTCGGTTGTATCAATCAGGTAAAATGTTCAGGGATCCAAAATCCTTCCGGAACCTTCACAAAACATAAATACAAAGTGAACACCAAGATAGCTAGTCCTGGGAAAACACACCATGTCAGGCACCATATGGCATACATGTCAAGCTCCATATGCCACACTTGTAAAGTAGGAAAAAGAAGCAATGAGGGGTTTTGTGACATGGGATGCTGTTAAAATATTGCATCTTCTTTTGCTGTCGTGGAGGTCCTGTCGGCATGTTTTCTACAGCCGACTTGCTTCATGCACAAGTATATAAGAGTTGCTCTCTTCATTCAATCATCTTACATTGCCCTATTTGCTGGCTCTTGTACTCTGTAACCTCAAGCTAATAAAGCTCTTGTTCTTGCTTGCAATCTTTCTCTCTCTCATGTTTATTTGCTTCCGCTTGTGCACATTCTTTCATGGTATCAAACGCTTAGGCTCCGGCTGTTCACAAAAATCTGCTCTCTGTCTCTCTCCTTCTTCAACTATGCCTTGCGATTTTTGCTTCCCTAGATTCTCCAGGCTGTAGATCCTTCAAACAGTGGCTGCGTTTTCTTCCTTAGCTGCGTTTTTTGAGCTACAAGCCCTCCTACCGCTGTCGGCCAGCCCCCAGGCTGTGTTTTCTTCTATAGAGGCAAGTGGAGGAGTTCTAGCTGCAAATTCAGTAAGTGTATCAAAGAAGTGGCACATCAGCTCTTCTCCCTCCAAGATCCCCTCCCCCTTCTGGTAGGAGGTTCCCGGTGGTGTGTTTTGGGTTTCTTTTGCTGCTGTCCAACCTGCATCTTCAGAGGGGGCTACTAGTCCCTAGTTGGATCTTGTGGAAAGGTGCTTGAGAGAGCACGTGGATTGCTTAGCTACAGAGGTTGTTTGAAACATAGCTTCTTTGAGGCAGACATGGGTCCCCCCTGCACGAACAAGGAGGACAAGCTCAATGGTTCAAACTATGATCACTCGAAGCTACAGATGAAGGTCTGGTTCACACACAAGGAACTCTGGGAGATTGTTCAGGGCCACGAACGAAAGCCCGAACGCCCTACCAGCTCTAGGAAGTGGACTCAGGACCAGGAGGATGCCTTTCTCGCATAACTTTCAACTTGGGAGAATCAAGACTCAAAAGCTCACTCTACACTTGTACGAGCCATCTCACCCGAGGTCTCCCCCGCCGTGCAAAAATTGGATTGTGCTGCTTCTATTTGGAGAAAGCTGACAGATCTATATGCACGGGACTCTACAATGCGGTCTGTCAACCTATTGGGTCATCTCTTTTCTTTGGAGTTTACAACAGGGACTTCCATGCAGTCGTTTGTGATGAAAGTTAAGGTAATCCATGACCAATTAGTGGCAATGGGTACTGCCTTGACCTCTTCTCAATTAGCTGCTCTCCTCCTCATCAGGCTTCCTGCAGATTATGACATGGTTTTCCGAGCTTTGCGGGTTCAGATCACAACACGTTCCCTCGAGTTTTATGATCTGTGTACTCTCCTCTTGGAAGAGGAATCCATCCTAGTTTCACAGGGGAAATCGAAAGTTTCATCGTCTATTGGACCGGATCAGGCACTCGCGATGATGCAGAAGAAAGTTGGGAGTCGGTGTTACAAGTGTGGGAAGAAAGGCCACCTGTCAAACGATTGTCAGTCAAAGGACAAGGGCAAGTCTTCAAAGAAGGGCAAAGACAAGTCACATGACACTGACACAGACTCGTCTAGTGATAACCCCAGCTCTCCCAAGGCCTTACAGACTGGAGAGAACATGGCTGGTGTCCTGCTCTGATCCTAAGGGCATCCCCCTGCGTGCTGTCTTCCAGAAACGTCTTGTGGGCGGGAGAGGGAGCTTTCAAAAGCTCTCTTATATTAAATCTGGAGCATGGGACCTGTATGTCGAAGTTCCAAGTATAAAGACAGGCAAGTTCACTTGATGGTCCGGATGAGTTCCAGGATCAACCAAGTTTCCTTCATAGTTCGGATGAGTTCCAAAACTATTGGTCAGCAAAGACTATGGACAAGATGTGTTTCATGTTCATTTGTTCGAGGTTATTAGATGTGATGTGTTCACAGTTCTACTTTGAGTTTGGAGCCAAGCAGATTTTCTTTTGCTTTTTGTAGTGGCATTATGTTTTCTGAAGACGGCTTTGGGATACAACAATGTTGGTGTAACAAGATCACCTCAAAAAACCTCTAAATCTGCTAGGTAAATGATTCAGCTCTCAAAAAACCGCAAACTTGTAAATTTCTCCATTTATTGAAGTATGTCCCTCTTGCTAAGTTGGAACAACTAAAAAAACACTATCATCTGTTAGCAGTAATCTCTTGTCTGTATATTTACACCAGAGCCTCTATTGTGGGTGTGCCCGTCCGATTTAGGTGTTTTCTCATTTTTCCCCACCCTCCATATTTTTCCCCATTTTATTTTGGTGTGGGAGGCTGTCCTGTGGCTCTTGGATGATCCAGGTGTGGTGGCCGACTGCTCCTGCTGCTTCCCGCCCCTCTCTGTAGCTGGCCGACTTGGTCTGTATGCTGGCCGACTATCTGTATGCTGGCCAACTGATGTTGCAGCAGTCGGGTGTCCTACAGAGGGCTGTCGGCTGGTTTTCTACTGGCCGACTTGATCATTGGGGCCATATAAAATGGCCCCTAGCCCCCACACACATTGTATTCCAGATTTCGGGATTTCTTGTGTATATAGCAGAGTTACACGCCTCTCTCTCTCCCTCTCTGTTGCTGTGTTTTTCTGCAGTACACTTACTCTTGTGTTTTCAGATTTTGTCTTCATCTCCACTGCATATTCTGACATCATCACCCCTTAATTTCTGAACCTATTGAGTCTTTATCTACCTTGCCTTATACAGGGATGCCTAAGAATGGCAGTAAAAGATAAATATTGAATGATGTGCCATTCCATAGTAATTTTCTGCAACATTTCCTTGTCTCCACCCCGCATCTTTCTCTTCACATTCCAAGTTACTACACCTAGTATATCCAACCCCTCACCCCATCCCCCAATGACAGCATGTGAATCTCATGCTGTATGGGAGAACAGGGCAGCTTTCATGCAGATCTGGAGTCCCAGCCTTTTCTTGACCGGGCCCAGCCCCCCACACCCCCCCCAAAAAAAAAACCCGCTTTTTTGTAACTTTGAGCGTTGGTCATGCTTACTTGTCACCACTTCTCTACATTTTTCAGTTCCAATAGTGCATCTATCTTGTCCTTTGAAGATTTTTTTCAACTAACATGTGTACGAGTGGGGTTGTTAAAGCCTATATTATTGTTTGAACACCCACCACAACTGCCCATTGGAGCCAGCTTAGAATCTGAAGCAGATGATGGCCCTGCTGCATGCTATAAATATATGGCTAGGAGTGCTTTGGTCTGCCTCATCGATCGTCCTACATCCCTTCCTGATAGCAGCTTTGGAGTTTGGACATTTGCACCTTCCACCTTAACATGGCCACGTTCCCTTCCCTTACAAAGCTTGGACTAGGCACACTTACTGTTGCCAGAAAAACTACACTAGTATGAAAGCAGTATGATTATGCTGTGAGACTATGTAACCATTGGTGTTGGATGGATGCAGACGACTGCACAAGGGCTCAATTTCAGATAACCACATTCGAGCTGAATATTATGAAGATAAATCCCACATGCATCACATTCCCAGGAAAACCAGGAAGGTGAAGGGATTTTGGCCACGGGCGGGGTGATTATAATATCCTACATGTATCACATTCCCGGGCTACAGAAAATTTTGATTTGTAGCATGAGGAGTGTACCTCTACATTGTCTCCATACAAGTTGATCTGATGATTTTCATTGTTAAACACCTGGGCAGGATAGCTATTGCGAGCATTGCATGCCATATCATCAGCCAGCATCAGGATGATGCGATCATCAGGTATTCCGAGGCGTTTTACAGTTCTACAATAACCCAATGTTGCATACATCATTCCAGATGCCACAAGAACCTTCATTTACACGGTGATTGAAATTGTGTAGTGTATGGATTAGGGCGGCTAACCTGTAAAGTGATAAAGTGTTCGCCATATGGCGGTAATTGAACCTGGTGACGGACAGCACGAAGGAGTTTCAGACAGAGCAAAAAACTGAAACAGGTAAATGGATGTGTGTGTGCGCGCGCGCGGAGGTTTCATTGCACTTACCAGAATCTTGAGGTGCAGACGAGCACTGCCCAATTGTTGGTGTGGAAGGAGAAGGAGTGTGCTACGTGGATGCAGCAAATCATCAGCAGAAAACAACTGAAGCGCCAGGAAGCCATGACTGCCAGCGAAAAATTTACAGCATATACGCAAAGCATACTCGAGTTTGCAACTTATAGCTTGTGGGTTCCAAAGTTCTCCCCAATGCTGTTTTCCATCTCTATTAAATAAATTTCTAATCTAAATATATGGTACCAAAATTTTGTTTGCACATTAATTAATTAATGAAGAGAGTGGACTACCTTAGGTATTAAATGTTTAGAAGGTAGGATTTTTAGTTGAATCAATCTATAATTTTTAAAATTATAGATTGACACGTTGCAATCTGAAGTTTTCATGTTCTGGAGCCTTTGTGCGGATTTTTAAAAGGCTTAACAAGTTGAAGATTGGATTTTCTTTTTGCTGTTCGCGGGTGTGAGCCGAAGTTGAAAGGAAGGGAGGCATGTCTGAGGGAGGGAGGCGTGGTGGGCTGAGGTGTAGACAGAGGCATGGCGTGTATGAGGAACGAAGGCATGTCTGAGGGAAGCCTGACGAGGGAGGGCAAGGGTGGTGGGCGGGCCTTGCGGAGGAGGAGGAGGAGGAGGGTGCTGTCGATGTCAAGTCGCAGAGGAGGAGGAGGAGAGCGCCATCGATGTCAGGTCGTGGGCCTGGTAGAGCCTTAGCGACCAAGGTAAAACCTTAGTCGCTTATTAATATAAAAACCTTAGTCACTTATTAATATAAAAACCTTAGTCGCTTATTAATATATTAGTGCCCGCTAGGCACTAATATATTAATATGAGTAGTGACTGAATATGGGAGTTGTAAATATACTATATAAATATATTTATATTTATCTATTGTCCCTAAAGTGGAGTAAAGGTGAACTTGTTTTAAATCTTAGTAATTTCTCAGTCGCCTCTCTCTTTTTGGGAAGTCTCTAGCCATTTGTCTTCACCCCATGCAACGCCCCAGTCGTCTACATGCACGATAAGTTTTCACATACTTGCTCATTTATGTTGTTGCATCGCCATGGATGGGGATAAAAAAATCGTGTGCTTCTAAAGCAAGCGAGGTAATGTTGGCACCATCGATTTCCTTTTCTAATTTGTTCTTCTTTCTATATTATCAGCCATGGTTCGTAGATCTACATCTTGTTCTTTGGACCTTCCTCTTTATCTATTTCATGACCTCACCATGTCTGCCCTCACCATGTTTTGTAATTTTTTCCTCAAAGAAATAATGAATATTCCTTCTTCTTAGCGTGGAAAACTGTTGCCATATATATAGGCACTGATGTGTGTGAACACACTTAGGACCGTCGGGGTACTTTTTTCCTCCTTAGGAGGTTTTTTCCCCGGGCTTGTATATACGCCCATTATTCTAGGGCTAACTTATCTTTTGTACATTGACACAATCTAATACACTGTGTGTTGTGTGCATTCTTGCTTCTTCTTTTCCAAGCTTTGTGTGCTTTTCTGCAACCCTAATTCCAACAATTGGTATCAGAGCAGGCATCTGCTCCCAAGGCTACCCCGATAGCACCCTCCGACACACGTTTTTCTATTGAGGTGAGCTTTCACGAGCGCTTGCAAGTCCCTATACTCTGCAGACAAGACCATAGGGCTATGCATTCTCTCAGAAATTGCATCTGAGGTCGTTTCGGGCTCCGTTTTTGCATTACAAGTTCTGTACAGGTGTTTTCGTCATTTTGTGCCGACAGTACAGTTTTCTGCACAATAGGCATACATATTCTATTGTGGACCGTGCTACATAGCACGAGTTGTTTTTTTCTTTGCTTCATTACAGGTAGCTTTTACATCATTTTCAGTCAGTTGCCATGGCTGATAATAGCAATGATGTTTTCGCATGTTGTCTGCTGTTGTTGCTGATGACAAATTGGATGGAGACAGCAACTACCCACTTTCGGCATACATGATGTAGCATGTTTTGGTTGCAAAAGGAGTGTGGAACATTGTGCAGGGTATGGATGTACGTCCAGGTTCTGTGGATGTAGGATCTGTTGAGGATGTTACAGGTTCTAGCAGCTCTACTGTTACTGCTGTTTTACCCACTGCTGAACAAGCTCGTTGGGATGGTAAAGATGCGCAGGCTCATGCCTTGATTGCACTTTCTGTCAAACGTAACATCACTCCACATATTTGTTCAGCTAAAACAGAGCAAAACAGGCTTGGGATATTCTAGCTAGTTTGTATGCAGGTCATAACGAGGCAAAAATCTCTTACCTGCGTAAAGAGCTAGAATCGAAGATTATGCAGGAAGATGATGACATGAATGTTTTTCTTGCTGAGATCTGCATATATACTCAACAGGTGTCCCACTAAGGCCTTGCAGTCTGTTACTCCACTAAGGCCTTGCAGTCTGTTACTCCATACGAAGCTTGGCATGGCAGGAAGCCTTCTATTGGTCACTTGCGTGTCTTTGGTTGCTTGGCCTATGCTTTAGTGCCTGTGCAACAACGTAGAAAATTGGATGATAAGGGCTGTCAAATGCATTTTTGTTGGTTACAGTACTGAGAGCAAGGGTTACAGATTGTATCATCCGTAGTCAAAGCGTATCTTGATTAGTCGAGATGTTGTTTTTATGGAAGACTTTGTTATCATGTACCAAAGAGACAGGTGTGAGCTCACGGGATGTATTTGATACGTTGTTGCCTCTGTTTACAGATGGGAATTCAAATGTAAGTCCTAATGAGGCAAATATTCAGCCTATACAGATTTCAAACGACATCATAGATCAGCCTATTTTTGATGCAGATTTACAGGATGTAATTTATGAGGATAGGGCTAAAAATGAGCAAGCTAGAGGTATGCCTAAATGGTTGGTGCAAACCTTGCGTGATAGTAAAATTGATGCACCTATGTCTAGTCGTACTCGTTCAGGTTTTCAGCATGCTTCTTATGCATCAGATTGTTATGCTTTGGTTGTGTCTAGTATGTGTGAAGAGGAAGAACCTCTTTCATTTGATGAGGCACAAAAATCAGAAAATTGGTTGGCTACAATGCAAAGTGAATATGATGCTATAATGAAGAATGGTACATGGTCTTTGTGTGATTTGCCTATTGGTAAAAAGGTCATTGGATGTAAGTGGGTTTTTAAGTTGAAACGAAATGGCAGTATTGATCACTATAAGGCTAGACTTGTTGCAAAGGGTTATGCTCAAGAAAAGGGCATTGATTTTGATGAGACCTTTGCTCCCACTTGTCGTATGACTACCATTCGTAGCATTTGTGCATTGGCAGCTCATAATGGTTGGAATGTACATCAGTTGGACATGAAGACTGCGTTCTTGAATGGAGATTTGCATGAGGAGGTGTTTGTATCACAGCCTCATGGTTTTGTTCAAAGAGGGCAGGAAAACAAAGTGTGCAGGTTGAAAAAGGCTTTGTATGGTTTAAAGCAAGCTCCACGAGCTTGGTATGAAAAGATACATGCATATTTGACTACACATGGTTTTCAGAATAGTCCAACAAAAAGCACTTTGTATGTTAAACGTGTGGATGATGTACATCTAATCATTGCTCTCTATGTCGATGACATGCTGCTCACAGGACCAAATGAGAGTCATATTGCTGATTTTAAGGCTGATTTGAATGCCTCTTTTAAGATGTTAGATTTGGGACATTTGCATCATTATTTGGGGATACAATTTAAGCAATGTGATGGAGGTATTCCCTTGTGTCAGACAAAGTATATTGAGACATTGTTGCGGAGATTTGGCCTTGAAGACTACAAGCCTATTGCTACTCCAATGGAGATAGGTTTGAAGTTGAGTCTTCATGATGCTGGAGATCACTTTGATGTCACACTCTATCAGACAGCTGTTGGTTGCCTCATTAATGTATGCATTACGAGACCGGACATTCAGTTTGCAGTCTCACAGGTGAGCAGGTTTATGCATAGCCCAGGGTCTCAGCATTGGAAAGCATTTAAATGCATCTTTCGCTACTTGAGTGGCACCATACATCTTGGGTTGTTTTATCCCAAGGGGGGATCGTTGTCGCCAGATTTACATGCTTTTTCGGAGTCAGATTGGGCTGGTTGTTATGACACAAGAGTGTCCACAAGTGGTTTTTGTTTCATGCTCGGTAGCTCATGCATACCTTGGTTGAGCAAGAAGCAACCTATTATGGCCACTTCTAGTTGTGAAGCTGAGTACAGGAGGGCAGCTTTCACAGCTACGGTTGAGTGTGTGTGGCTCCTCAGACGACTTATGGGGCTGACTTGGGTGTTGGACAGGAGTCTTCCACCTCTATCTACACTGACAATCAGAGCGCATTGGCAGTTGCGAGAAACCTAGTTTTTCATGCTCGCACAAAGTACATTGAGGTGCATTATCACTATGTCACGGAGAGACTCTCAGCCAGCAGGAGAGATCAGCTTGGCATATGTGCCAACACCACAGGACAACCTCGTCGATCTTTTCACTAAGGCACTTCCTTGTGAGAAGTTTCAAGCTTTCCGCAAAGCTTTGGGCTTGCTCCCCTTTATGGACTGATCTACTTTGGGCATGGCACTTCCCTATACATGAGTGCCAGCTCTCATTCACACCATCACTCCCAAGGGAGATTTGTTGCCATATATATAGGCAGTGATGTGTGTGAACACACTTAGGACCGCCGAGGCACTTTTTCCCTCCTTAGGAGGTTTTTTCCCCCGGCTTATATATACACCCATCACTCTAGGGTTAACTTATCTTTTGTACATTGACACAATCTAATACATTGTGTGTTGTGTGCATTCTTGCTTCTTCTTCTCCAAGCTTTGTGTGCTTTCCTGCAACCCTAATTCCAACAAGAACAATGTTGTTCTATGTCTCCTCGTTGCCACTCCTCTCCCATCTCCCCTATTCATGAAGGTCCGAGACACTCCTCAAATGTCATAATGCCTAGGATTATCACTCTTATAGATGGAGCTGCTAATTTGAGCAACCTTTGGGGTATCAAGGCAAGAGTGAGAAGCTCAAGTCTCTACTTCCTTCACTGTCTCATTTTCATTTATTTTTAATTTTACAAATTTGGCTCATGCCATTTTGTTTATGCTACTTCTTCATGTCTTTTCTCACATGTATCTATTTTCTTATTTTCGGCTCAACAGAGTCATCCAAACAGCCCTCAAAGAAAAAGATGCAACTTGATTGTTGTCCAGTGATGAGAAATGAATGAAATCAATGCTATCTATGTTTTTTCAAATTGTGTCCGCGCAGGTTCTTGTGCTACGACTCACCCCTTGGTCTCGGTAATGCAATTCTGAGACCCAAGTAGAGGCAAGCCACACATGCCAAGTAGTCAAGGAGTTGAGGGCAAGTGGCCTCAGAAGTGGTATCAAATTAGATCCATGGTCATAATTATTCCTTAAAAAAGAATGAAGAGGTTGAGAACCTTGGTTGTTTATCTTTCAAGAAAGCATCACTACTAGAAGACAAAGCTCTCTTACTACAATGAGTGGGTGAACTAACTACATGTAAGGGACCACATCCGCACACCGTTTGTCAGATCCTATAATATGAAATTGAGCTATTTGGGGATAGTGGGTGGGATTCTTAGACCCAAATATGGGATGACCAGTACCGTCTTTGTGTTGTTAAGATCCCAATAAGGGACATAGAAATGCTTGTCCAGAATGTTATCATTTGTCTCATCAACTAGAAGAGGCTAGTAGAGTATTATTAGGTTATAGTCATTGATAATGTCTCTAAGAATGATATCTTTGTAGAGAAATCACTGAGCTTAGACAAATCCTCCATGCGCATAAGATAATCATTCCCGAAAAAAAGATTAGAATTCTATAAGATCTTTGGGATTTCTAAAAAAATTAGAAAGGGATCCTTGTACATAAATAAGCTTTTTTTAGTGATGCAAAAACTTTACATATATAAAGTTTTTACTTGAGATTGATTTTTCTCTCAGAAGCTATAAAGCTATATAAATAATTAAGCTTATTTTTTAGTGATGCAAATAAGTTTTATAAGCTTATTTGTAAGCTTATAAATAAGCTTTATAAGATTTTTTTAGTGATGCAAATACTTTACATAAATAAAGTTTTTACTTGAGAGCGATTTTTCCCTAAGAAGCTATTAAATTAGCTAAAGACTTCTATAATTTTTTTCAAAACCATTCCTTGCCAAATTGGTGGAGCTGTCAAAGGTCTCATACATGACGATCTCTTGTGTGGTGCTCAACTAGGGACATTATCGAGTGAAGGCTCCAACATATGAGAGGTCCTCAGTAAATTGATTAACTCCATGGAAGATTACTTTTCCATGGTCGTTTACAATGAGGATAATAAATCAATCATGGCTCGCTTAAAGCTGTGTGGACTGGCCAAGACATGGTGGAAATCAACTTGTTAGCAGACCGAGCACATTAATGAGAATAACCTTACTTGGGAGCAAATCAAAGCCATTCTTAAGGAAAGGTATCGCCCCATCAATTTTGAATTATAGAAGATGGATGCCTTTCTTGAATGTCAAAAGAAGAGGCAAATCTCTTGGTGTGTATCATTTAGAGTTTATTCAACTCTCAAAGTATGCACATCCCATGTCAAAGGCACAATATTTAAGGTTGTTTATCTCACCAAATTGGGACCTCCTCTCAACTTTGAAATATAGGCCTTCCAGCGGACCTCAATCTTAGATGCAATACTCCAAACCTTCTCTCAACTCTAAAATAGAGGCCTTCCAACGGACCTCAATCTTAGATGCACTACTCTAGACCAAGGCTAAGGAAAAAGCCATGCGGAGTTAAGGCAAGCTTGGGCAAGTCAAGCTTCAAATAAATCTTACCTCTTGAATAAAAATCCTCCACTTCCTCCTCCTGGGAGTGGATAATCGAATGTTGGCCAAGGTTCCAAGGCCCCTTGGTTTGAGAAAATGGAATACCCCACTCTCCTTTACTAATCTCTCTCCATAACTTTTTCAAAGAGCCAAGAAGGGAGAACAAATGCTACAAGAGTTTTGATGAAAATCATGAGGCACCCCATGCAATTGTGGAACCTTGAGGGTTTAATAGACAATATTCCATCATCAAGATTCTGACCACCTTCAAAGGTAAAAGTTTTCGTCTATTAATTGATTTAGGTAGCTCGCATTCATTATCTCTCCTCGATGTCTAAAAATTCTTGGTATTAAGGCTAAAGAAACTAAGAAATCATTAGAGATAGAAATGGCTAGTGGACATCTAGAGTTCTCCAAGTCAAAGACAAATGAGATTCTGTTTCTCCTTGATGGCCACTCCACATTTCATGCTTTTAAGGTTATTCCTTTGGTTCATGGCATATTATGTATATTTTGGCTTGGTAAAAATGATATCGTCTCATGTGAAGAGCTCCAAGAGGCAAGCAAGAGGTAAGCAAAGGAAGCGGTACACACAGGTAAGAGTAGCTTCATCTTTTTCCCTTTAATTTAGAAGCAAATCTCTACAGGTAGCTGCTGCTAGGCTGGAGTAGTAGGTAGGCACAATAGTAAGGTGCAGTCATATCTCGAGGTGCCCTTCACAGTGAAGCAAAGAGGCATTATATCATAGTGATTTCAGAATTTAGATTCGAGGCCATTTCACGGCCCACTTTGGCTTTATAAGTTTTTTGCAGGCATGTGAAAGTGTCTATTGACTATATATATACAATTTTTGGATCAGTGCAAAGTTGCAAAAGACCAAGCAACATGAATCTAATGTATAAATAGGTGAAAGAGGCTACTCCAAAAATAAGAAGAGCCAAAGAGGCCAGGGTGGATGACAAAGAAATCAGAGTGGAAATAGCATGGGGTGTTATGATTATGGCAAACGAGGTCATATAGCAAAGGAGTGCTATAAGAGTAGAATGACATTAAAAGTGGAAAGCTACATCGGTGCTTCTAAACACATGATCATTCATGGAGAGTGGTTTAGAGAGAGATGTTAAAAATGAAAGAGCCAGGGTATGTGGAAACAAGTAATGATACTATGTATATTATTGCGCATGTTTGTAAGGTGCCACTATCTATGTAGGATGGCAAAATAACGCACTTGGGGTGATGTACTTCATGTTCCAAATATTGCAAAAAACCTAGTTTGAGTTGGATAAATGGTTGAGTAGGTTCTACAAGTGTGAGGTTTAACCCTCAGGGATGTTATGTAGAAGACTTCAATAACTAGTTCAAGTGAGGTTTAACACTCATGGATGTTATGTAGAAGACTTCAATAACCAATTCCATGTGGTTGCAAATTATGAAGGAAAACATGATTGGCAAAATGTTTAAATTGGATATAAACCTACCTGTAGTGAAGGCATGTTTAAATTGGCTGTAAACATGCTTGAAGTGAAGGTTGCAATGTTTGCACATAGTACATGTATGATGTAGATATTGACATTTGACATAAAAACATATTGGTCATGTTAATATTCAATGACTAGAAAATATGCAAGCCCAAAGCATTGTTACAAGTTTGTCAAAGTTTAAAGTGGATGGAATGCGCAAGGTATTTGAAGCATGTCAATTGGGAAAATAGTCTAAGCAATCATTTTCACATGATATGAATATGAGTCAAAGACCATTGGATGTGGTGCATTCTGATGTTTAGGATCTAACAAAAATGGCATCAATCAAAGGATATTATGTATCGTTCATTGATGTGACCACACTAGAAAGGTGTGGATCTACTTTATGAAAGAGAAAAGAAAAGTGTTTACAATGTTAAAGCTTTAGGGCTATGGTTGAGAAAGACAAAGGCATGCACATAAAATGCATCTTATGGGTATGTTAGGTTGTGTGAGAAAATTTGGGTCCCCTTGTGCTAACCAAGCCTGTGCCTACTTGCATATGTAAGGGAATAGTTGAAATTGTGGGGGAGATTATTTCTCCAAATGAGTTCAGTGATTGTCTAAGAGAGCACAATATAAACAGGCAGTTCACATATAAGTGCACTCCATCATAACAAAATAGGATTACAAAAAGGAAGAACATGCACATTATAGAAGTTGCACGTCTATTGAAGAATGAGAAAGGGATGCCTCGTTACTTTTGGGATGAAGCAGTACTAGCAACTATAATTTACATTATGGACAGAAACCCCATTACATCAATTCATGACATAATGCATGATTAGAAGTTTACTCGCACAGCTGAAAAACAGATTCGGCACACTTCAAAGTGTTTGGCTACATTGCCTATGTACATGTTCCAGACAAAGTGAGAAGCAAACTAGATCATCCCAAGGAAGAAAAATGTATCTTTATTAGATATTCCCTTGAGCATAAATGTTATGTTAGAAAATACGTGATGAGATTGCAATGCTAATGATGTTAATCACTTAGATTGAGAAGCATAAACAATCCCACACATAAACATACACAATGCTAGTGTAATAAGTGAATAGATGCACCAAGCATATAAGTTACTAGATAGTAGACATCATGGATAGAAATGATGAGCAATCAATACCATGATTACCTTAATACAAGAGAAAGAAGCCTTTTTCCCACAAAGGAACCACCATGTATATTGCAAACAAATGCTATGTTACACAAAGCAATTACAAAGTCTCCTCTCATGTATACAATGAGTGTAGAGAACTCAAATATATAGATCTCCTAAAGCTTAGAGCTTAGGCTCCCTAAGATGCCTCCACCTTCCCCTGATTGTCTTACCATACCCACCATAAAGTGACTCCTCAATCAAGGGTGATACCTACCATGCCTACTCTAGTTAACCATGGTAATTGGAGACCTTATGACCTTAGAACTTCTATCCCTAAGGTGCACTTAGAATTTATCCACTAAGGAGTAATACAAATGGATGCTAGATCACTAAAATCTCAACACGCTCTCTTGATCTACATCCATACCACACAAGGTGTGTACTCAAAAGGGTTACAATAAGTGTCACACAGACCCTAAAAATATAAGTAGCGCAAAGATTTTTAAAAAGTGTATATTGCAGTGGCCACATTGGCCTCATGATGATTGCTCCCATGCTGCTTATCTTGTTTCTTCTTGTTCTCCTCATCCTGCTCCTTCTCAATCAAGGGTGATACCTACCATGCCTACTCTAGTTAACCATGGTAATTGGAGACCTTATGACCTTAGAACTTCTATCCCTAAGGTGCACTTAGCATTTATCCACTAAGGACTAATACAAATGGATGCTAGATCACTAAAATCTCAATGTGTTATATATGTTATAACTTGAGATGCAAGTGAGCAAGGATGCTATTTTTTATGAGATGAGTACACACTAGTAAAGGATTCCATTGAGTCTGATGTAAACAATAATGTGGTTATAGTGAATGGAGAGCAGCAATCACATATGCTTAGTAGTGGAGGTTGATCCCATAGAGGTTGATGTAAATAATAATATGGTTGTAGCAAATGGAGAGCAAATAATAATATGGTTGTAGCAAATGGAGAGCATCAATCACGTATGCTTAGTGGACCTGGAGTGTTCCTTAGGAGGGAGTCTATTGGTAAACCTTGGTCAAGAGGGTTAAGGTAGAATGCCAAGAATTTTGACATGTTATTTGGTGGTACTATAGGTGCTGAAAATTTAGCAAGTTCACATGTATCAGAAAAGGAAAAAGAGAAGCTGGATCAATTGTTTATAATACATGATGTTTTAGTAGGTCATTGTTGATGGGGATAGTGGCTCAGAACAAAGCCTTGATGAGGAGTTTGGGATCCCAAATATTGTTACACCTAGTGCATAAAGGGTCAAATTTGTGTTAACACATATTAGTGATCTAAGTGTGCATAGGTCTATGAGGGTTAGATATCCAACATACAAGTTAAGATATGCTGGGTATACAACCTATCATTATACTTATATGGTCAAAGCAACACAATAGATAGAGCCCACATGCTTTGAGGAGGCTCTTAGACATAAACATTGGGAAGATGCCATGGATGAAGAGATAGCTGCATTGGATGCAAATGAGACATGGGATTTAGTGTCTTTGCCTAAGGAGAAAAAGGTAATTGGATGGAAGTGGGTCTTTAAAAGTAAAGCAAGATTCATATAGATCTATGAGCACGTGTAAGGCAAAATTGTATGAGGAGACCTTCAGTCCGATTGCTAGGATGGCAATCGTGAGAGCAACTAAGGAATGGTCTTTAGATCAGATGGATGTAAAGAATATATTTCTACATAGTGATTATAGGACGAGGCCTACATGGTGCAGCCACTAGTATATGAGGACCATGCACACCCAGAGTTTATTTATAGGTTGCGTAAAGCCTTGTATAGCTTGAAACACAGACACTTAGATCATGGTTAAACAAGATAGAAGCGTATCTTATTTCATATATTTACAATAGATTTGTCATTATATATGAAAAAGATCGATAGGGGCATTGTTTTAGTAGTCATTTATATTGATGACCTGAATGTCACAGGGGAAATGACGGTGATATTCATGAGGTGAAGGTACTCCTTAAGAACTCAATTGAAATGAAGGATTTGGGTGAGCTATGATATTACCTAGGTATAGAGGTAATAAGATCACATGATGGAATTTGGCTTCTGAGAGGTAGTATGCTTGGTGCTTTGGGCATACTGTTCTAAAGTGTACGAGATGACAAGTTTTAAACTAATCTCGATGCCATTGGAACATAAACTTAGCTATAGATACAGGTGATATTTTGGAGAACCCTACTATGTATAGGCGCATTATAGGGAGTTTAATTTTACATGACTATCACCAGGCTAGATTTGCACTATGTTGTTGGATTAGTGAGTCATTTCATGCAAATCCCAAGAAAGCAGGCATTGGGTACAGAGAAGCTATGTAAATTGAGGAGCTTACTTAGAGTACAAGGTATGGAGTTAAGCTCAAGAAGGAGTATTGAAATGTCGAGCTTAACTAGTGTGAATATGCATGACATACCATGATGATAGATCTCACACTTATGCCACTAGCATGGTTAGTGAGATTATAGGTGGTATGCTGCCAATGGTTTTTTTATAGGCTATGTGAAGCCACTTTAGTGTACTAGAGTTATGGCATAGTTATAATGCCAACTCATATAGTCGAGTTCACTACTAAGGACCGTGCTTTGTATGGAGTACAAGGTATGGAGTTGAGCTCAAGGGGGGATGTTGAGATATCGAGCTCAACTAGTGTGGATATACATGACACATCAGGATGACAGATCCACACTTATGCCACTAGCATTGTTGGTGAGATTATGAGTGGTATGCCACTAGCATTGTTGGTGAGATTATGAGTGGTATGCCACCAGTGGCTTACAAGCTATATAAAGTCACTTTGGTGGTATGCCACCAATGGTGAGATTTGGGTGGTATGTCACCAATGGTTTACAAGATATATGAAGTCACTTTGGTGTACTAGATTTATAGCATAGTTAGAGTGCCAGCTCATGTAGTCGAGTTCACACTATGGATCGAGCTTTGTATATTATAGTAGGAGAGTTATGGCATAATAGTTATAATGCCATCTCATGTAGTCGAGTTCACACTATGGACCGATCTTTGTATATTATAGTAGGAGAGTACTTTCCATTATAGTATGTAATCTTATCTCTTTATGTTGTGGTTTTAGAGAAGAGAAGAAAATTCAGCCATCCATCTCCCTTATGTGCTTGTCTACTCTTGTGTGTGTGTGTGTGTGTGTGTTAGCTTGAAAGTGCTCAATTTACAATAGGCACTTTCAAGAATCCAAAGAAGGGGAAAGAAAAGTAAAAAGCTTAAGTGAAAGAGAAGCTCAAGACAGGGGTGGTGGACAATCCCCAAGTATCAAGCAACCTAAGAGTCGAACTTAACATAAAAGAAGAACCTCAGATAATGATTTTCAATCAAAACCTACCCAAGTTGATTAAAGAAAAGAAATGGAAAAGCTATTCCAAGAGTATAAATTATATTTACATGGAAGCAGATTGATTTGAAAAAGGAGTTGATCTCAAGGTGTGTAAACATAAGATTCCCCTAAAACACAATGCTCATCTTATTGGGATGCATTGGATAAAGCCCAACTATGGTAAGAGGGTGAAGGAAGATATTGATAATTTGTTGAAAACAGAGTTTTACCTTGGAAGTATCTACTAATAGTGATTAGTTATTTCCTAAAGTGGTAGTAACCAAGATGAATGGAAGCTAAGGATTTGTGTAGAAAAGTGACTTAAAGCTTAGGTAGTTCCAAAAAAACAATGAAAATACAATGTCTCTTGAAAGACTTGGATAACCTAGCCTAGCCCCTCCCCTCCTCCTAGGCCCACCTAGCCAAGCTCGACATCCTCCTCCTAGGCCTGCCTAGCCAAGCTCGTCATCTCTCTCTCTCTCAAGACTTGGATAACCTAGCCTAGCCCCTCCCCTCCTCCTAGGCCCACCTAGCCAAGCTCGACATCCTCCTCCTAGGCCTGCCTAGCCAAGCTCGTCATCTCTCTCTCTCTCTCTCTCTCACTCTCTCTCTCTCTCTCTCTCTCTCTCTCTCTCACACACACACACACACTATGTCTCTTCATGCCATATCTCTCTATGGCGGTTGCTCTCTGTGTGTGTGTGTGTGAATGCATGCGCTATTTTTGTACTATGCTAAGATCATAAGTAACCTTGCAAAAACAAGTAAACATATCAGTTTGCACAAACGTTTGCTTTGGTTTACACAAGAGGCTTTGTAGAATTTGGTCAAACCGTCAAGGAAAAGTGAAGCTTTCCCATTTCCAAGTAGATTTAAGAATTACATTTTCTAAAAAGTAAAAAGATTGAATAAGTATTTTGGGACATATTTTATCGAATAGACATTTACAAAATGGATATGTATGAGAGTACCCTTCGAGGTCTAGAGATTATAAAATATCTCCTTCTATGTGGAGCTTTGACTATCATGATAACCTTACATTTAGATATTTCTCTACATTCAAGGCGAATTATAGTTAAAAGAAGACTTTATTCCAAAAAGGTTGTTTACAGCAAGCATCCTTGCATACTTTACTAAAGACAACATGATAGCCTCACGTAACTCCAAAAAGGTTGTTACAAAGTGTGATTTTTGAGGGAGCTTTACTTGGCTATCCTCTCTCTCTACTTGAATAATCTCTCTCTAGCTATTGCCATCACCATCTTTGCCCAGCAAGCCTAGTCCAGACCAGCCTAGTCCAACCCACACCACTCTCTCTCTCTCCTTCTCCCACCCTCTTCCCTCTCCCTCTCTCTCTTCCCTCCCCCTCTCCCTCTTCCCTCCCTTTCACTCTTCCTCTCTCACACTCTATTCTTGTCTCTCTTTGCTAACTCTCTACATCCTCCCCCTGTCACTCTCTCTATCCTTATCTTTTCTCACTCTTTGTGTCCTCCCTATCTCACTCTCTCTATCCTTCTCTTTCCTGACTCTCTCTATCCTTCTCTTTCCTGACTCTCTCTATCCTTCGCTCTATTTGGTATCTCTCTATATCCTCTCCCCCCCCCTCTCTCCTCTTCAATTCTCTCTCCCTTCCTCCCTTTCACTCTCCCACCCTCCCTCCCTCTCCTCTCCACCCTCTTCCCTCTCCTCTCTCTCCCTCCCTTTCACTCTCCCACCCTCCCTCTCTCTCCTCTCCACCCTCTTCCCTCTCTATCTCTCCTTGTCCCACCACCGCCCAGCCCACACTACCCTCTCTCTCCTTCTCCCACCTTGTTCCCTCCCCCTTTCTCTTCCTCCCTCCCTTTCAATCTCCCACCCTCCCACTCTCTCCTTCTCTCACCCTCCCTCCCTCTCCTCTCCCTCCCTCCCTTCCCTCCCTCCCTTTCGCTTTCCCACCCTTCCTCTCTTTCCTTCTCCCACCCTCCCTCTCTCTCCCTCCCTTTCGATCTCCCACCTTCCCTCTCTCTCCTTCTCCCACCCACCTTCTCTCTCCTCTCTCTCCATTCCTTTTGCTCTCCCAACCTCCCTCTCTCTCCTGTCCACCCTCTTCCCTCTCTCTCTCTCACTCTCCCATTCTCCCTCCCTCTCTCCTTGTCCCACCCTCCCTATGCATGATCTCTTCTTCCACCTCATTTCTCTCTATCTCCCTCATCTTCACATGCATTGCATAGCATTGCACATGAGTTTATTTTCTACATTTGTATTTTTGTGTTTGCATGACATGGGGTGCAATTGAATGATTTCAAGAATTATACGTACAAGATAATTTCATTCTAGGCAAGATATCTACTATGCCTTGCGTAAGAAACAATGAAGAATGTAAATTTATTAAGGTCAATAATTATTCAATTATGATTGAGAACATGGCCTAATTATTTGAGAGAAAGAGGGAGTGAGAGAGAGAGAGAGAGAGAGAAGAGGGAGTGAGAGGGATAAGAACATGATGACATTACATCCTTAGGATAAAAAATACCGCTTTCAATTACAGATAAAGCCAAGTTCATTTGCATATACCTTCCAAATACAACTCTTCTATCATAACTGTTATTCAAAACATACAATAAACCGATAATTTGACATAGTTAATCAGAACAACAAAAAACCCAAAATTTACCACGGTAATTAATACAAAAGACAAGGCGATCTATAATTGAGACCACTTTATTCCAAAAAAGGTTATTACATGGGCTTTTGGAATATAGCATTGTTTAAAATTGAAAATATACCATAACTACCTACGGATCCTACACCTATACACTTTTTTGGGCTACTCTATTCTTTAACTCCTCCCGAAGGGACTCCTCTGCCTCTTTGGCAGTATATCTGAACCTTTGTCAAGTGTCGATGGCACTTCCAATCTTCATGTTCCACCACGAACAAATCTCCAGAATCAATAGGCTTATCCGCTAGCATGTTCGTCCAAAGATTGTGGGCCTCTGTCGTGATTTTGAGATGTTCTATTGCATCTCCCTTTCTCCAGGGTTTCCTTCAAAGTATAGCTAGGGGGGCCATTAGAAGAAGCCATTAGAGATGAACAAAGGTTAGTTGTTGATGGTGGTGAGGGTTGTAAGGAAAAGAACGATAGTGAGAGAGAGAAATACAATGAGAGAGAGAGGGAGGCAACAAGATTTAGAAGTGAGAATTAAAGTAAGACGCAGGGGTCAAATTTATAGATACACAAAGCAAAAAGCAAAAAGGTACTTTGCATGGTTATCCACTAAATTTAGAAAAGTAGATGCATGGATTTTTTTTAAATTTAGAAAAGTACATGCATGGCTTTTCCCTAAATTTAGAAAAGTAGATGCACGGCTATCAACTTTATTTCGAAAAGTAGATGCATGGCTATCCACTTTATTTAGAAAAGTAGATGCATGGCTATCCACTTTATTCAAAAAAGTAGACGAATGGAATGAACATATTCAAGCCATTGACATATAACCATATTAATTGTCTTGCTTAAAAAAAAAAAGAGTAAATAGTCCGCTAGAGAATTGAGACAAAGGATATTTAATTATTGCAACATGAAGGATCTTTTCAAAACTACAGTACAATGTCATCATCAACAGTACTAGGTCCTTTTCACATTATTCTCTCGCTATGCTGAACATTCTTACTAGGTCCTCCTTTTTTAGAGTGGATTGATATATACAAGCATATTATGGTTTGCAACTAACCCAAAGATATGCAAATATACAAAATAAAGGTGCTTGCATGCACAATATGGTCCTCCAACACCTACCCTGATTTGAAAATCAAGACATGTGCACGATATGGTCGTCCAACACCTACCCTGATTTGAAAATCAAGACATGTGCACGATGGATTTTTTCCCATATTCGACTGTTATTTTTCATTGCGTACTACTGATTCCTCAGTCTCAATTACAAAAACTTCCATCTGTCCGACCTTAATGACCAAATGCTCAAAAACCATTGCTGCACTTGAATATTCAAAAAAGTAGATGAATGGAATGAACATATTCAAGCCATTGACATATAACCATATTAATTATCTTGCTAAAAAATTAAAAAAAATGAAAAAGTAAATAGTCCGCTAGAGAATTGAGACAAAGGATTTTTTATTATTGCAACATGAAGGATCTTTTCCAAACTACAGTACAATGTCATCAACAGTACTAGGTCCTTTTCACATTATTCTCCCGCTATGCTGCTGAACATCACCTCTGCTTCAGTTATCTCTCCCTCTACATTGTGTTGACCACCTGTAGCTAAAGGCATAGTGAGTGTGGAAAGCTTAATCTCGTACCTTGTTTCTTGTGTGGCTAGTTTTCTATGGCATACTCTGGATGATGTGATGAGTTATCTTCCTCAATATTTATAAATGTGGGTTTCTGACATCGGCTAACCAGTAATGTTATCACCAAAAAAATTCAGTTATACGTGCAATGGTGTGCTACTCACTGCTTCCCCCCCCACCAATCTACGTGGTTGACGGACTTGGAGCTTTTGATATTCTAGCCTTCTCCATCAACTTTGTTATTATAGGGCCTGCTCTGTGATATTTACCTTGCATGAATGCATGCTTCTTTGTGGATTGCAAGAGGGCATTAGCGAGGTCTGAAACAACTACATCATATAAAGAGATGGTTCCCTTGAAACCCTCTCTTGCTAAACCAACTTGCATGTTTTGTTTTTGCTAGATTATTAGTCGGCATGTGCGGCACACAAGCATCGTCGAAATCCTATAAAACAGGAGATTAAGTTAATTGCAAGCTCCAACCGCATTCTATAACCAGATAGTTAAGTTGATAATTCAGATTCAAAGTACAAGCTATTCTTTTCGAAAACCAAGAAAATAATACTTACCCCTACAAGATGTTTCCTCCAATGGGGATATCTATTATGCCACCAACTAAGCCAACAATCCATGGCTGGTAAGTTTGCATCAGCGACTTTACCGTTCATCCACCACGATCTAATGTGTCTATATTTTAAAAGTGCCTCTTCCTTTAGTGTACAACACCACTAACGACATAGTCGCTTGTGCTCTTCCTGAAAATTCCTAACTACATATTGTACTGTATGGATGTTCAAGCTTTGTTCCCAATGAAAAATACACGAACGCTCACGACCTTCTAATATATTCTTTGGTCCATTATTATAGACTATCCTAACTACCCTCCTGCAGCAGTTGGCTCCAGCCAGCCTCATCAGCCACCATGAAGCTAAAAAAATCTAGCTTGGAAAATCCTTTTGGACCACAACATTGTTAAACATCTCCCAGAAAAGCACATGTGCCACAATGTCCTCCTCTTTCATTTTGCAAGTTGAAATTGTCATGAACTCTTGCACGTTGCATACCATCATACGACGATTGAAAAAGTACTAAAAACAAGATCAAAATTTTTAAGAACTTTACAAGACCAAATTGTACCTTGGATCATATACATGTGCAGCCATTGTTGTCCATCCTTGCACATGCCTGACGTGATGAAATAAATCCAAGCCTTCCTCAAATCCCCGTCTCCTATTTGGCACATACGGTTCACCACATCTAAACCTGATGCAAGACTTGTGGTTAACATTTTAAACATATAACATCCATCTGACCCTTCCAAAGCTTGCCCAGGAAAACGACTACCATCATGGAAGAACTCAAAAGCAAATTCTCTTCAATTCTAGGATACTTGACTCTACTCCTTGCACTAAACCATTGATCCTAGAAGCACGCACCATCCTCCTAAATCTACAAGAGAATTGGATAACTTAACAAACTATGTAAACATTCATTCATGAATTACCAAATAATTAAAATCAATATGGAAAGAACATTACCTTTGACATTGAATTAGGGGATGCATGTGTTCCAATAATAGTGACAACTCCATGTTGCTAATATTTGATTCATTCTTCCTATGCTTCCTGACAACTGCATCCAATACGAGTTGTTTGGTGATATCCATTTGTACCTTCCTTGGACCACTTGTAGCCACCTTTGAAACTGCCTCTTGTACAAGTTCTCTTATCTTTTGCAATGCCTGCATTGATGTGTCCCTTTGCACCTCACACAAATGTTCCCCTTAATGTATCATGAATCTCAACACATGTGGATCAGTATAGGCATACAATAGTACACCGTAGCACCACACATTCTTCTACATACAGGTTTGTTCTTGCAGAGTAGAAACAAGCTAGTGATCCATATCCATCCGTTGTTAAGACCAAAGAGGGAAGTTTCTGTGTGAACTTGCCTATTATGTGAAAAATTACAAAATTTCAATAAATACTCTTATAAATCAAATTTTACTGAAATTAAGCCAAGATAATAAGCTTACCAATCCATGATGTTGTATTCGATGTGCCGTTCATAGTTCTGCTTTCACACAAGAGATAATTGTACTCAAATAAGCCTCCACAAGAACTCTTTCATACAACTCTAGGAAACTTCACATGAATCTCTGCAAGTTTCACCCAACAATGGCTATCACGTGCTTGCTCCATTCCTTGCATTGGAGAGGTTGAAGGATCACGTACATTCGGTACCTCAAAAGCCACATTACTTTTATAGATTTAAGAAATCTCTTCTACTTTCTCAATATGTGTGCTTGCTATTAACAACTATTAACAATCTACGAAGAACACCAACATGAGATTCCTCAGACAATAAGTATTTGATTGTTCCTTGACTTTCCAAGTGGTAAATTTCCCAAGAGCGAGAAGGAGATGTATACTCGGGCTCTTGTAAAGCAAAGCAATTAACCATGGTATGAACTATACAGTTAAATATTTTGCTTTATTTTAAATATTGTTTCTTATATCTTTTCAAATCGTGAATTCTATTGTGAAGCATAGAAGTCTACGGGGCAAATCACATGTTCAAGGCAAGGGCAAAGGTCTTATAAAAGATGAAGGGGATGATGAAGATGAAGAGGATGACGATGATGAAGGGTAAAAAGTGCCCAAAAAAGATGCAACAAAGGGAAAGGGTAAAGGAAAGTCACTACAAGAAGAGGACGACTTTGATACCTCTCTATCATAATATGATGAAAGTGATTCTACTGATATAGCAGTCGCAAGATCGAGGCAACCCCAAAGGTTGAAGAAGTTAGTCATGCAGCAACATAAGCAGGGCACTCTTTTACTTGTGGCTCATTGGTATTATTGTTACATTGTTTGGATACTAACATAGATTAAGTTATGGATTCAGATAAGCTTGGCAAGAGGTGAAACGCCAAATGCACCATTACGACCAATTAATCCACCTAGCCTAGGTGACTTGACTCCAATCCAAATGAATTTGCCAAGTATGATTTTACTCATTGTTGGTAATGACAATATAAAGTATTTGTGTGGTGCATGCACTTAAAAAAGGTATACTTTGTAGGAGTGTCTTGTTGTACCACGACAGTAGTCCTCGGCGCTCCCAGAGAATATCAAAGTGCTACCTCCTCTATCGTTATAGAAGCCTTGGCATTAACAAGTGTAATAATCAATTGTAACCACATGTGAAAAGATTGTAAAGGTGTGTCTTATATCCTGTAATAACAATTGATGTATAACTCTACTCAACATGGTGTGGCAGGATATCATTCTACAAAGATGATGGCATATGTTCGGGATCCTTTGAAGATAGGCCATGCACTTTTGAACCAACAGTATCCATCGCAGCTCCTACTAGAACATGTCTTTGATATGTTGTTGTAGGTCAACGTGGGGGAGACAGGACCTTTATTGTTAAAGGTGTCAATATAAACACATCGTGTGATTGTATTATAGTGAGGTTGCCCCACAGGAGGTTCTGTTTATGGCTACCCCAATGACATCATCCCACCATGGACTCTCTGCACATGTGAGTGATGAGATGCTTTTTCCTTCATTAAGACCTTATATGTTGTTGTGCATATGTTGCGTGTGTGTCATGCTTACATTTTTTGTGTGTCACTTTGATGCCACGTAGATGGAGAGGATCATGCATTGCTTCAGATTTGTGAGACCATCTTAGATAAAAATGGCTCTATTATTGTCATCGTCTCGGTACTGTGTATCAAATGGAAACCATTATAGCTCACACCCAAGCGCTCTGGCTTCTCCTTAGACACCCTGATGAATGTGCGATGTACAACGTAGATTGAAGGGCCTTTGGACAAGAGGTAAGCAACACTAACCATAGAGGTTGCCATTGAGCATCACTTTTTGCTACAAAAAATCATCTCATACTCTTGTGCAGATATATAGATATATACTCTTGCTACATTCACAAGTATAGTTAGACAAAATCATACACAACCTTTGTCACCTAATTATATCATTGATCCTTGCAACATGATGCACTGGGGAAAAGAGTGAGAGAGAGAGAGGGAGAGGGAGAGACAAGAGAAGGGTAGAGAGAGAGAGAGAGAGAGAGAGAGGAGAGAGAGAGAGAGAGAGAGAGAGAGGGAGGGAGGTAAGAGTGAGCAAAAAGAAGGACTGAAGAGTTAGCAAAGAGAAGGATAGAGAGAGAGAAGGAGAGCTAAGAGAAGGATAGAGCGAGAGTTAGCAAAGAGAAGGATATAGAAAAAGAGAGGGATGGAGAGAGAGAGAGTGAAAGGCAAAAGAAGGATAGAGAGAGGAGGGAGAATAGAGAGAGAGAGAGAGAGAGAGAGAGAGAGAGAGAGAGTAAAGAGAATGATAGAGAGAGTGAGCAATGAGATGGATAGAGAGAGAGATGAGGATATAGAGAGTGAGAGAGGGAAGGAGGATAGGAGGTAAGAGAAGGATAGAGAGGGAGAGGGAGCTACAAAAAAGAGAGAAGGATAGAGAGAGAGAGGGATAAAGAGAGAGAGAGAGAGAGAGAGAGAGAGAGAGAGAGAGGAGGATAGAGAGAGAGAGAGAGAGAGAGAGAGAGAGAGAGAGTAAAAAGAAGGATGGAGAGAGTGAGCAAAGAGATGGATAGAGAGAGAAAGGAGGATATAGAGAGTGAGAGAGGGAAGGGGCATAAGAGGTAAGAGAAGGATAGAGAGGGAGAGGAGGATATAGACAGCGAGAGAGGGAAGGAGGATAGGAGGTAAGAGAAGGATAAGAGGATAGGAGGTAAGAGAAGGATAGAAAGGGAGGGTGGGAGAGTGAAAGGGAGAGAGAGAAATGGAAGGTGGTAATAGAAGAGAGAGAGATAGTGTGTTAGCAAAGAGAGACAAGGATAGAGAGAGTGCGAGGGGGTGGTTGGGTGTGGGAGAGGAAAAGGGAGGGAAGAGAGAGAGAGGGAGGGAAGAGGATGGGAGAAGGAGAGAGAGGGGGAGGGAAGAGGATGGGAGAAGGAGAGAGGTGTGGAAGAGGAAAAGGGAAGAGAGAGAGGGGGAGGGAAGAGGATGGGAGAAGGAGAGAGAGGGTGGGCATGAAGATCCGGCTAGGGGACCTCAGAACTCTTTTCGCTGGTACCCGAGACAAAACCTAACCAAATTCTTAAATGGATCCCATCACTACAATGGTTGGGTGGTTGTCTAACCCATGGGATTGGATGGGGTTAGGGTGGACTAATGGATCCCTAAATTGAGACTCAATTCTGTTAGGGTACGATAGATGAAGTAAATCCTGGATAGTAATTGTTCTATGGAAAAGAATCAATGGCTGTGCCTCTCAATGAGGAAAAAAGCACTGGTCTCTATGATCCAAGTGCAAGTTTCTTCCTTGATCTGACCAAGTGACTTACAGGTTTGGTCGGATCAGTTTGGTCAGTGAGATGACCTTGACTACTTTAGAGTAAAAATATCCTAGATGATTCGCTCGTGCTTTCTGGGTGAGGGAAGTTTTTCCGGGTTCGGTTTTGGAAGAACCGAGGGATTAGTCTCTTGTCCGGATATCCGTGGGCAAGGCCCCAAGTGAGAGGCCCTGCCCCGTGCAATAAGTGCTACTTCCGCTACTAGCACCCTCGAATTCGTTGCGCAAAGGGGGCGGGGATCTTTTAGTGAGACAGGTGATCATGCGAAAGACATTGAGGATGTGAAGACATCTTTAAGCACACAGCTTGATATGAAGGATTTGGGTGAACTCAGATTCTTTCTTGGTATTGAGGTGATCAGGACATCTCATGGTATATGGCTGGTGCAAAGGTAGTATGCCTTAGACATGTTAGCAAAGTATGGAATGACAGGCTGTAAGCCTATGATGACACCTTTGGAGCAGAATATGAAGCTTATGGGGGCTGATTTGGGTGATGAACTAGATGATGTCACCATGGGCGGTGGTGGGACAAGGAGAGAGAGAGAGAGAGAGAGAGAGAGAGAGAGGGAGGGAGGGTGGGAGAAGAAGAGAGAGGGAGGGTGGGAGAGTGAAAAGGAGAGAGAGAGAGGGAGGGTGTGGTAGAAGGAGAGAGGAGGATATAGAGATGGATATAGTCCACACCACACTCTCTCTGCTAGAGAGAGTGTGGTAGAAGGAGAGAGGAGGATATAGAGATGGATATAGTCCACACCACACTCTCTCTCCTAGAGAGAGTGAGAGAGGGAGGGTGGGAGAGGGAAAGGGAGGGAAGAGAGAGAGGGTGGGAGTAGGAGAGAGAGGGTGGGCTGGGCTAGGCAGTGGTGGGTGGAGATGATGGTGGAAATAGTTAGAGAGATATGATTCAAGTAGAGAGAGAGGGCAGCCAAGAAAAGCTCCCTCCAACCAAGCTCCCTTGGTGACCATACCCATTGTTACATCATCCTTGCATACTATTTACTAAAGACAACATGACAGCCCCACGTAACTACATAAGGGTTTCTACAACTAAGCACTTATAAGGGCTACAGTCTTAAAAACTGTTTACAAAAGACAACGTAACATGATTACATAAGGGTTCCTACACCTATGTGATTTTACGGGCTACTCTATTATTCAACCGCTCTCGAAGAGACTCCTTTTTTTCAAGAATGTACTTGTAACTTCGCCAAGTGCCAATGGTGCTTCTAATCTTCATATTCCAGACATATAGATCTTTGAAATTGATGGGCTCATCCACTAGGATATTGCTCCAAAGATTATGAGACTCTATTGTGATTTTCAGATGTTCTTTCACATCTCCACCTAACTTCATACACAAATATTTGCAAACAACATCAAGGGTATCCTTGAGAGTACAGTTTTGGGGCCATTTGAAGAAGACATAATGAGATCGACAAAGATAGAGGATGAGGGAGAGGGTGAGGGTGAGGGTGAGAGTTGATGAGGTAGAGATTGTCCTCCTACTACTATGAACATTCTCATTAGATACTCCTTTCTTAGAGTGAGTTGATATATAAACATATTATGGTTTGCATACAATCCAAAAATACGTAAGTACACAAAATAAACGTGCTTTCATGCACAATATGGTGTACCAGCCTCTACCTTGATTTGAAAATCAAGACATGTCCATGACGGATTCTTTCCCATAGTCACCGTATATTTTTCCCATAGTCAGTAGTGATTCCTCGGTCTCAATTACAAACACTTCCATCTACCCGGCCTTAATGACCAAATACTCAAAGACCAAGCTAGGTTTGAAATTGTTGAATTTGTTCTCTTCGCCGCCATATCTGATATGCCACTTTTATACTTTGTTTGACTGGTGGACTGCTGCATCATTTGTTTCTTGGCGTAGTCCCTTTTACAATACAAATTCACCAGCCCTCTAATGCTCATATCTCATCCACACTAAGGTTTGTACCACATCCAACTGGCCATACAACCGGGGCTCTAGTAGGTGATTGAAAGATAGTATTATATACTCTCCAAGTATGATCCACACTGCTATTATAAAACCACATAAACTGACACCTCTGGCCCCTTGACCACTCTCTCATACCATATAAAGATGGAGCTAAAACACCTTGCTCACAGTTCTTGATGCTCTTCTTACACTTGCCATCTTGGCCACCTAACCATCCTTGGCAAGTGACCTTGCTGTGACATATAGCCCATATTGAGTTGTGTATGTCATTCTTCACAATTTCCTGCACCTCTGCTTCTGTTACTAATCCTTATGCATTGTGTTGACCACCTTCTATATCTGAAGGAATAGTGGGTGGAAAGTTTAATCTCCTTCTTTGCGTGGTTGGTTTTCTATAACGTACTCTAGACGATTTGATGATTTCGCCAAGTGGCTGTAATGTTATCACCAATATAGTTTGGTTGCACATGCATTGGTGTGCCACTCACTGCTTCTCCCACCAATCTGCGTGGTTGACGGACTTGGATCTTTTAATGTTCTAGCCTTCTCCATCAACTTTGTTATTGTAGGGCCTGCTCTGTGATATTTACCTTTCATGAATGCTTGCTTCTTTGTGGATTGCAAGAGGGCATTAGAGAGATCGGAAACAACAGCTTCATATAAAGAGATGGTTCCCTTAAAACCCTCTCCTGCTAACCAACTTGCATGTTTAGTTTTTGCTAGATTGGTGGTCGGCATATGCAGGCATTGTCCACATCCTATTATATAGGACATTAAGTTAATTGATGAGAATCCAAATTGTAAGCTCCAATTACATTCCATAACAAAAGATTAACTTAACAATTAAGATTCCAAATACAAGCTATGTGTTTTCAAAATCAATAAACTTACCCCTACAAGGTACTTCCTCCAATAATAGGGATATCTAGTATGCCACCAACTAAGCCAACAATCCATGACTAGTAATTTTGTATCAGTGACTTTATCATTCATCCACCACCGTCTAATGTGTGTATTTCAAAAGTGCCTCTTCTTCACTAAATGCCACTAATGGTACGTTTATATCAGTGACTACCGTTCATCCACCAGGATCTAATGTGTATGTATTTCAAAAGTACATCTTCTTCACTAAATGCATAACGCCACTGAGACAACATAGTTGCTTGTGCTGAGCTTCTTAACAATTCTTGATTACATATTGTATTGTATGGATGTTCAATCTTTGTTTCCAATGAAAAAGACACGCGCACTCACGACCTTCCAATATATTCTCTGGTCCATTGTTATAGGCTGTCCTTATTGCCCTCCAATTGGCTCTAGCCTCATCAGCATAAAGCCAAAAAAAATCAAGTTTAGGAAAGCCTTTGTGCACCACAACATTGTTAATCATCTCCTAGAATAGAACTTGAGCCACTATGTCTTCCTCTTTCATTTCGCAAGAAGCAATTGTCATAAGCTCTTGCAAGCTGCATGCCATCATATAGCAGTTGTAAAACAGTTGTTGTAAAATAGTTGAAAACAAGTTTAAATTTTTAGAAATTTTATAAGACCAAACTATACCTTGGATCATATATATGTGTAGCCATTGTTGTCCATCCATGCACACGCCTGACTTGATCAAAACAAACCCAAGCCCTTCTCAAATCATCGTCTCATGTTTGACGTATACAGTTCACCAGTTCTAAGCCTGATGTAGGCTCCGTAACATTTCTCAATCAAAGACGTACCATGCCTGATTAACATTTTAAACATGTAACACCGCTCCGACTCGTCCTCAGGAAAACGACTACCATGGGAGAACTCAAAAGCGCATAGTCTATTCAATTCTAAGATACTGGGCTTTGCACCTTGCATTGTATCGTTGATTCTAGAAGCATGTACCATCCTCGTAAACCTACTTAAGAAACTATGTAAAATTAAGAGAATTGGACAGCTTAAGAAACTATGTAAAATTAAGAGAATTGGACAGCTTAAGAAACTATGTAAAATTAAGTTGATAAAAACAACCAAAAAATTTAAAATTAATATGGAGTTAACATTAGCTTTAACATTGAATTAAGGGATGCATGTGTTCCAATAATAGTGACAACTCCATGTTGCTAATATTTGATCCATCCTTTGAATTCTTTCTAACAACTGCATCCAATTCATTTGCCTCTGGTACAGGACATTGACATGTGGCATAAAAGGATTGGACATGTGAATATACAAAGGTTAAAGAACATTTTGCAAAGCTTACCTTGATGTGCCCCTTAGCAACTCATGCAAATGTTTCCCTTGATGTATCATCAATCTGGACATATGTGGGTCATCAGGCATACAATAGTACACTGTAGCACCACACATGTTTTTGCATATAGGTTTGTTCACAGTAGAAGCAAACCAGAGAGCCATATTCATCCAATGTTAAGCCCAACAAGGGAAGCTTCTATGTGAGCTTGCCTATTATTTTGAAAAATGCAGTCCTAATAAATACTCTTATTATTCAAAGTTTATTGAAATTGAGCTAAGATAATAAGCTTACCAATCCATGATGTTGTATTCGGTGTGTCATTCATAGTCCTGCTTCCACACAAGGCATAAGTGCACTCAAACAAGCCTCCACTTTTGGACTACTCTGGGAAACTTTACGTGACTCTCCGTCGTTGCATGTTTCACCTAACAATAGCCATCATGTGCTTGCTCCATTCCTTGCATTGGAGAGGCTGAAGGATCACATACATTTGGTAACTCAAAAGCCACATTGCCATTGTAAATTTGAGAACTCTCTTCCACCTATTCAATATGTGTGCTTGCTAATATCATTCTACAAAGAGCACCTGCATGAGATTCATCAAATAATAAGTATGTGACCACACTCTTCTAATAGGGTGTGCCTGTGGGAGAATCTTCTATTGTAAGATCAATAATGACCTGCTTTGGTGCACTTGTTGTAGTGTTGCTTGACTCTCCTATTATTGGAACAACAAGGTTTTACGTTATTATATCTTTATCAAAGATATAACATGGTTCCTCTCTAACGGGTCTAGCTGATTGGATAGATATAAGATGATCTACACCATCATCTTGTGGTTTGATTGTAAAAAATTTCAATCTAGAATGAGTACATAACATTCTAACATAATCATCAGGTTTAGTAATATAAAAAAGTCCATACACGATCCTAATAATAGGATCACTCTCTAAACCTCCTACAAAAATATGAAAAGTTGTGTTCTCCATGTCAATAAACAAAAATACAGACTAAAAGAAGATAGAAGAGAAAGAGATCTCTATTTGCATAGTACTATATCTCACAAACACACAATGAGCTAATGAAAATGAATTAGATTTTAAACACTAAATCTATACATATTAAAATAAATTTTAAAAATATATTTATTTTTCTTAAAATATATTATTTATGATAATCTTAAAACCATTATAAATTGTGTCAATAATACACAAAATCTTTTAAAAAAATTAATAAAAAAAATTATTAATAAATACTTACATAGCTAACTCCCATTAATAATTATTTGTTTTCAATAAAAATATTTAATAATAAATGCTTACATAACTCCCATAAATAATTATTCATTTTACATAAAAATATTTAATAATAACTAACATTCCTCTTCCAACCCTAGGCAGGGCCTTTACTTCATGTGCTTCAAAAGCAATGGTGTCCCCCAAATGAGATTTGCTAAAACATTAAAGAAGCCAGCTTTGATGTTATCTAAAACATGTGTCTCCCATGGATCTAACTTTGTTGAGTATAATGAAACATCCACATCAAATGAAAGGGGATCAAGAATACGCTAATACCCTGCATGATCAACAATGTAAGGGCGCCCTTAGTGAGGGGTGGTGGTCGCCCTTAGTGAGGGGAGTCCCCTCACTAAGGCGACGCCCCTCATGCCCTAAGTGAAGTTCACAAATGGTGATGTCACCCTTGGTGAGTGCCCTACCCCCCACTAAGGGTGACCGTTCTCCTTTCTCGCTCTCTCTCTCCCTCTCTCCCTCTCTCTCTCTCTCCCTCTCTCTCTCTCGCCCGCCTCGCAACCCTCTCTCTCTCTCTCTCCCTCTCTCTCTCTTCCCCTCTCTCTCTCGCCTGCCTCACAACCCTCCTACCACGCTAACTCTCTCTATCTCTCCCCACCCTAAACCGTCTTCCCTTGCTCCCTTGCATCCCCCCTCTCTCCCTTTCGCATCCCTCCCCGCCCCCCTTCTCTCTCTCTCTCTCTCTCTCTCTCTCTCTCTCTCTCTCTCTCACGTGCCTCTCCTCCTCCTCCTCTCTCTCTCTCTCTCTCTCTCTCTCTCTCTCTCTCTCTCTCTCACGTGCCTCTCCTCCTCCTCCTCTCTCTCTCTCTCTCTCTCTCTCTCTCTCTCTCTCTCTCTCTCTCTCTCTCTCACTCTCTCACTCAAACGCATCCTCTTCTCTTCCTCTTCCTCTCTCTCTCACCTCTTTTCCTTGTTTTTTTGTTGTTTCTTTCTTCTCTTTTCTATTTCTTGTCTCTTTCTCTTTTTTAAAAAAAAATCTAAAACCCTAAAAGTTTGTTTTGGTTGTCTATTTTTATCTCTCTTTACCCTAAAAGTTTGTCTTGTTTCTCTATTTATATCTCTTTCTCTTTTCTTTTTGCTTATCTTCTATTTCTATTTTCTCTCTCTTTATTATCTCCTCTTTTCTCTTCCAATTTCCTTTCTTTCTATTTTATATAGCAATCTCTTACTTTTCTCTCACTTCTCTTGCTTGTCCATTAACTTTTCTCTCTCTTGTTTATCTTCTCTTCTCTTGTTTCTTTTCTACATGGCACCTCTTCAACTCAAAAAAGGGACACATGTGTTTTTAACATTACGATACGAAAGCAAATACTGACATCGTGTTGCGTGTAAATGCCACTATCGATACCGTCCATGGAATTCCTTTGCCGCCTGGGTATGTCAACTGGCGTGTCGATTGAAGATGTCGAAGTGGGAGAAGTACCCCTTCCTTTTCCCCTTGAAGATGGTGATATCTCCACATTAAGTCAAAGCAAAGGCTACATCATTGTGTATGGCTAGCAAGAGATTGGGTAAGTGTTTTTATATCTATTGTTACCTTAGTAATTATGTTTATTTTTTGTTTTACTTAGATTTATTTATCTTGTATATATCATTGTATTTAGATTGATCCACATTCAATGAAAACCCAACATGGAATTAAATCTCCAAAGCATGCACAATGTGTAAAGTGCATTGCTCCTAGATAAGCAAGCCAAGAAGTAACAAGCACGAAGAAGAGGTGGAGAATAATGCAAGAAGAAGAAGATGATGATTGGGTACCTCCATGAAGAAATCCAAGTCAATCTTTTCTAAGTCTACAAAGAAAGGTGCTTCTTTGAAATCCATGAAAGAAACAAGGGAAGTAGAAGAGGTGAAAGAGGGAACTAAAGAAGAAGGCAAGAATGAAGACCACTATATGGTCACACATGCAACTCTCTATGACTAGAACTCCTGGAGGACAGTCTAATGAACAAGGCATGGATGGAGAAGCATGCCTCGATGTAGAAAAAAAATGGGTCGCCCATCCTGGTACAATTGTGAGCTTTCAGAACTATCCTAAATAGTAATCCAGATACAATCTTCTATCTTCTAACATTTGAAATATATAGTTAACATTTATATATTTTCAAACTAATGTAATAACCTATGAATAATAGGATGAGTACCTCGCAGTCACCCAAGAGATTGACCCCCTAGTAGATACCTTGCCTGCAAATGAGTTCGAAGACAAATGGAGAACTGCATTTTATAAAGATGAGAGAAAGTGGAGGCATGCTGTTAGATGGCTGGCCGTGATTGCAAACCCTGTATAAGGAGAAGGTTTCTTTGAGTAAGAAAGCCTACACTCTTTTCTCTTTGTCTTTTTTGTAGGCAATAATATATTATGGTTTTAATATTGCGGTTTGATTTTGGTGTTGTGTGTTACAAAAACGACTAGTGCACGTAAATTGGGATGAGAAACCAAATTGTTTGATAGAGGATAGGCTGTATAGCTTAGCATCTAGCTCATTGCCAAATGACCAGAAAAAGCAATGATCCTAAATATTTTGATTGATGGAGATTCTCAAGGACTTACAAATCCCAAAGAGTAAGTAATAATTACTTTCCCTATTTTTTCATATATAAAAAGCACTATATTTTGTATTAATAAGAACTTCAATGCTAACACATCAAATGCAAGTTTATTCAAGGATTGGCTAAGAAGAGAAGTCTTATAGTATGAGATTGGAACACAAGGTGTGGCAGTCCTTGCAAAAATAATAGATAAGTACAAAATACATTTTTCAGATACATTTCAAGAGAACCTCGCCGATCTCAAGAGATTGTATTTTGGGAAGTTGTTTGAGGAAATGGTGGGATCCCTAAAAAAACAAGGAGTAGTAGCTTCAAACCTTGCTGTCATCAAAGCTACTAAGCGTGCTATGTTTAGGTGGATAACATTCTAGAAAGTCTACATACTACTTTATTGTGCTCTTATATTCATAAACTGAATGGAAACAATTATATGTAGATGAATTTGTAATTGCCATGCTAAGAAATATATTGTAGTTGTGCCTGCCATCAAATGAGTGGCATGATCCACGACATGAGAGCACAATAAATACACAGCGACAACTTTGAGAACTTTAGGATGCAAGGATATACAAAAGATGTCCATTATTTGTTAACTTTCCAAATGGAAAATTTTCGAAGAGCGAGAAGGAGATGTACACTCGGGCTTGTAAATCAAAGCAATCCAAGATGAAATGTACTATATAATTAGATATTTTAATTCATTTTTAATATTTTATCTTATATCTTTTCCAATCGTGATTTATATTATGAAGACTCGAATTCTACATGACCAATCACATCTTCAAGAGACAAGGGCAAAGAGCTTATGGAAGATCATGAGGCTGATGAGAAGATAAAGAGAATGATGATGATGAAGGGAAAAAAGTGCCAAAGAAGGATGCCACGAAGGAAGTGGAAGAAGCAAAGGCATGAGGGGAAGAAGATGACTCTGATGTCTCTCCATCAGAGTATGAGGAAAGCGATTCCAAGGATAGCACTCAAAGGATCGAGGCAACCCCAAAAGTTGACGAAGTGGGCCATGCAGCAACACATGCAAGGCACTCTTTTATTTGTGATTTATTAGTTATGCATCTAGAGATGCTTGGCAAGAGGTGAGGGGTTTGATTGTTACATAGTTAGAGTACTAACGTAGATGAATAAGTTACGGTCAGTTACATCAATGAAAATTTTTTAAACATCTCGTTGACCCTCTAAAGATATTTGCCATAAAATGCAAGCACTAGACACACCCAAAATCAAAGATATCTTTAGATATGCAAAGCATCTTTATTTGTAATGATAATAATGGCATCTAATGACTTATGAACTCTACTAATGGCCTTATACCTACTCGACCATCCAATATTAAAGGTATGCTCTAATCAGGGGATAGTCACCGAGGGAGCTCGGTGGAGGGATCTTTTCCTGGCTACTCTATCTCTACTTTGAACACTCTCTCTCTAACTATTTCCAACACTATCTCTGCCCACCACCTCCCAACCCAGCCCACTCCCTCCACCACCAATCTTGCTCCTGCCTTTCTCTCTCTATCTATTACCATCTTCTCTTCCTCTCCTCTCTCTCTTTCATGTACATATATATATATATATATATATATATATATGTATATATGTACATATATATATGTATATATGTATATATATATACATATATGTATATATGTACATATATATATGTATATATGTATATATATATACATATATGTATATATGTACACACACACACACACACACATATATATATATATATATATATATGTATATATATATATATATATGTATATATATATATATATGTATATATATATATATATATATATGTATATATGTACATATATACATATATACATATATATATATGTACATATATACATATATACATATATATATATGTACATATATACATATATATATATATACATATCTACATACATACATATATATATGTACACACACACACACACACACACACACATATATATATATATATATATATTTCATTAAAGCATTTTTCAATTCAAATGGTGGATACACTTCTCTAAGCTCCCAACACATTGTATATATATTTGTGCATCTCTAAATTTACAGGTAAATAAGAAGCAAAGTAAAGAGGTTGAACTCGAGATGACACAGATCGGTGTGTCGTTATAGTGTAGTAGGTTGTAGTGCATATCAAGGTATACCTTTTCTGTGAACATGCTATAGAGTTAAAGCTTGTAAGAGGTATGCTTCTCGCAAGAATATTTCAAGTTTCACTCTTGAAGTCTCTGCTTATGGGTGGTGGTTGTTCTTGCTTTGCAATAGGAGAGGTGTCCGAAGACAAATCGAAGAAGATTTCTACTGCTATCTTTTATCTCTTCTCTCTTAAAGTAGCTTAATAAGGAGCAAAGTGAAGAGGTTGAAATTGACATGACGATACAATTGTGTTGTTATAGTGTAGGTTGTAGTGCATATCAATGCAAGGACAATTACAACTTCAGGGCATGCCTTTGCATAAACATGCTAAAAAGTCGAAGCTTATGAAAGGTTTGCTTATCTAAAGGATATTTTAGATTTCTCTTTTGATGTCTTTGCTTATGGGTGGTGGTTGTTCTCTCTTTACATTAGGAGAAGGTGTAGGATGACAAATTCAAGAAGATTGATGTTGCTATCTTTTAATCTCTTCTCTCATAAAGTAGCTTAAGAAGAGAAAAGTGAAGAGGTTAAACTCGAGATAATGTATCGTTATGGTAGTGCATATCAATGCAATGACCACAACTTCAAGGCTTGCCTTTTGCATGAACATGCTAAAGAGCTAAAGCTTACAAGAGGTATGCTTCTTCAAAGAAAGAAGTTTTTGTTTATGGGTTGTTGTTATTGTAGGTGTGTTGTTGTAGTGCATATCAATGCAATGAGAATTGCAACTCCAAGGCTTGCCTTTGCATGAACATGCTAAATAGTTAAAGCTTGCAAGAGGTATGTTTCTCTGAAGAATACTCCAAGTTTCTCTCTTGGAGTCTTTGCTTATGCTAGGACTACTTCTTAAGTTGTGAATGATGATTGTTTTACAATGAACAATTCAAGTGGTTGCTCGATAAAAAAGTTTTTTTCAACCCTTAAAATTAAAGGCAATGCTCAAGGTTAATGGGGATTTCGACTTGAAAATCACTAGAAATCATACAAATGCTGGGATTTATAACTAAAATGTAAAAATTACCTCCCTTAAAATTAAAGGCAACATGGAATTCTAACTGCAATTCTTGAATTTTAGCCGAGAAAATTACACCACAAACCGGGTTATGTGAGCACTGGAACTTCATTTTATGCTTAGAAGGATATGGTGACATCAATTTAAAGAAAGGAGGTTTTGGCAACCCCAAAATTTAAGGTATGGCCTTTACTCATGATGATGAGTAGGATCCCTCCATGTATACCTATATTTTCCGGAACCCTATGCGGAGAGATGGAGGAGGCAGGTGGACCGTGTGATGTGGCCTCAATGTAGTTTTTTTTTTTGGTGTAACCAATTAGAAATTAGTACACACACCCCAATCATGCATGGACTTCAAACACCCTAATAACTGTGACTGACTGTGACTGTGTGATGTGGCCCAATGTAAAAATGCCATGGTTATCGTTTTGTGCTAGTCTCTAATTGAAGCTGGACACGGACAAACCGTTCTCACGAAACGACTGAGACGGCGAAGCTAATGACAAAAGCATTTCTCTGCTCGAGTGACGACCATGCTCAAAAAAAACAAAAAAGACGCGCACAAAATAAAAAATCACATAATTTTGGAGTCTCGACGTCTAAGTCTCTAACTTTGATGCACCATATATATATAAAAAAAGCAGTCCTATAAAACGCAGGAAAAAGCGTCTGGAAATTACGTGTTATATACAAATTAATAATAGTAGCAAAACCGGATGCGTGTGGTGCATGGACGCAGGAACACCTGCTTCCGCATGTGGCCGGAGAGGCGTAGATGAAGAGGACTAGTGTGAACTCGAGATTTCTGCACATGATTGGGCTCATTGACTTTGCAATCTGTTACCACCTCCAAGTAAGAGCTACAAACCCCAGAAGTCTCTCTTACAAACTCAGTTTTGTGCATTGGAAATCTTCAAAGCCCACATTCTTATTATTATGACACGGTACCCTAAGCTCCTCCTCGTTCTTCTCCAATCCTATTTTCTAAGAGGCCTTCTCTAGAAAGTTTGAAGTGGTTTTAAAGTTTGATACCCTCTGAAGGCTTCATTAAGGATTTTTATTTTTATTTTTTAATGAAACTTTTCTTTCAAATGGTAACCCTTTTTATGGCCTTTTATCTCAAGGGTAGAGGTTGAAAGCCTTCCAAGGTTTATCTCTCAAGGGTAGAGGCAAAAGCTTTCCAAAGAAACCTTTGATGGAAGTATTGAAATTCAGCCAATGAATGCTCAACTAATGTGTGAATGCACAGTGTGCCATGTGTGGGAAGTGTACTTCCACCATCTTTATATAGAAATATACGTGTAATGCATTTGGTCACATATATAGTTGGGATTATGATTATATTAAAATAATATACATGTGTATGTATATGGATCCATTCATCTACACATATATATACGTATATTAGAAATGAGAGATGACACTATGCTATCCTAATAGGTTATTTTCATGAGAGATCCTAGGAGGGGTTTGAGAAAAGGCCACTTTAAAGCCTAATACCAAGGGTCTTGTCATTGGAACAATATTATTTTCCAAGTCAAACCCTTGAATCTATTACCCCACAAAAGGATCCATTCTCTTGTAGCGAGCTAGGTTTGACTTTGCCTACAGGTGGCTCACCTAGCTTCAAAAACTTTTCAAACTCATAGGACAAGATAATTTTTATACAAATAAAAAAATGCCAAGGAAAGACAAATTTTCCATAAAAATTCACGTTGATTGAGGAACCTTATGTAGAAGGTTCCATCAACTTCAAGCATCGATTTAAAAAAAATTAAGCTTTTTTAATGAAGAAGCATGGTCACTTTACATTGAAAGGTGAAAGCAGGACGACTCGAGATAGGGTTTCAACAATGAGAGCTATAAGATCCCTCATCTATGTTGCAATTAAAATCCATAGAGAGAGAATGTGTAAGTATTCATTTGGAAAAAATACCTTTAGCTTCATAAATATGTGTATGTGCCCAGTTTCTAGTTTCTAGTTTGAACCCCATTTGAGCTATGTATTTAAAGTTACAAATTTGGAAAAAATACCTTTAACTTCATAAATATGTGTATGTGCCCAGTTTCTAGTTTGAACCCCATTTGAGCTATGTATTTAAAGTTACAAATTTGATGAGGACCTTGGGCCGGGGTTAGACAAAAATGAGGAAATTTGAACTATGCTTTTAAAGTTGCAAATTGGATGAGAATCTTTGTGGCTAGGGTCAAACAAAAATGAGGAAAATCAAACATCTAGACTCTGATTTGGGTCATGTGACCTCTTAAAATCTCAGAACTCTCGAAAAGGAGGAATTCTAATCGAGGCCCCCGAACTTGGCAAACTAGAAAATGTGCCAATTTTAGAAGGAGAAGAGAACTTATTAAATGGAATTTGGGGAATAGCTTGTGTGGACAAATTGTAAGTTCCCATGTTCCAAAGCATAAATTGATCAAGAGTCATCATTAAACAAGGCCAATGCATGGGCTTGCAAAAATAATGAAGGGATTATGGTCCAATAGCGAGACATCCTGCCTACTTAAAGACTACATGATGATTAAGAATTTTTCTTCTGACCAAGACTATGTGAATCAATGTGCCTAACACGTCACAAGATTAAAGATGAGAGGGTTAAAATGGCAAGAAAGTTACATCCTCCTCTAGACATCCCTCAGATGAAATGGAAGTGCATAAGTATGGATTTCATCACTCGATTACCTTGAGTTCATGCAAGATATGATTCTATATTAGTAGTAGTCGATAGATTGACCAAGGTTTCTCATTTAGTTCTAATAAAGAACACATACACTGCCCTTGATGTTGTTAAGGTTCTCTTAAAAGAAATATTAAGATTACATGGCTAACCCAGAAGGATTATAAGTGATAGAGATGCAAAATCAAGATTCTGGACATCATTCTTTAAAGTATTGGAGTACTTCCTTGGGCCTTAGCCTTACTTATCATCTAGAAATGAATGGCCAAATAGAAAAGGTGAATCAAGTGATTGAGAATATCCTTCGATCTTATTGTGGCCGAGAATCATGGAGCTACTTGCAATTAGTTGATTTTTTCTATAATTCACTGTAGTATTGGGATGAGTCCATTTACAGCCCTCTATGGACAAGATTGCCTGACACCCTTGACTTGGTCAGATCCAATAATTATAGTTGAGGTATCTAACCAAATGCTAAATGAAATGGTTTATGAGATTCAATCCATTCGAAAATATATTAAGGCTACCCAGAATAGGCGAAAGCAATATACTGATCCAAAGTGAACTCATCGAGAGTTTGAAGGAGGGAAGCTTTATCTCCTTGGAAAAATATAAGAAGTTGTCAGCAAGATATTGTGGACCATATGTGATTATACTAAAGATAAGAAGTCAAGCTTATGAGCTTTTGCTTCCATCATATCTTCAAGTTCATAAGGTGTTTCATATTAGCCAATCTTCATGTGGCGTCTTTCTCCTAGGAAAAGCTTCTGGAGGACCATTCCCTAGTTAGTTCTTCACACTTTGTTTTTGAAGGTTTAAGTTTGAGTATTATTAGCCTTCAAAAATTATTCAATGAAGGTCCTTTCTTTGGTGTAAGTAATCATCGGAAGGGGGCACATATTGGGGGCTTTTTTTTTAAGAAAAGAAAAAGAAAATTGACTTGCCTTAGAGAGAGAGAGAGAGAGAGAGAGCTTGCTTACCTGGAGCGAACTAAGTAAATAAATAATGGGTGTGTGCATGTGCTTTCCATGGGCGACACGCGGAGCACTAGCCTGCGGATTTTGTTGAGCGAGTACGCACCGTCAGCCGACGTGGCAACGTGTATGCCATGTCGGCAGGGAGAGGGGAGAGAGAGAGAGAGAGAGAGCCCGTATCTTTGCGCGTGGGGAAAATTTCTCTCTTTACTGGTCTTCGGCGCCCACAACACGCCTCGACGACCGCCTCTAATACACTCTAGCTTCTTCTAATTCGCTCATCTAATTAACTTTTTAAGCCTTGTGCATTAATCAAACGGCTTGTTGTGCTTTCAGCCGCTAGTGCCCCTCGGCTAGGACGCAGCTGCTCCGTCCTTTTGTCGCGCATATTCCCGTATAGTTGTTGGAATTAAAATAATACTAGTATCGGTCCTGGAACAGCTAGCTCCCATGACTCTCTCTATCTCCTCCTCTCTGTGTCGGACGCTCTCGTGTCGGCCAAGTCAGTCGGATTAAGCTTAGAGCTCATTATATAAACGCCATCTTTATATCCAAAGCGCTCCGCTCCGCCATCCCCTCTCTCTCTCTCTCTCAAGCGCTCCACCATACACACACACACACACAAGGTAAATGATTCTACTCTCCTAAGCTAATTAGGCCCACCTCTCTTGCATTAATCTCGCACAGGTGCTCCTTGCGTTAGTCCATGACTATAACTTCCCAGTGCCTGTTATAAATGATCATATAAGCAGAGGCCTCAACGCAATTGATCGACTGCCTACTACAAGCCTGCTTCATAATTTTACTTAAGGCAGTTGCATGTGATTTGTTTGCCTATATATTAGCTGTTTTTGCCATGTATTTTCCTGAGTTCTATTCATTTCAAATCTAGCAAAACCAAATTTTGCATGCGTGTTTGTGAATTTTGTGTGCAGAAGGCTGCGGGTTCTTGCTGTCGGTTTTCTGAGCAAGTGCTACCATGCAACAGCCTAATAACCTGCCGTATACAAGCGCTGATCATGACGCAGATGATTTCTCAACTCTGGATGACATTATTGATTTTTCCAAGGAAGACATTGATGGAGGTTCTGTACATCAAACTACCCCCCAAGCTTGCTCTTCAACAACCATTACGACAGACAGTACACAGCTCGGAAATGAGAGATTTGCGTCCAATTCCGGTTTAGCTTTTCAAAAGCAGCATCTGCCTGCAATGCAGAGTAGTCTTGATTCGGATATGTCTGACAGTCTCCGTGTGCCGGTGAGTAAAAGGTGGATTTCAATATTATAAATTCATATTATTTCAATGTGGTCGGCAACTTTATAGTTTTTTTTTCTCTCTCTTTTCATGATACTTTGTAGTGGGAGGAGATTCCGGAACTGGCATGGCTCTCTCATCAGGACGACTTTGTAAACGAGTCCTTCTCAAGCTTAGACCTAATATTGGGCTCACAAGAGGATAACCTTCACATTCATGTCAGAGAAGCGAGCAACCAGGAGCTAATTACCCATGTTAATCATGATGAAAAGGACAAACATTTTCAAAGTGGACGTCCAATTTCAGTGCTTGAAAGCAGTATTTATGCTAAGCAAGCTGATATTCACAGGAATCACAGTCCAATTTCAGTGCTTGAAAGCAGTATTTGTGCTGAGCAAGGAGCTGGTATTGACAGGAATCATATGATTGATGAGGAGGTGGCCAGCTCCAACCATAATGTCAATAAGGGCTGCGCGGCCAGCCTAATTAGCCATGTGACAGGTAAAGCTCGAAGCAAGAGGAAACGATCAGAAGCGTGCCTCTGGAACACACTAGTTCTGTCTAGCAAGGAAGAAGCAGATACTAGTAGCTCCCCATTTACCCGATCATGTAATTCTGCCTCATACTATGACCGGGATGCATTCGTTTATGATTACAGTGAGGAGGAGGAGCACAGATCAACGTCTCCTAGTGTAATTAAGAAAAAGATTAAGCGCAATATTGCCCCCAAGATAAAAAGCAGCAAACTAGCAAGCAACGATCATCGTCATCAAGCCAAGAAAGAAGCTTCAGTACACAAGATTGGATTTCTCAAGGCAACAAGCGCAGAAGCTACTACTGATAATTATTGCGAGGATGATATCAATGATAGATCAAGCATATCAACGAGGAAGTGCATGCATTGTGGGTCTCAAAGCACACCGCAATGGAGGGCGGGTCCGATGGGACCTAAGACGCTGTGCAATGCATGTGGGGTGCGCTACAAGTCCGGGCGGCTGCTGCCGGAGTACCGCCCCGCCGCCAGCCCCACCTTCCAAGAGGCCCTTCACTCGAACTCCCACAGGCGTGTGCTGGAGATGCACATGCGTAACACACTGGCTGCAGCTCCCGCGGATTCTGTTTCGCGGCCCTCTCTCTTGGGCACCGCCCACGAACTCAGGATTCTTGGCCACCACCATGATCGGGCGCGGCCCAGCACAATACTGCAGCAGCAAGCGATCGTGCATACCACCCACGTACTGCTTAATGCAGGCGACAACGACAAACGTCAACAGCACGGCCAGCTCCCAAATCACCGACTGTACTAGTACCGATGTGAACCTTAGGCGCTACTACAGTGGTAGTTTAGTAGACAATTGCATCCTGTATGCATTCGGTGATCTCAAACAGACTACAAACGGACTATTCCATTAATTAGCTGATTGATTACTAACACAACAAAGATACTATTCCATTAATTAGCTGATTACTATAACAAATTTTTCCGACATTGTATCATTTAATTTCTCTACCTCACTCACATTCATCTCCTTAGATCAGCTTGATAGCTGAATTTTATCCTCAGGACAACTTCAAATGTTATTCACTTTGATGTTTAGTTTGACTATTAACTTTACCCGCTTCAATTTTTATTTACCTTTATTTTTGGTTAGGCCAGTTTATTTGTGCACCTTAGGACAACAATTATTATTGATGTTTGTGTTTAGTTTGGTCCTCGATTATTTTTAACCTTTATGTTTTGTTTCGTTTGACTACTATTGACTTTAGTGTTTTGATGAACAAAGAGAGTTCATAGTAAACCTGCAAACTAGCAACGTATTAGTTTTTATCAATTTTTATTTTCTCAATGTTGTAAAATTTTAGGCGGTTCAGTTATATCTAGTTCAATGATGTGCAAATTCTCAACATAAATCTTCGAAATTTCAAGGCTCAGCTAAGGTTTTATAATTTGTTAAGAAAAAATGTTTTCCCTGAACACTCGTAGGATCTTCAGAGAGCTCGGAGACTGAGCCCTTATGTGACGTCGTACAGAATTCAGCAGCGGAGACTGAGCCCTTATGTGACGTCGTACAGAATTCAGCAGCCATGAACAATACAGAGCTCACAGACTCTCTCTCTCTCTCTCTGGCAGAATGCCCTTTCTCCAGGGCAGCTGAGATTGCAGGACTCGCAGAGTCTGATCCCTCTCGCGCTCACACGACAGGCTCGCTGGAGTTAGGGCAGTCGAGTTTGCGGAGGGGTCTCACTGCAAGTACAGAAGGGGCGGGTGCAGCAGTAGTTTCGGGCACCACCTCATCACTGAACAGACATGGGAGAGGAGGAGGGAAGGCGCAGGCCACCTACTATGCTCGTTTGCAGTTGAAGTGCACTGGACGCGAGGGATGGTTCGGCATGGAGACAGATGCTATGTGTCGCGTGGGGGGCAGAAAACTCTCTCTCTCTCTCTCTCTCTCTCTCTCGGCAGGGGAACAAGGGGCTCAGTTCTTTGCCGTGATTTAGGCACTAGTCACATAAGACGCTTATATTTAGCAAAATAGTAAAATTTTCATTTACTTAATCATTTCTTTAATCGTGCCGTGGTGAGTTAGGGCGTTTGAAAGGATAGCCCATCTACATGAGCCCCAGACCCTACAATACAAAAAGATCCACCCTTCAAGACACCACCCTCTACAATACAATAAGATCCACCCTTGAAGCCACCACCCCCTACAATACAATAAGATGTGTCAAAAGGGACGACAAAGCGTGCTCATTGTCAAAGAAACAAGGGAGCCAAAGGGTGTGGCCCTGGTGTGTGAAAGACGATGTCCTATAAAAGAATGTACTTGTATGGAGTATCATATGAGTTGTGCAATCTTTCTCTCTTGAGCTTTGTCAGATCTCTCTCTCTCTCTCTCTCTCTCTCTCACCCCCCTCCACCCACACACTTACCATAGCTATCCTCCATCCACCATAGCCTTTCAAAAAACTCTAATCTCTCTTTGCACATGCTTCATCTTGGCACCATGAATGCTAACAACGAAGCCCTCATCAAGCTTTAAGCATGCTTCATATCATTGCAAGACAACAGTGGAAGCTTTGCCAATTTGAAAGCAACACCAATTTGGTCACAACACACGTTTACAAATTTCCAATTACGAAATATTATTTTTTGTAATATTTCTAATCACAAAATACATGCCTACCCTTTTGTTTAAATTTCCAATAGCAATGTGTGAGACCTTTCTAATCAATCAAGAAGTATACCTAGCCTTTTGTTCAAATCTCCCAATATATAAACACAATGTATGTGACCTTCCTAATCAAGAAAGGTAAATGCCTAGCCTAAAAGAATGTGGCACAAGGAAAGAAAAACAAAAGCAGCTTTTCATGAAATGCTCAAGTCAGAATAGACTTGGTCTTTATTATCTGACATATTTTTTTGGTTTTTAGTTTTTATCAACCACCAGTTCTGTATTGAAAAAAAAACCAGCTGAATGCTTGGCATTGGACCGATAACTTTAGTTTGTTAGATGTGCATGCATAATTTTTTCCAAAAATAATGACCATGGATGCTACATAAAAAGAAACCCATGATCTTGTGATTCAAAAACTTGTTTTTTCACCTTGTACTCCTTATAGAGGGAGACTGAGCAAAGATTTCAGCCCACTGCATATGGCGTGGAGCAAAACCTGCATGAGATACCATCCTTCAAGTTATAACCGTTGCAGGTAGTTCAAGCATAAGAGATGAACAAATCCACATCTCATCATGCTGCCCATTTCAAAGAGATCAACCAGCTCCACCAAATCCTTCCTTCACCCAATGCTGAGAACATCAGCTCCTAAACTTAATCAACATCACCTCTTGCCAATCACCTGCAAATTCATCACCCAAAAAAAAAAAAGATTTCCCACAGAAATGGAATTTTTAAAGAGATGTTTTCTTGTTTAGACCATGATGATACACACCGCCGCCAGAATGTCCCGAGAAAGCCTTGGAGCACCATCACTTTCACTAACTGCAACAGACTTCTTTTGCGGAAAATGCCGCACAATGTTCGTTGGTTTCACATATGTAGGTTCATCAGCATCTGGTACAGATGTAGGAGGTTCATCATTTCTCTGCCTCTGCATAAACACATACAACAACATGCATCATGCTTTCTAGATAAATTTTCTTCTCACCTACAGACACCTCAAAGACTAATGAAAAGACAGTGTGGTTTTACATCACAAAGCTAGCCCCACAACTATCAGCCACATGCAAGCAATAGCACAACATTACATTAAGTAGCTCCAACCTTTTTTTTACGCTCTTCCATGGCGCTTATAGCCTTTGACTGATCAACTCTAGCCAGGTAAAAATCACGCTCCCTTTTTGCGGCAGATATATCAGCTGCTTGCTTTTGTTCTCGAACAGCATTTCTGTAGGCTGGAATAAAGACCTAGGAATTTTAACGCTTTAATCCCTTACAATCTTGACACCAAGACTGCAATATTCTTACCAATTTCCTCCGTAAGATTATCCCATTTGAATTTCTTTAGGTATTTGATATTCCAGAGATCATAGTAATAAGCTGACCGTCGCTTGCCTCCTGCAGAATACATTAGGATCAAAACCTACATTTACAGTACCAAACAATGACCTTTAGCAAAGCTGACCTTGTTGAAGATCTACAAGCTCACATTGCAGCCATAGATCCCTTGGGAAGGACAGCCTGGCCAAAAATTAGCCCAATGGCCTACAGTAATATGCTCCTAACTCAAACCTTTCCGTCATAAACCAGTATTGCCCACTCTCTTGACGTAAGGCTAGGGAAAAGCCAAGGCCTGCTGATCAAGGTCCAGACTCCCTTGGCATGAGATTCTCACTAGCTAGGTTTTCCTTTGTGAACTTCACTCCGAGCTTTTGCACCCTATTGAAGTATTGTTCCACTCTTTGGCAAAGCCAAGCACCACAAGGGCTTCAAGCAGAACTTTTGAGTCACAGTGGCTGGGAGAAGCACCCATCCTAACGAAGCTATTTAATGAGGCTCTATGTACCAGCTTCCCCACATTTTGGATTATTCACACCATAGCCCCAATGTTGGGTTAGACTTAACCCTAATGTGCAGGAAATGGGGGAAGGAAACAGGAGGGGGAGTAGAGAGAGAGAGAGAGAGAGAGAGAGAGAGAGAGAGAGAGAAACACAATGCTGAATATGATAAGGTTCAAGGTTGTGTGTTCACAACCACGTACAAGGCATAATAATTAAATGTTGTCCATATGGTGACCTTTCACACCGAGTGGTAAAGGGGAAAAAACCCTTCAATATAGAAGGTAAAAAATGCCCTTTACAAGAGCATATTCACACCTAGCAATACCAGTATGGGTTTTCCTACAAATCCCCCCTACAGTGATAAGTGTGAATATGTACTAGGGTAGCAGATCACTCTCCAAATGGGAGTAAGCTTTGCGGAAAGCTTCAAACTTCTCTCTAGGCAATGCCTTAGTAAACAGATCTGCAAATGTTCTCATGTGTAGGACAGTAAACCAAACCGATCTCCCTCGCATGTAGCCTCTCTCTGACATAGTGATAATGTATCTATGTGCTTGAAAGACTGGATTCCGTGCTTTTGACTGTCGGTGAGAATGGGAGTGGGTGTCTATTGAAGATCTGCCATCAATCTCCTCAACCATACACGCTCTAATGTAGTAGTGAAAGGTGATGTGTACTACGCTTCACATGAAGTAGATTGCTATTTTCTCAATTATGATATGCATGAGCTCCCAAGGAAAAAGTAATTCCCACTTGTGGACTGCCTTGTTTAATAATCACCAGCCCAATCTGAATAATTGTAAGCATGGAGCTGAAAATACCCCACCACCCCCTTGCGACATAAAACAAAGCAACAAACGGGGTGCCCTATAAGTACCTAAACACACGTCCCTTGATTGTGCACCACAAATCCCATGGGCTAACTCACATAGACTTCTTCATGCAAGTCCTCATTAAGGAAGGTTGTTTTGATATCCAACTGATGTACATTCCATCCATGATGGTGGGTAGCCAACACAAAAACACTTCTGATGGTGGTCATCTTGGAAGTTAGGTGCAAAAGTCTCATCATAATCAATGGCAAATGCCCTTTTGAGCATATCCCTTTATCACAAGTCTTGCTTTGTACCTATCGATAATACCATCATACTTTCTTTTGACCTTGTAAACCCACTTCATACCAATAGCTTTCTTGCCATATGGCAAATCAACCAAGTCCCATGTGCCATTCTTATGTATGGCATCCATCTCGTCATGCATGGCTCTCATCCAATGTTCACTTTCCTCGGCTTCTTCAAAGGAGTTAGACTCGTCTGTATCACAACGACTACTCATCCAAGCGGCGTCAGCATGATTCGGTTCTCCTAAAGTTCTAAGAGGAGTAGAGAGTTTGCGTGAGCCTACATGCAACTATCTGCTGCATTCAACCATGGGCTGAACCGTATTTTCAACAAATACAACATCTCTACTCACAAAAACTCCTTTGATTGTCAGGACCATAGCGATGATATCCTTTGCTCTCAGTACTGTAACCCACAAGTATGCACTTTGAGGCCTTATCATCAAGCTTGCCTCTCATCTGCTGAGACACATGTGCATATGCAAGATAGCCAAATATATTAAAGTAGTCCACTTTGGGTTCTTATCATACCAAGCCTCATAGAGCACAATAGTCTTCAATGCTTTGCTAGGGCTCCTGTTCTACACATGAGCAACACACATAATTGCCTCCATCCATAACTTGTGGAGTAATCCTTTGCCCTTCACCATACACCGTGCCATCTCCATGAGGGATCTATTCTTCCTCTCTGCAATACCATTATGCTGCAATGTATATGGCACCACCCATTGATGCTTTATTCCCTTTTGTGACAAGTATGCCTTGAAGGCGTAAGACATATACTCCCCCCCCCCCCCCCCCCCCCCCCCCCCCCCCCCGCCCCCCTTCCTCTATCTGAACAAACTATCTGCACTTTACATCCTATCTCATTTTCAACCATGGTAACATAATGCTGAAAATACATGGAGACCTCAGATTTTGCTTTTATGGAGTAAACCCATGCAAATTTGGAATAGTCATCAATTAATGTCACAAAGTACAGATGCTTTCCCAAGGAAGATGTCTTTATGGGACCACATATATCACTGTGAACGAGGTACAATTTCTTGACAGCTCTTATTGAACCATCCTTTGAAAAAAAGGCATTCCAATGCATCCCTCACATACATGTCTAAGGGGCACCTCCACATGAGGCATATCCATCACCATATGATGCTTCTGCAAAAGCATCATACTACCAAAATTTACCAAAGCGTGCAAGCCATAACGTTGTCTCTTGCATGGCAGTAGTAGTGGTAGTCACCATACATGCACCATGTATCTTCTTCTCATACCTGTCAAGATGATATAGCCCACGGTACAAAGTCCGTGACTATCACATAGGCCTTCTCATGGTCTCTAACTTTGCATTTCTCATCCTCAAAAATGACAAGAAGTCCTCTTCTAGCAAAAGAGGAAACATATAAGAGATTCTTCTTTATCATGGAACATTCAGCACGCATAGATACGACCCATCCGTTGCTGTGAGCACAATCTCACCAACTCCCTTTACAAGATAAGAAGAGTTATTAGCACATAAAACTCATTTTCCCTCTAGGTCATCTCCTAGCCTAGTAGACAAATCCCTCCTCAAGGCGATATGCCTAGAGACACCGCTATCAAAGTAGGCGAACAGCCATTGGTGTCTCATTAACACTGAGAGACATGTCCTCCTTGGAGTCATAGCTGCAAACAAGAAAGGCCAAATCCTCTTGGACAAAGTTTGCAGATGGTGAGGAAAAAATATCCGCACATGAGGATCCAGGATCCCATATGTAAGTGCTAAGAGCAGGTGCGCAAACGCAAGTGATGAGTGTGACCCATGCAAAGGGCAGTACATGATGATGTCCATGAAGTATACCAACTGTTGGGGACAGTTTTGAAGGCTTCCATTATGAAGAAATTGAAGGCAAGGGTATTTAATCATTGTATTCAGCTTTATGGGCTTAGGATTCAGCCATATGAGTTTATGGACAGCTTTATGGGCTTACGATTCAGCCATATAGGTACATGTGTTAAGCTTTTAGCTGAATTAAATATTCTTAAACATAATTAAAGATATCAATACTGAAATACTTTGAGTAAATATGAGGCAAAGAGCGGAAAGCTGTGTTGTTTGCATTGATACACAAGGTCTTCTTGAATAGGACTTGAAAAAGTACAAACAAAGAGGTACATCCCTGACGAAAGGGTGTGACTCTTGAATGAATTATGTCCTTTGGATGTAGAGATGTGTCCTTTGATCAATAGATGTGTCTCTTTGAAGAGATGTGTCCTTTAGTGATGACCCATGTAACACAGTGGTGCATCAGATCAGAAAAGCGCGTGTGAAGAAGGGAAAAAAATGAAGCATATGAAGGGGGTGGCTCATGAAGAAAAAAATGCACAGATGCTCATGGAAAGCTGAAAACACAAAAACCCTAAAAAAACGCAAACCCTTCACTGGTGTCCTTTCAATGATTGAAGGATAATCAAGAGTAGTTAGAGATAAAGTCACAATCATGACAACATGGACATGGACAGCTTTATGGAGTTATGATTCAGCCATATGCATACATGGACAGGTTTATGGGCTTATGACTCAGCCATATGGGTTTCTAGACAGCTATATGGGCTATTGGATAAGCTATGTTGGCCGGTATCCACACGGAATATACATATTCTTGGCATTTTCATGCGTCTTTTTGATGATAGCCCATGTATATGAATTATTCATGGTTGCCTGTGGATAAATCTAGAGCGTGTGCTCTCCCAAAGCTTGTACATGATATTTTTCTCATTGGGTAATAAAGCCTCTATGTGGTGTAAGATGTGCATTGTGCACATCTCTCTTTTGCAATTTTGTGGAATTAAGTGGCATATGTTTAAGATTGTGGCCAATTTAAGTGTTGAATTGCATTAATGGTCAAGTGTTTTGTGAAACCCCTTCGGTCCACTCAAAGTTACACTATCTTTGCGGTTAGTTTGCATCTTGCATTAATTGCTACATTCACATTCAGCATGTTCTAAATTAGGCTTACATGAACCAATCTTTTGCTAAACCCTAACCCTAGCATGATACATGCTCATGAGCATAGGAGCTCACGCGCATGGGTATGAAGAGCAAGGTGGGGTTTGGAAAGGTAGAGAGGTGGTCATTTTTTAACATCATAGCCAAGCCAACACACCACATATCACCCCCAAAGACCCAAAGAGTCATGAAATGAGACTTGAACATGCAAGCTCTCAATTAGAAGCCAAAAGCATAAAGCACCCCCTCCCCCTTCTTCTTTTTTAAATCCCCAACACACATGCGCACCTCCAATATAATCCATGGAGCCTAGAGCTTAGCAAGGGTCAAACAAAGAGAGCACAAGTTTGAACCTTAAAAAGTAAGAAATACAAGGCAATGAACCTTTACAATAACTCCAAAAAAATCTTACCCATAGGTTCTCCATTCAACATTTTGGAAACTTTCTTGGCAGCACTCTTATTGGCAAACTCTACCCATCTGTAGGTTCCCATCAAGCTTATTAGAATACTCAACACAAAGGAGCTACTAAAAGGTATAACTATTAAATTGTAGTTGGACACACATGAGAAGCATTACCCTTTCAATCAATAAGCCATATTTGAAACTTTTCTAGAAGGTACTACAAAGCGGAAGGTTCAATAAATGCAATACTAAGAAGGTATTGAGAACAATCAAGCATTACTTTCAAAGTCCACAACTAAAAAGATCCCAAAAAACCCTAGAGCCCTCATGAATCCACCAGCAAAAAGATAATCCAAAGTTTATAAACTAAAGTATAAAGAACAAAGCCGTATTCCAATTCATCATGATAAAACTAAAACTTCCTCCTTCCCAATAAGCTACCTTCGTAAACTTGAAATTTAATCCCTTAGTGCGATTGGCTTATTTACCCTATACCAAAGAGAAGCTAACAATACTTACTCACTATGGATTATCAAGCAAGATAATCAATCACATGGGCCCTACAAAGACAATGATGATAATGAATGTATATTCTTCTGTCTAGCCAAGGTAGATTTTCACTTGGGTAATATGCACTAATTAGTGCTATATGCAGGGTGTTACATTGAGCCCAACAAGTCACAGTTTCCAGAAGTCCCACACTAATCCAACAATTCCATACCATGCAATGCATGCTTTGATCAAGACTTACACAAAGTTGCCCACACGCTATAGCAGTGTTTGCATAGTATCGCAAAGAACCACAAAGAACACAGAATTGACGTAGAACCGTGAAGTTTAAAAAGCCACCACACCCACCAATGTAAGCAAGGATGTTCTCAAGAGAGAACTAGCAAGCCATTGCCTGCATATAATGCACTTGATGAGCAGCCTTATTGATTTTGCACATCTGCACATCATCATGTTGAATAGTTTACTTCTCTTGTTTGCTTCCAAATATTCCAATGGCAACAAACTTGTTGGTGGATATCTCCTAGGGTTCAAGAACATATGACAAAGCTAGCACTGCTCTCTTACTCTCTATGTACATTGTAGTCAATGCCAACAATATGTAGATATGCCAACTCTATAGGCTAGGAAGTTCTTTTGTACGAAGTTCTTTTGTACACACACCAAGTGCTAGGGTTACACTAGCAAAAGTGTGGTTCTTGAAACTACTTTGAAACACAAAACTTGAAATATAGAGGAGGAAGAGGGCAAAGAGAATAGCAATGGAAGACTTAATTCTCTCAACCTAATCTATTGTCTATTGCTAAACTGAAAGAAGCTGAAATAATACAAAGAATCATGCTAGATTTGTTGAAAACTAAACTGCATATTAAGCTAACTATGAGTAGAGCAAGAAACGTCCTCACTCATTGGATGCACCTGTCATGCTAGGCTACCAATTAGAGTTAGGGTTAGGTTTGTAGAGAATCACCACATGTTGTGAGTCCTAATCAAACAGGGGCAAAGGAAGTAGGTGTGAAAGAAGTTAACGTAAAAGAAAATTAATGAAAAGTTCGCTGACTAGGGATTGGCCTACTCTTCTACAAGCCTTTTGGAAGCAATGGAGAGAAAGAAAGATATATTATTGTCTTCAAAAGACCCAAAGGGTCTATGAGACCAAAAAGGTAGTACAACGTATCCATGAGAGAGAGACACACAGAGCGAGAGCGAGAGAGAGAGAGAGAGAGAGAGAGAGAGAGAGAGAGAGGCCAAAAGAAATACATCTCCACAGCAAGAGTTATGGCTAAAATACCACGATGAGCCATGTAGGGAGGAGCATGACATTCCTTCATCACTTAAAACCTGAAATCCTTTGTCACACATAACTTGTCCTCCATTAACAAAAATCCATCCTTGATGGCAGAAGAAGTCACTATTTCACCATGCTGCAATTTGTCCCACATGAGCTGAAAATCTTCATCAAAAGCATACATATCCCTCATAACAATGAAATCTATATGATAGATTATGGAGAAAACATGTATTTGGGGTCTTCTTGACAAAGCATTAGCTGCCTTATTTTCTTTTCCACGTGTGTGCATAATGCCATAATCTGAAAATGAAATTGTGCTAGATAGTTGGCCCATCTAAGATGCTTTTCAAAGATCTTAGACTGAGAAGGAAAATACCTAAGGCTTTGATGGTCTGTTTTGATGGTAAACTTTGCACGTACAATTGAATCTGCTCCAAGAAGATAATGTCTCCAAGTCTGATAAGCATGCATGATTGCCAAAAACTCCTTATCATACACACGATACCTGCTTTGAATGGCTGAAAACTTCCTGCTGTCAAAAGCAATGACACGTTCATTCTGCATTAAAACTCCACCAGAAGCACGATCTGAGGCATCTGTCATTACATCAAAGGGCTGGGTGGGATCTGCAATGGCCAAGATCGGGGTTGTCGTCAAGGCATGCTTGAGATCATTGAAGGATTGCTCAGCTTCAGAAGACCACTGAAGTTTGTCCAACTTTGTCAATTCTGTCAAAGGGGCAGCAATCTCTGAAAACCTATGCACCTTGCTGTAATAAAAGTTAGCAAGTCCCAAGAAAGATCGAAATGGTGAGGCAAAGGCTGTTAGAATACTAAATGTATGAATGAGCTTGATCTCATACTCAATGGATGAGCTATGGTGGATGGAAATGAGCCATATCATAAAGCTAGTAATTAAGCACTAGTTAAGCATGATTAGGGAGACTTAATCACAGCATAATAACAACATAAATGGGGCAATAGAATTCGTGTTTCTTCATTAGGAATAGCCTCTTAAATAGGCATGATACAACCTTTACAAAGAGCCAAAAGGCATCTCCTAAAATCTCTCCATCTCCCCAAAGGTCATTGTCCTTTCACACACCCAAGAGGTACTACATACATCATCAGTTATGTCATGACAGAATCTACCTCATTTACTTGATCCTCTAGCTTTTACATTGCCTTTAACCTTAGGCCATGAAGTACCCTTCAACCTTAATTCATTTGACATGACTTTGGATCATTCCTTCTAACACCCTTCCTTGATCAAGGCATGTCATAGTGTAATACCCTTCCTTGACCAATACATTGCATAAAAGAAAATAGCATGGCTCATAGGGAGCATAGCTCTACATTGCATGAAAGAGATAGCATAGCTCATAGGGAGCATAGCTCTAAAAACTGAAAAAAACATAAACATGAAAACATGTCTCTCCAATACTCCATATCCATGAACATTGTGCCTCATGTGCACCATCATGAGTTGGGCATGGAGACCCAACACTCCCATCAATCCCCCCCTTATGGGCTACATGGCCAACGTAGGAGAACTGTGAGCATACATCATATCACATGACCTACATCATCGGTGGTCAGAGGTGAACATACATCTTGAGTAAAGGAGTGCATCATCATGGCTTTAGAAAGCCCATTCATCATCAGGTACCTCTTCGTCATTATAAGAGGTGGATATGTGATTACATTGTTCGGTGGTAGTAGTGTTGGCTGCATTGGTTGAAGTGCTAGCAATGTTTGCTTCCACTTTGCTGTAGCATTTGTCTGCTAGATGTCCTGGCTTTCCACAAATGGTGCATTGACGCTTTGGTTTGTCTTTGTGGTAGCAGTTCTTTATGGTGTGTCCCATTCTTCCACAGTGTGAGCATTGAAGAGCTTTACCATTTTGTTTTTGAACAAGATATGCAGGAGTCATAAGTTCTGTGGGGTGGCCCTTCCTTTAAGTTTCTTTTCTTCTTCTAGAAGGACACTTTCAATGCCTTCTAAAGTGGGATCTTGCATATACTTCAAAGTGGGCATTATGGTGTCATATTCAGGAGGCATAGATTTGAGAAGTATAGCAATGGCATCACTTTCTTTGACTGTTTCATTTATGGCTTCTAGTTGAGCCATTATGCTCTTCATTTTGTTGATATGAGACGCAAGTGTCTCTTCCATTTTTAGCTCCAAGCTGTAAAAGTCTGGATTTTACTGTGTAGACCTTGTGCTCCAAAAGATTTGTCAAGTGTGTTCCAAGCTATTTGTGACGAGTTACCATTACCAATGTAATGAATGTAACTATCTTCCAATCCAAGAGCAATGAGAGCAAGAGCTTTCTCATCCTTGGTTTGCCATGAGATTTCCCCTTCTCTAGTGTTGGGCTTAGGTATAGATCCATTGACGATGCCCCAAACACCATCTTTCATCAACAAAAACTTCATTTTGACTTGCCATGTGTGGAAGTCATGGCCATTGAATTTTTTAATGAGGATTTGAGATGACATCTCCATGAGAAGGTCTTACCAAACAATGGCAGTGTCTAGTCTCATGAGAAATAAGAGAGTTCAAAAACTAGAAGGCACCATCACCATACAAGTGTATGTTGTTACTTAGAAATTCCCCAAACCCTAAAGCTCTAGCATGATGATAGTAGTAGGTTCTAGTTTTTACCCGCATCCTAGGCTTTCTGAATTTTCTTGTGCTTTTGAGGGATTTTCTCACATATGATTCATTTGAGGATTCTGCATCACTTTCCGTCATGATAATGTTGAAGAGGATTTTAAATTGTGATGTTTATTATTACATCATCACAATACCATATGATAGTGAAGTACAAAATCATATTGGATTAGCTCAAACCTTATCCATTCATATGAAGGCTGTCCCTAAAACAGAGTTGACTTTGAGTGTTTCATTGAAGGTCTTCCCAAATGATTCACCTAAAATGCTTTGAACACAATGAATAGCAGTGATTTGCTAAGCTATTGAGCTCAACACCATCCAAAACAAGTGAGTAAATCACTGATATGAGCCTCAACACTCCAGACACTTTGAAAACTGATGAATGACTTGAAGCAGCAGCTACAGTGCATCAATGCTCATGAAATTCAATATGTATAAGCTTCATAACATTGCTAAAGTGCTCACCAAAGGAATTAGTAAGCCATTGACCACATCTCCTGCTGTAGCCGATTTTTGAAGAAAAAAAGCGCCGAACTGCAGACGTAATGGCGACGCGATGCTGGCGATTGAACTCACGGGCAGCTACACGCTGAAAGCGCCGCCTCTTAGCTTTCTTTTGCACCAAAAACTTTGTGAAATGGTTGAGTATTCAGCCCGCAATCAGCAAAAGACCAGGGTTATGTAGTTGAAGCTTCAATGAAAAGCTTCATTTTGATGAAAATGAAGACCATGGTTTAATGCCTTGAAGATGATGATGATAACTAGGTCTAGGAATGAAATGTGGCTCTGATACCATGTTAGAATACTAAATGTATGAATGAGCTTGATCTCATACTCAATGGATGAGCTATGGTGGATGGAAATGAGCCATATCATAAAGCTAGTAATTAAGCACTAGTTAAGCATGATTAGGAGACTTAATCACAGCATAATAACAACATAAATGGGGCAATAGAATTCGTGTTTCTTCATTAGGAATAGCCTCTTAAATAGGCATGATACAACCTTTACAAAGAGCCAAAAGGCATCTCCTAAAATCTCTCCATCTCCCCAAAGGTCATTGTCCTTTCACACACCCAAGAGGTACTACATACATCATCAGTTATGTCATGACAGAATCTACCTCATTTACTTGATCCTCTAGCTTTTACATTGCCTTTAACCTTAGGCCATGAAGTACCCTTCAACCTTAATTCATTTGACATGACTTTGGATCATTCCTTCTAACAAAGGCCAATCCACAATCGCCTGAATCTTCTTAGGATCTACTGCAATCCCATTAGCAGAAATGATGTGACCAAGATACTCCACATGGTTCTTGAAAAATTCGCTCTTCTTCTTGTTAATGTACAGCACATTGGTGCGTAGTACTTCAAAGACAAACTGTAAATGCTCTTTGTGATCGACCACGGCTAAAAACCAGAATATCATCGAGATAAACAATCACAAACTTGTCTAAGTACGGCCCAAAAATTTCATTCATCAGGGTCATGAAAGTGGCCGGGGCATTGGTTAACCCAAAAGGTATGACCAAGAATTCATAATGGCCATATTTTGTCTGAAAGGCTGTCTTGTATTCATCACCATTACGGATACGAATTTGATGATAGCCGGACTTCAAATCAATCTTGGAAAACACCTTTGCACCAAGCAGTTGGTCGAACAACTCATCGATGCGAGGCAAAGGGAATTTGTTCTTGATTGTCAGCTTGTTGAGAGCACGGTAATCAATGCAAAGCCGCATTGATCCATCCTTCTTTTTGACAAGCAAAACCGGGGCTCCGAAGGGACTTTTGCTGGGGTGGAAGTGACCTTTGTCCAGCAACTCCTGTAATTGCCTTTGTATCTCCTGAGATTCAGAGTAAGAGACACGGTATGGAGCTCCGGTTGGAGGAGGTTGACCTGGGATAAGATCAATTGGGTGATCCACAGGACGACGAGGAGGCAATGTCGTCTCGAAGATCATTCGGAAACACATCCTGAAAAGGCATGAAGAAGGGTTGCTCCAAGTAAGCAGTTGTTGATGACGAGGCTTGAGATTGCTCACTAGTTTCTGCTTCAATTTCCCGTAACATGACCAAGTATGTTGTACAGTCACGTTTGCGGACCAGGCGTTTGACTTGCAGGGCAGAAACAACAGTGATGGGTTTGGCACTGAAAAGGCCACGAAGTTCCAGCTCTCGACCATCATGGTATAACTGAATTGAATGAGAACGAAAGCTTATCACCGGATCATATCGATACAGCCAAGACTGTCCCAGTATCATGTCATAATGTGACAACGGCATCACTGAAAAATTAAGGTGATCTTGGTAATCTTGAATCTGAAACTGAAGCTGTTGCACCTTTTTGTTACAATTAAGGAAGGAACCATCAGCAAGCTCTACTTGAAAAGCATCCACAAAATGTCGGGTCTGTAGGCGAAGCTTGTGAACCAAAGAAGTGCCCACAAAATTAGTGGAACAGCCACTGTCCACCAGCACATTGATGGGATGGTCGCCAATGAAACCCAGAAGACTAAGGACCTGCTTGGAAAGATTCACCGAAATATGGTTGGTACTTTGGCCATTAAGCATCAGGGTACTGACAACTTCAGAAACGCGAACAGAGCAAGCTATTTGTTTGTTTTTGTCTTTCACAAGAGGCGGGTCATGATCAGTGTTGGGGTAAAGGCGTTATGCCCACCCTTATAGTGTGTACAAGCCCATAAGTTATAGTACATAGTACACTTAGTACTTTTAATGTACTAAGTGCACTATGTGTACTAGTGCAATATACATGTGTGATAGGGGAGTCACACACTCATGCTTTTCATGAGTTGACTTATCCCCACAACTCTCTCTCTCTCTCTCTCCCTTGTTCTTCTCTGTGTATGTCTCCCATGAATACTCTAACCTAACCCTAATTCTGGTTTTCTCCCCATCAACTGGTATCAGAGCCCTGGAGCAGTCGTACTGGTCGTGCTGAATTCTGATCTGAGGGTTGCCTTCTTCTTTTTTTTTGGTCGCCTTTCTCTGCCCAGCCAACCAGCGTGGGCTGCCCAACAGCCACGAGGTCTGGCCAAGCTTGGCGCTAGAGGGAGGGCCATCGCTGGTGAAAAGCGTCATCAGTACAGGCACGCAGGCGAAGGCTGGTAGCAACCGTCGAGCGTGGAGCAGCGAACTGACGTGGAGCGAAGGTGAGTCGGCGACAGCACGGTGAAGGCTTCTGCGCAAGGAATTCACCGTAGCGCTAATAGTCGGAGGCGTCGAAGGCTACTAAGCGAAAAGGCGTTAGACAAGTAAGCGAAGGCTGCGAAGTGCTGGCGAAGGCGACGCCGGTGACGAGTTGGGTTTTCTGCCCGGCTGTAGCCCGCGTGTGTTCCACGCTCACCCATAACACGTAAATGCCAACTGTCAGCGCTGAGCAGCAGACGCCCCTTCACGTCACCTTCTCTCAGAGTTGTATACACGCAGCACAGTAATGCTGAAGATGAGAGCTTCATAGCAGGCAGCCAACCGTACATCAGCTACAGCAGCTTCATCATCCCCCTTCTGCACAGCATCAACCTCCCTTTTCCTGCAACAACAAAACCCGCCTGCAAATCAGAGAAATTCAAAAAAAAAAATTAAGAGGTATTTGCCTTCAATTTTGGGAATTTCTTATCAATTCAATCAATTAAGAGGTATTTGCCTTCAATTTTGGGAATTTCTTATCAATTCAATCAATTGAGCAGATACAGGTGCCGAATTGCTCAATTTCTGAGCAAAATTGGCAAAATTGGGTGACATTGGTCACAATCAGGATAAATTTGCAGGAAATTGGTCAAATCAGGATCAATTTGCAGGAAATTGGTCAAATCAGGATCAATTTGCAAGAAATTGGATGTCGAAATTTGGGGCTTTTGATGTAATTGTACAATTAAGCACTCATACATGCTGTATGATGTGAAAAATCGCACATTTGGGCAAAATTTTTCCATTTGTAGCATTGCTTTTTAATGTGTCCCTTCTTGCCACAATAATGGCATTCCAAATCCTTTTTGGAGCGAGACTTGCTCCTTCCCCTTTCTTGGCTTTTCCCCCTTTGCTGGGATCTCCCACGTGCATTCATTGCATTGGACTTTCCAACATAGTTGTTTTTCCTGTTCATCTCTTCTTGAAGAAGAGCACCCTCAACATCTACATATGACAGCATAGCATGCGAATTGCTAGTGGCTGTCCTGAATGTGTCCCAACTCTCTGGCAAAGTGCATAACAAAAAAGTGGCTTTGAACTCATCGTCCATTGCCAACTTTTGATTAATGACCTTGCTGACAATACCATTAAACTCATTTAGATGGGCTGTCATAGACGCCCCTTCCTTCATCTGAAGACCTATGAGTTTCTTCAACCAATACACTTTGCTTGAGGCACTTTGTTGGGCATACAAGTCCTGCAATCTCTGCCACATTCCCCAAGCTGTCTTCTCTTCACGAATGCTGAAAAGTAATGAGTCTGACACAGACAACATGATAGTAGATCTTGCCAGCTCATCCATATCTTCCCACTCTTCAGCAGTAAGAGAAGCGGGCATTACACCCCTTTCTTTGATAGGCTTGTGCTGCTTTTTCTGGAGCAACACATTGTAGCACTGGGTTTGCCAAATATCATAATTATGCGAGCCTTCAAGCTTCTTGATGTGAAGCAATGAAGAGCTCTCACCTGTGGGGGGTTGCCATAGCAAAATGCAACCTGTCAATGCCTGACTCCCTGCAAAATGTGCAAACACTGCACCAAAAGATGTGCAAACACTGCACCCTAAGCACACAAAGTGCTCACAAATGTTCTCCCAAGCTTTATCTCCCACTGCGGAAGCAAGAATGCAACTTTTCTCCCACTTTATGTGATGAAAACACCAAAATCTGGTTGCTGCAGATTTTGGACAGCACCTTAAATGTGTTCTTTTGCCCTTCCAAAGTACTGTACAGCAGTACCAAGTGCTCACCAATGACGTACCAAACCTGTACCGGCAAGTACAGCAGCTGAAATTGAATCTTTTGGTCACTCAAAACAATGTACAGCCATGCCAAAACTTGCACAAAGCTGTGCCAAATCTGTACCAGCAGGTACAATAGCAATAAATGCTCTCCTGGCTGTCCAAATGAGTGAAAATCAGACTTTTACAGTCCCGAACACTGCATAAAACAGTCCCGAACAGAAATTGGGCAAAAGCCCCTTGACTGCAAGCTGATTTTTGAGGATTCAAGGCATAAAAGTCTCGCCTGCTGCTTTGCCAAGCTCAACAAGCATACAAACTTGAAAAGCCCCTTGATTTAAGATCAATTGCTGATCATACATGGTACATTGAGACACATGAAGGCATCCAGAGTGTTCACGATGCTTCCCCCTGGCCACATATACATCAAATACATGAAAGCCCCTTGATTTACAGGCACATTGAGTGCTTGTAAGACGTCAACACATTATCCACAGCATCAAATGCGATTGCCTGCATGCAAATTAACCAAATCGGCACAAAAGCCCCTTGATTTGCACTGTAATCAAGATCGAAGAAATCAATGTGTCACATGCAGGTGGCAGTGAGGATGAGGTCCTCTTTACGTCTTCACTTGATGCCCATTCACTTCTTACAGGTGGTCATGGTATGCACTCATGGATCATTGATTCAGGTGCCTCCTTTCATGTCACAGGTTGCAGAGACTTGTTTGTCAGGTACACTGCTGGCAATGAAGGAGTGGTTTATTTGGGTGATAACCATGCATGCAAGATTCTTGGTAGAGGTGATGTGAGGCTTGTGTTTTCAGATGGCTCACAGCTTATGCTCCATGATGTCAGGCATGTGCCTGAGATCAAAAAGAATCTGCTTTCTACTGGACAGCTTGATGATGCTGGTTATGTTACCACATTTGGTAGTGGAAAGTGGAAGATTTGTAAGGGCTCACTGGTTGTTGCCAGAGGCTCTAAGGTGGACACTCTTTATTTCATGCATGCAAGTGTTTGTCACCATGCTAATGTAAATGTAACCGAGCTGCCGGAAATTTCTATGTGGCATAGCCGGTTGGGACACATGAGTGTCAAGGGAATGGAGCAATTGTCTCGTTTGGGTTACTTGCCTTCTCTAAAGTTTTCAAGTTTTCAGTTTTGTGAGCATTGTATATATGGTAGGCAACTACAGTGCCCCCACAAGAAAGCTCTTGGACAGAAAGATGCTCAGTTAGAGCTTGTGCATACAGATGTATGTGAGATGCCTCAGCTTTCTTTGGGAGGGGCAAAATATTTTGTGTCTTTCATTGATGATGCCACACGCAAGGTGTGGGTTTATCCTCTTCGTTTGAAGAGTGATACATTCTCAGTGTTTGAGAAGTTTGTTGCTCTTGTTGAGAATCAAACTGGCAAAACACTGAAGGCTTTGCGTTCCGACAATGGGGGAGAGTATATGTCCAAACAGTTTCAGGACTTTTGTGATGCTAAAGGCATCAAGACTCAAGAGGGAGCTCTCTACTCCTTATGATCCTCCACAAAACGGGACAGCAAAGAGGATGAACAGGACCATACAGGAGAAGGTCCGTTCTATGTTGTCACATGCTGCATTACCTCATGGTTTTTGGGCTGAAGCTGTTATGACAGCCGTTCACCTTATAAACAGGTCACCTAACACGAGGCTTGGTGGGAAAGTGCCAGAAGAAGTATGGACAGGGAAGCCTCCGTCATACAAGCACTTGAGAGTGTTTGGTTGCGTTGCGTACGTGCACATACGCAGGGAAATGCGCACCAAACTTGATCCAAAGTCTCACAAATGCATATTCCTAGGATATGGTGACAGAGGTGAAATGGGGTATAGACTTTGGGATCCCATGAATAGAAAGATCATACGCAGCAATGATGTCATTTTTGATGAAACATGCATGTATAAGGAGCCTGCAAGGCAACAGGAGCCTAGCAGAGTCATCTTTGATGATGATGGACATCATGGACAACAACAAAGGGCTGTAAATCAGCCATTACAGCAGGAAAACCAGCCCTTAAATGGTGCTGAAAATGGTCCAAATGGACAGCCAGATATGGCAGAAAATATCCCTATGGATATACCACAGTTAGAGGAGATACCGGGCATGATATTTCAGCCTTATGGCATGGAACAGGAGCCACCAATGGGTGATATGCAGGCTGGACAGCAACCTGCAAATGATGGTCATTGGGTACGGAGGTCCACTAGACCCTCCAGAGCCCCTGACAGGTTTGTTCCAGGGGTTGACTACTTGATGCTCACTGACTGTGGGGAGCCCTCATGTTATAAAGAGGCTTTACAGAGGGCAGACAAGGCTCTTTGGGAGTGTGCCATGAAGTCAGAGATGGATTCTCTGCATAAAAATGGAACTTGGAAGTTGGTGCCTTTGCCTGCAGGCAAGAAGGTTTTGCCATGCAAGTGGGTATACAGGCTCAAAGTTGCACCAGATGCAAAGCCAAGATACAAAGCCAGGTTAGTGGCTAAGGGCTTTAAGCAGGAATATGGTGTGGACTTTGATGAGATCTTCTCTCCAGTGGTCAAAATGACCACACTTAGAGCTGTGTTAGCTTTGGTTGCGCATGATGATCTGGACTTGATTCAGATGGATGTGAAGACTGCTTTTCTTCACGGTGATCTCCATGAGGAGATATATATGCAGCAGCCAGAGGGTTATGCAGTAAGTGGAAAGGAGAAGCTTGTATGCAAGCTGAAAAAGAGTCTTTATGGGCTCAAACAGGCACCAAGAGAATGGTATCATAAATTTGATACATTCATGAAATCCCAGAAATTCAGGAGAAGTGACATAGATCACTGCTTGTACACCAAGAAAGCTTTGGATGGCAGTCTATTGATCCTCATCTTGTATGTTGATGATATGTTGATTGCCGAGAAATCTCGTAAAGAGATAGATGCATTGAAAAAGAGGCTGCATGAAACCTTTGATATGAAGGATTTGGGTGATGCAAATCACATTTTGGGTATGCGGATACTTCGGGACAGAAATCAGCATGTGTTGTATTTGTCTCAGAAGGAATACATTGGCAAAGTCTTGCAGAGGTTCAATATGGATGGGGGGAAGAAAGCTAGTACTCCTTTGCCTCCATATGTGAAACTCAGTGCTATGGACAGCCCACAGTCAGATAGAGACAGGGCTGATATGGCCAAGATTCCGTATGCTTCAGCTTGTGGCAGTCTCATGTATGCCATGGTTGCTACTAGGCCGGACATTGCATTTGCAGTGGGAGTGGTTTCTAGATACATGGCCAACCCTGGCAAGAAGCATTGGGAAGCAGTGAAAGGTGTCATGAGATACCTGAAGGGCACACATGATTTGTGCATTTGCTTTGGCAAACAGGATGCATTAGTGCATGGTTACACGGATTCGGATTATGCCGGTCATCCGGATAACCGGAAGTCTACTACCGGTTATGTGTTTACATTCACAGGAGGTGCTGTGTCATGGATATCCAGGATGCAGAAGTGCACAGCCTTATCTACTACAGAGGCCGAGTATATTGCAGCCACAGAGGCTTGCAAGGAGGCATTATGGCTATCTCGGTTAGTGGTTGATTTGGGCTATACAGGGGATATTCCATTGTTGCATTGTGACAGTCAGAGTGCCATTCAGTTGGCAAAGAACCCTGTTTTTCATGCAAAGACGAAGCATGTGGATGTGAAGTATCACTTCATCAGAGAGGTGATAGAGAACAAGCAAATTCAGCTTGTTAAGATTCATACGGATGACAACCCGGCTGATCTGTTGACGAAGAGTTTGCCTCTGGAGCGGTTTGCTCATTGCAGACACTTGATGGGCATTGGATGAGGCCAGTTTCAGCCTTGATATGGCCTTGTATATTATCATGTACATGCTGATTTTTCTTTTCCTTTACTTAAGGGCACTTTGCCTTTAAGTGGGAGGTTGTTGGGGTAAAGGCGTTATGCCCACCCTTATAGTGTGTACAAGCCCATAAGTTATAGTACATAGTAGACTTAGTACTTTTAATGTACTAAGTGCACTATGTGTACTAGTGCAATATACATGTGTGATAGGGGAGTCACACACTCATGCTTTTCATGAGTTGACTTATCTCCACAACTCTCTCTCTCTCTCTCCCTTGTTCTTCTCTGTGTATGTCTCCCATGAATACTCTAACCTAACCCTAATTCTGGTTTTCTCCCCATCAATCAGCATGGTGGCAACTGTCCACTTGAGAATTGTGCCGAGTGTTGGAGGGTTTAGGGCGCTGAGGACATTCATACCATCGGTGATCGCCAGAACAAATTGTACAGAGGCTTGGACGACTAGGTTGGGATGAAGTGGCAATCGATGAAGAGGTTTGTTGTCCTGAAGAGGTTTCTCGCTTGAAGTTGCGCCGATCATTGCTGCGACGGTCCTGTCGAGACCGATCTCGGTTTCTGCTGCCAGAGGATTCGATCTGAGAGAATCTTGCGTTTGACGCGGGAGCTTGCTCGAAGAAGCGTGACCGGAAGGACTGTTGTCTAGAATATGGTCGCCGAGAGTTTGGTTGTCCAGGATCGGGACGCTGGGGTTGGCTAGTCCCATTGGGTCGATTCTGCGGGTTAGAACTGGCGCCGGAGAAAAAGTTCCTGGGAGGACACTTGTAATCACTAATGCGCTCGACAAACGAGATTGCTTCATCCAAGGTGGCAGGATTGTACTTATGGACTTCGTCTTGGATCGTGGATTCAAGCCCGTCAATGAAGCTGTGAAGCTGGTCAGAGGGACTGAGTGTCTCTATCTCGAGAGTCAGTTTTTGAAACTCTGAGATGTACGCGGCCACGGAGCCAGTTTGACTCAGGCGACGGAGAGAAGACCTGGCATGAAAGTTTGCATTGGCAGGCTCAAAAGCCTTGCAAAGAGCACGCCGGAATTTATCCCACGTCGGAGTAGACTTGCCATCTAAAATCTTGCGTCGCCACCAAAGGAAGGCGGTATCTTTCAAGAGGGTACTGGTCAATGCCACCTTTTTATTTTCGGGCAATTCAGTATTTGAGAAATAAACCTCCATCTTGTAGAGCCAGTGATCGATTAACCGCTTATCGCGGCAGCCAGTGTAGGGCTCAGGTAACTTGATATCCATCTTTCTTGTCTGTGCTGTGGTCATTAATTTATACAAAAGTTTGAGTTCAACATTGTCTTCCTCGGCGGTTGGATCGAGAGGAGTTGAGGGATTGTCCTGCTGGCCCACCAAGGATGATGACGATGTTGGAGAATGCGATCGACGTGCTCACTGTGACTTCCTGGATCCCTCGCGCTGGAGTTGGTGCCGTTGTTGCATGTCTTCCATTTGTGATCGCATTGATGCCATACCGTCGAAAAGGACCCTTTGCAAGTCCTCCATCTGTTGTTGAAGAGTGGTCATCTGCAAGGCCTCCATTTGAGGATCGGCAGGTGGCACGTTGTCGTGCGAAGTCGATATCTGGAGAACTCAGAGAGAGTACTGAGGTGAAGCAGGAAAGGTCCACCCGAGATGTAGGATGGAAGGAACAGCTGCTGGAGAGGCAGTAACGGGTTCCTCGTACTCGAAGTCAGGGTCCTCCACTTCCTCGCGATCGTCCTCGGAGGTTACTTCGTCTGCTTCCACTTCTTCGTTTGGTTTCGCCAGAGGGCTGGGCATCGGAGATAATGGAGTATAATCGGGGACGAAGATCTCGCAGTAGAATGTCACAAGAGAGGGCGTGGAGGAGAGATTGCGGAGGCCATCCACATTGCACTCTGGAAGAAAGTGTGCCAACTGAGGGTACCGTGACAGAAAGTACTCTCAATGAGCAAGGTGCAGTGGCTCGCAGGTGAGGATAATAGTCCAGATCGCCCAAGTGTCAGGTTCGGTTACATGCGAGCTGCTGACATGTATGCGGTACACTTGTGAGGCCGAGGCTACTGGGATAGGAGAGTCCGGGAGACTTGGAATCCACCCAGCATCGGCGGAAAGTGGCACCGGTTCCGAAGTGGGGGCACGAAGAGGGCTGTGTTCGGGAAGGAGAGCCTCGGGAATCTCGTCGATGTAACTCAGGTAGGGGATGTGCATGTAGGGCTCCTCCGGAAAATTGTCCATGAAGCATGCACGTGGATGGCGAGAGCGCACACGCAGTGTAGCGTGGGCAGAGCCGGGAGAGGGGATGAAGGCGAATGTGCAGTTGGCAGCATCCTGATAGCCGGGGGGGGATGGTCGCTGAATCACCAATGGAAGGGGAGGGAGGCGCTTCACACTCGCGCATACCTTTTTTTTAAATTAAAATTTGATTAGAGGCCCAAATGCCACGTAGCGTGCCCTTTTTTTTTAAAAAAAATAAATGGCTTAAAGGTGACAGTGGCCTGGATTACGTACCCGACCGGAAGAGGGGGTGCACCGCTTCGAAAAGGCACCGCCAGCTACGATGCGAAGAAGGGGGGGGGAGGGGCGGTTGATATTCAACGGCGAGGGGGGCTCAGGGCCGGTAGCGGCACGAAGCGAGCGAGGGGCTCACGGCCTGTAGCAGTGAACGAAGCGGGGGGTGCTCCATACTCAGCAGAGAGGGGGGGGGTTTCCTGACATGCAGCGAACGCTACCACCACCGGCAGCAGGGAGGGGGGTAATCCAGGTATGCAGCAAGGGTTCCCTCTCTGAAACACACACGGTGCGTGTGTATGGGTGCGGGATATATATATATATATATATATTTACATCACCATGGGCAAATATTTACGCCAAGTCCACCATCGCTCTGTTGCTTCCATACAACACCGTGAAGAGGGGTGGACGAGGGAGTGCCGCGGAGAGGGTGAGGGCTTCACAACCCACAGGTAGGAAAAAATTTTGCTTTGATACCACTGTGAGGATTATGTTGTTAATCCCTCATATTGTGTACTAATTACTACTTAAGTACTTAACTTAGAGAACAAGAGACTTCAGGAGAACACTTGAGAGAAGATTGAATTGAATTGATTAAACTGAGTACAATAGGTCTCTTATATAGGAGATGAAGAGACATTTGAAGAGGCATGTCCTTTGACGAAAGGACATGACCATAGACGAAAGGATACATCTTTAGGCTAAGGGATGTGTCTATTCGATGTAGAGGCACAACCATTCATCAAGGGATACAACCATTCGTCGAAGGGATGTGGCTATTCGATGAAGAGGTACATCCTTTGGCGAAGAGTCGCATAATGTCGAGAGCAGGGGTTCCCTTGGCTGGTTACTCTTTGCATCTGCAACAGGAATCAGCAATGAAGAGAGGATCTGATACATACATACGTCACAATCGTGACATTGCCCTTAGTGCTAGGCTTCATTATGGCTAAGTCTGCCCGTATCTCCGGAGGTTTGACAGAAACTCAGAACGAAGGACTTTGTGTGAATATATGCTCTTATGTGTGATAGAATGTGCAGCGGAAGAAGGGAAAGTGGAAACATAGGAGAGAGAGAGAGAGAGAGAGAGAGAGAGAGAGAGAGAGAGAGGAAACACGTGAGAGAACCTGCTCTCAATATCATCATCACCAAAAGGAAAACATATCCCGAGCAAGAGGGGAGAATCTCGTAAGTGAGGGACTGGAGCTAGACAAGCTAGGTAAGCAATGAATATGTGAGGGAGGCATGCCGGCTATATATACTAGTACATGTAGGCAGCCGACTGGAGCAAAAGACCTCCACGACTGGGAAAAATACCTAGGACAATAAATGGGGAATAAATATGGGTAAAATATGAGTGAGGGGTGACTAGCCCCTTTGACTAACATGGTCAGCCCTAGAGGCTAACATAGGACACCAAATAGGAAGCTAGCAAGTAGGGGATGATGTCTAGGAGCTAGGGGCTATCTAGATCTCATGATGTGCGATTGGTATTGTTCCTTGTGGCTCTAGCCCCTTTGCACCGGCGGATGCTGAGCAAACTCCAAGAAGCCAGAGACGATGTCCTCGATCAAAGATGAAAGACTGCAGAAACAGGTACCAAGAAAGCTCCACAAGCAATCTCCTCAACAACTTAGCTACAAAAGCAATAGAACAAGTTGCCAAGTACACCGTTCCTCTGGATGTGCTGCTCCAAATAATGGTTCCAAACCCAAGTGTAAGAACACTCCCCGAAGTCGAATGTCGTGTATCTAGCCTGGAGAAGGTATGAAAAACCTCATAACCAATCAAGATGAGATCCTGTATATAATCAATCCTAGGAGATGCAAACTGCTCCTCACTGGAACCCTCAAAAGAAATAGAGTCAATCTTCTCCAACTCTGTACCAAGAGTAGCCAAATGTTGTTACAAAAGCATCCTCTGAAAAGGTCGGCATTGCAAGATGTAAAGACTCTATAGAAAAGATGGGGTCCATCTGCCCAAACTCAGTACCATGAGTTGCCCAATGCTATACATAAGTACACGCCACTGAGGTGGGCATCGCAAGATGAAAGGACTCCACATCCCCCTTTGAAAAAAGATGTCGTCGGACTGGTACAAACCCAACCTGATTCTAATCCAAATCCAAAAAACTCTGGAAGTGCCATTGTGCCCCAGGCATGGTTAGCAACCACATATCCAAAGCATCCCATTGGGTCCAAAAAACCATCCTCCAAAACAACAAGCCTGCAGAACTAGCAAGGGGAGGGGAATCCTCAGAAGCATCACGAAGAGAGGCAAAGGTAGACTCCTCACAATGAAGAAGGGAAGCAGGAATATAAACTGCCGTGGTAACTAAGTCCTCAAATGCATCACAGATAGCAGAAGATTGTTCCAGAAATAGAACCAGACCCCAAGAATCAACAATGATCCATGTGAAAGGATCACACCGCAAAGGGCAAAACAACCTCCTTGTTCTGCAAACACTGCAAAGAACACAGGCTCGGACAAAATAAGCTCTGCTCAGGATCTATGAAAAGATCACTGCTCTCCTCCAAAATCTGTAAACTCTTGTCATAGAAGAAAGTCTCTACAGATACAACATAGCTCCTGAAACTGATCCTCAAGTGAAGTAGCCGGAGAAAGGCCCCCTTTGAGTGTAGAAAACTCCAAATAGGAAGCTAGCAAGGCAAGGAACATGTAGAAACTGGGAAACCGTGTAGGCTAGGAACAAAACACAGGTATAGATGCTCCAAAATCAGCAAAACGCTGACTGAAATAAGAAATTCAGAATCCTCCTCAAGTACCAAACTGCCTCCAAAGCCGCAATCCAAACAAGAAACCCCCTCTGCAAGTGATCTGTGTCCATTGGAGAAGAAAACGCAGCCAAACAAGGGCTGCAAACCTGAAAATTCAGGCCAACCAGTGTCCACACCTCCTATGAGGAAAAACGCTGAAGAGAAGGTACCTTCGGGTCCAATAGATGAAGCCCAAGTGAAGGTAGAGCTACCAGCAAGATCGGTTCAGAAATACGTAGCAACCATGGCTGCAAATCTGAAAACGCAGAGGTATAAGGGACTGTAGAACGGGCTGAATATGGAAACGTTGAAGCCTCAGATCAAGAACTGCTGCAAACCACCCTTTTCAGTTACATCCCTGCGATGGCAGATTTGTTAGAGATGGCTGAGAAGCATGTGAAGATCCCGACTCTCCCCACGTTCCCAGTGGACCGTCAATTGGACGGGAACAATTACGGCATCTGGAAGGTTATGATGGAGTCTGTGCTGGAGTGATATGACCTTGCTGATTTCATCGTCATCGGGGTTCCACGGCTGGAAGCAGAGGAAGGGGAGTTACTGTCGATGAAGAAGGACCGAGAGGCACAGGCACAGATGCGGGATCGTGTCAACGCCAGGGTCCAGTCATTTATTTTCCTCAATTGCACACCACAAGTAATCAATCACGTAAAGCACATGACTCTGGCCAGAGGCATATGCCAGCACTTGGCTTCTCTTTATAAGAGGGTATCACCCATGAAGAGGATCTCCTTGGAAGTGCAGATGCGGGTTATGAACCCTGCAAAGTCGTCGACGATGCGGGAACACATTAACAAGTTGCAGGCCCTTGAGTAGGAAGTCCTCCAGGCTGGGAAGGAGATATCATCTGAAGACATGGCCATTACTTTGCTGTCCCACTTGCCTGCTCAGTATTCCGCTTTCTACTCCTCCTTGATTACGAGTGGCAGGCTCAGCACCATTACCTGGGAGGAGCTTGTGCCCATGGTCTTGGACCAAGAGGAACGTTTCACGAACCCTCCTCACGGCGGAGGTTCGGAGACCTTAACTGGCCAACGGTCGAAAGGCCGGAACAACAACAAGGGCAAAGGGAAGGCTTCACCGGAGAAGTCTTCTGAGAAGAAGCCTGACTCAGAACGAGAGAAACTGAAGGCCGAACGATCCTGCAATGATTGTGGCGACAAAGGCCACTATTGGAGGAAGTGTCCTAAGGAGACTGGGAAGAGTGCTGATTCTTCCGCCTCAGCTGCAAAGACTCCTGCATTTGTGCACTTAGAGATGATGGACTTTGATGCTTCATCGTCTTCGAGCGAGGAGGCAGTTGGCTTCACCGCGAAGGATACCCAGGAATGGATTCTTGACAGTGGTGCTTCCAGGCACATGACTCCGTCCCGTGACTTCTTTTTGGATCTGAAACGGCAATCAGGTCGCATCTTTATTGGTGACAACTCCACTATTCCGATACACAGTGAGGGCGGGATGGAGATTATTCCCGACGGCAAGGGGAGCAAGCATGCTTCCCGTGTTCTTTATGTCCCTGCTCTAGGTTTTCATCTTCTGTCAATGCATGAAGTATGCAAGACTGGCTTTCGGGTGGAATTTGAGGAGCATTCAATTGCTCTACGGGACCGTGAGACTGGCCAGGTTGTTTGGGAAGGCGGTGTGGAGAATGGTATCTACAAGCTCTCTGCACTCTCCTTGTTGACAGGTTCTCAGGTCGAAGATCTGTGGCACTTTCGTTTTGGCCACTTAAATGTGGATGCATTGCGGCGAGCTTTCCAAGACCAGATGGTGGTTGGCTTGCCAGATGTTGGCAGTAGGCAAGGACGTTGCAGTTCTTGCATACGTGGTAAGCAGCACAGGGAATCCTTTCCGAAGCAGGCTACTAGGCGGCATGGTTGTCACGGTACGAAAATACGATACCGTACGGGAATTTTTGGTACGATATGAAATTTTCGGATACCGTACGATAAAATACGGTTTTTATTTTTTACACTTACAAGCTATGGAGCTTCAAGCTTGAATGTGAGGGAAGGTTGGGAGGGGAGGAGTCTACAGTGCTTGAGAAACCAGTACATGGATATGTGTCTCTCCCGGTTGGATCTCCCGATTGTCTCCAAAAAAGAACCTGGATGGGTAATGCGATACCAAAGGTCTCCCAGTGTAGCGTTTATGACTAAGGGACCGTCCTTGCACAAATACGAGGAGTGCATCTAGGGTGATAAGTTTAGGGACTCCTCTCTAGATCAAAATGGCCATGTCCAAATGTTCTCCCTTGTGCATAACTTGAGAATCTAATTGTCTAGCCTACCTATACCAGGGATCCCCAAGTGATGTAGCAAGATTCTCTCATCCTACCAATCAAGTGTACACTACCAGTCTACCTCGCCAGATTTTTTAGGTCTCTCCACAACCCCATATGGAATACTGAGTGGACACGAAAGTTGCGAAGTATTGCGAGCATTTGGGATCTTCGTAAAGCAGGGTTTCTATTTTCTTTTAGCATTTGGGATCTTTCTCTACTGATGGTGGAGAAAGAGTCTGGATTGTAGGTAAAGACTCTCAGGGTCGACAAAGGGGGTGAATTCTCCTCAACTGTATTTCTCAGATTTTGTGCAGATCATGGCATCAAGAGGGAGTTGGCCAATACAGGATCGCCTTCAGAGAATGGAGTTGTAGAACGCAAAAACAGGACTATGGTGGAGATGGCGAGGACCATGCTGGAGCATCGTGATCTTCCTCGTCCACTTTGGGGAGAGGCTGTGGCAACGGCTGTCCATACCCTCAAACAATCTCCGACGACTTCAGTACCTAACATGACTCCGTTTGAGGCATATTTTGGCAGGAAACCTGATGTCTCGCACTTTTGTGTTTTTGGGAGTGATACGTATGTACATATTCCGAAGAAGCAAAGAGGGAAGCGTGACTCCAAATCCCGCAAGCTTATATTTGTGGGGTATAATTCTCTTTCCAAGGGATACAGATAATATGATCTAGACAGGAACGAGATTGTTGTCAGCCGGGATGTGGTCTTTGATGAGCTTGTTCCAGTATCCACTGTCGAGGAGCCGCCACTTCTTGGAGATCCAGAAGAGTCTGATGATGATTCCCAGACCATTGCTCCAATTGATCAACCTCAGTCAACACAGGAGGTTGAGCCTGTAGCTAGAGTAGAGCCCCCGCAAAAGCAGGAGGCTCCACGATCTGTTTGAGTACCTAGGTAGTTGTTGGACACCCTTAGGGAGTCAGGTGTCACGGAGTTACCCTCCGAGTGGACCACAGAGGACGGCCCTCAAAGATCACACAGAGTCCGAGACAAAAGCAATACAACGAAGCATTTTCACGTAAAATTGTGCTCTGATGTCTCGTATTATGCGGGACAAGGAGCCCACTTCCGTCAAGGAAGCCCTCTCACAGGATACTTGGAGGAATGCCATACAGGTGGAACTTGATGCCATCGAGTCGAACAACACATGGGAGTTGGTACTGAGGCCGTCGAAACGGTCAGTCATTGGTGTCAAATGGGTCTTTAAGACCAAATATGCGTCAGATGGGTCGGTGGACAAACACAAAGCCAGACTTGTGGCTAAAGGTTATGCTTAGCGACGAGGCATCGACTACGAGGATACCTTTGCACCGACAGCATGGATGTCTACGATTCGGACCGTTCTTGCCCTTGCTTCTTCTCATAGGTGGCCCGTGTATCAAATGGATGAAAAATCTACGTTCCTTAATGGTGACATGCAGGAGGAGGTATATGTTGAGCAGCCTCCAGGCTTTGTTGTTCCAGGATCAGAAGGGATGGTTTACAAGTTACGTAAGGCCTTGTATGGTCTTAAGCAGGCTTCCAGGGCTTGGAATCAGAAGATTGATTCCTTCTTTGTTTGGACTGGATTTCAGAGATCGGTTTGCAGATCCTAACCTGTATCTCTTTCGGGAACACGGCATGGTTACGATTATCATCCTTTATGTGGATGATCTCATTCTCACCGGCAGTCATGTGGAGCACATTGGCGTGACGAAGGCTGCCTTGTCAAAGGAGTTTGAGATGACCGACTTAGGCTTACTCCACTTCTTCTTGGGATTGGAGATCTGGCAGACCCAAAGGGGGTTTTTTGCCTCTCAACAGCGGTATGTTCATGAGTTGCTTGAGGCCTTTGGGATGGAGAACTGCAAGCCTATTACTTCGCCGATGGACCCAACCACAAAGTTAACCGTTAATGATCCTTGTGAGCCGGTTGATGCCTCACAGTATCGGAAGTTGGTAGGTTCATTGATCTGGTTGCTGAACACTAGATTGGACTTGAGCTTCTCCGTGGGACTGTTGAGCTCTTTTTTGCAGACGCCATTGAAGTCTCATTGGGACGCAAGATTGCGTATCTTGCGATATCTGCAGAGTACGAAGGATCATACGAAGGATCTAGGACTCTTTTACACAGGAGGGGATGGAGTCAAACTCCAAGGTTGGAGTGACTTAGATTGGAGAGGAGATCCAGACACGAGGAGATCTACTTCAGGATACAGTTTTACCCTCGGCTCAGGAGCAGTTTCTTGGAGCAGTAAGAGGCAGCCAACCATTGCCCTATCTTCGACAGAGGCAGAGTACTAGGCTGCTTGTGGTGCTGCTTGCAAGGTTGTGTGGTTGCGGAGGCTGCTAGGCGAGATTGGGTTTCCACAGAAGGAGCCCACAGTCATCCAGTGCGATAACCAGAGTTGTATAGCTATTTCTCGGAACCCGGTCTTCCATGCCCGAACCAAGCATATAGAGATACAGTATCACTTTGTACGTGAGAAGATCTTGGCTGGTGACATCTTGCTCCTTTATTGTTCGACGGAGGACAATGGAGCGGACCTCTTCATGAAGTCTCTACCTCAGGCTACGCTCATGCGGCACTCCAGAGTCCAGCTCCCTTGGGTTGATTTCACAACCAAGAGCTCAGAGGGGGTGTTAGAAGTCAGACACCAAGGCCTATGTTGTGGATGTGCCCGCCTTGCATAGGTGTTTTATCATTTTTCCTCACTCCCCGTATTTTTTTCCCATTTTTCCCCATTTTTTCCATGGTGTGGGTGGCTGCCACAGGCTGGCAAGAGCTTCTGATGTGCTGGCCGACTGCACTCTTGTTCACCTGGAGCTGGCCGACTTCATCAGAAGGAGTCGTGGGTTTTTTCTATGCTGGCCGACTAGCTGTGCCCAGTCGTGAGGGCTGGTGGGGCATGATGCGCTGGCCGACTGCACTCATGGGGCCATATAAATAGGCCCCATAGCCCCCACATTGTATTCATTCAGTTTTCCTCGGGATCTTGTCCCGAGCAAGAGGGGAGAACCTCGTAAGGGAGGGACTGTAGCTAGCAAGCTAGGCAAGCAATGAATATGTGAGGGAGGCATGCCAGCTATATATACTACTACATGTAGGCAGCCGACTGCAGCAAAAGACCTCCATGACTGGGAAAAATACCCAGGACAATAAATGGGGAATAAATATGGGTAAAATATGAATGAGGGGTGACCAGTCCCTCTGACTAACATGGTCAGCCCTAGAGGCTAAAATAGGACACCAAATAGGAAGCTAGCAAGTAGGGGATGATGTCTAACAATGTGTGTGTGTGGAGTGCGTGTGTGAGAGCATATCTTGCTACAGAGTTCTACACCCACTATTGGGCACTGATGACGTTAGTGGGGATGTCGTAGTATCTAGTCCATACTATGCATAATGGAGTTGATAGTTATATAGTCTTGTGGGTTGACTACCATGAGTATATAACATGCACGTTCCTAAAAGGTGAATTTGGGCATGTTCTTGGATTCATCTAGGTATATTATCTCATTACTAGCTACATCTGCCCTCAAGACAACTATACCCACATCAAGATCTCAGGAGTGTATTACTGAAGTTGAAATGACCTTCTCAAAGTTTTACCATAGGTATTCTGGAAGTGGGAACACTTACTCTGGTTGTGGGAGTTGAGGTGGGGAACAAGGAAGAGCAAATTATTTTCAGCCAGTAAATGCCACTCAATAGCAAGCATTCAGACACAATGCCAAGGACTTTGAGGCAAGCTAGGCAAGTCAGAGCAGCACGTATTACTTGTGAGGGCAAAAGGACGAAAGGACTAGATGTACGAGAGATAAGAGCAAAACAACACAGCAGGAAATGGGTGAGTGAGTCTATACATAATGGTGAGTGGACATGTACATGAGCCCTCTGATGTGAGGTGACCTGAGTAGAAAGACCAGTGCAAAAGTAGAGATGATGTCGGAGTTGAAGAACTGTCGATGAGACGAAGGCTCACATCGATGTGAGGCAAAGCACTCCAAGAGGGGCTCGCGCCGGTGGATGCAGAGGCACTCCGAGGTGGTAGCGGCAATGGAAGATGAGGTGATGCAGGCTCTGGTGACAAGGGTGTTGCGGTACTTGAGGTGGTAGATGAGAGCAGAGAGGGCTGCCATCCCAAGTGGTGTAGTGGTGCAAGCTCTGGTGACAAGGGTGTTGCAAGACCTGAAGGGTGCAGGCTTTGATGACAAGGGTGCTGCGTACCTGAAGGGTGCAGGCTTTGGTGACAAGGGTGTTGCGTACCCGAGGGGTGCAGGCTCTAGTGACAAGGGTGCTACATACATGAGGGGTGGTGAAGAGGAGAGAGGGCTGCCGTACTGAGTGGTGTCGATGGTGAACATGAGCAGAGAGTGGGGTGCCGTCCTGATGGTGTGATGTAGCAAAGTGGGTTGCTGTCCCAGAGAGTACTGATGATAAAACGATGATGTCCTATACTTTAGCAAAGAGTGGGCTGCTGTCCCAATGGTGTGAGCTGAGGAAAAACACTGAAGTGCTCTATGTAACAGAGAGGGCTGCTGTCCCATGAGTTGAAGATAAAACGCTGATATGCTGTACTGTAGCAGAGAGGGCTGCTGTCCCATGAACAGATATGTAACGCTGATGTGATCTATGTGGCAGAGAGGGCTGCCGTCCCAAAGTGTAGATAGATGTAAAACGCTGAAGTCCTGTGCTGTAGTAGAGCGGGCTGCTGTCCCAAGGTGTGGCCTGTAGCAGAGAGTGGGCTGCTGTCTCAAGGTGCGGCGAGTAGTAAACGCTGACGTGCTGGGGCTGACAAGCGATGATGATAAAGTAGGTATGGTGTATGCGCCAGCAATAGCAACAACAAATGGTACATGATATGGTCAAGACGTGGTACAAGATGATGAATTATGAGGCTAACCTGTATATAGTATGAGGAAGTGATGGTCGGCCAGCCTAAAGGCTGTCGGCCAACAGCAAAGACATAAAAATCCCAAATAAAACCAATAAAGCCGCCTAAAATCCCCTTTTTAGGGTTGGGAAAAATGTTGTTTTCACACCCCCCCTCTCAGGCCAAAAAGGGGACCATGAGATAAGATGATGGATGCTAGGGTCCCACACTAACACATTGGCAGAAGGAATGTATCCCCCTTTGGAAAAAAAATGTGATGAAGTCAGAGGGAGATTGTGATGGCGAAGGTGGTGAAGGTGAGGTGATGTAGATGGGTTGATCGTCTCCCAAAGTAAGAGCTTGAACGGAACTCTCCATTGAGTAAGAAGTCCCATTCCTTGTGTGGTATAGATCAAAGTTTGGAGAATCAACTTCTGGTGAGAAAAATTGATCCTCCGAGAGTGCGGGTAGACGATCCATGCTGTGTGCTCTCGAGGTCTTCATTCCTTTTGGTCACGATAGCTCTGATATGTGAGGAGGGCAAAAGGACCATATGTACGAGAGATCATAGCAAAACAACAGCAGCATGAAATGGGTGAGTGAGTCTACATATAATGGTGAGTGAACATATGTACAAGAGTCCTCTGATGTGAGGTGACTCTGAGTAGAAAGAACTGTGCAGAAACAGAGATGATGTCGGAGCTGAAGCATGGTCGATGATGAAGGCTTGCGACAGTGGATGTAGAGGCACTCTGAGGTGGTAGTGGCAGTGGAAGATGAGGTGATGGAGGCTTTGGTGACAAGGGTGCTGCGGTACCTGAGGTGGTTGATGAAGAGCAGCGGGGCTGCTGTCCTGAGTGTAGTGGTGCAAGCTCTGGTGACGGGTGCTGCCTTGAAGGGTGCAGGCTTTGGTGACAAGTGTGCTACGTACTTGAAGGGTGCAGGCTCTGGTGACAAGGGTGCTACATAGTTGAGGGGTTCAGCCTCTGGTGACAAGGGTGTTGCATACGTGAGGGGTGGTGAAGAGTAGAGAGAGCTGCCGTCCCGAGTGGTGTCGATGGTGAACATAAGCAAAGAGTGGGCTGCCGTCCCGATGGTGTGACGTAGCAGAGAGTGGGCTCCTGTCCCAGAGAGTACTGATGATAAAACGATGATGTCTTGTATTGTAGCAGAGAGTGGGCTGCTGTCCCGATGGTGTGAGCTGAGGAAAAATGCTGAAGTGCTCTATGTAGCAGAGAGGGCTGCTGTCCCATGAGCTGAAGATAAAACACTGATATGCTGTACTGTAGCAGAGAGGGATGCTGTCCCATGAACAGATATGTAACGCTGATGTGATCTATGTGGCAGAGAGGGCTGCCGTCCCAAAGTGTAGACAGATGTAAAACGCTGAAGTACTCTGCTGTAGCTGAGCGGGCTGCTGTCCCAAGGTGTGCTGCGCCAACAACAACAGCATATGGTACCTGAAGGCTGATATGGTCAAGAAGTGGTACAAGATGATGAATGATGAGGCTAACCTATATATAGTATGAGGGAGTGCTGGTCGTCCAGCCTAAAGGCTGTCGGCCAGCTGCAAAGACACCAAAATCCCAAATAAAACCAAAAAAGCCCAGTAAAATCCCTTTTTAGGGGTGGGAAAAATGCTGTTTTCACACATTACTGTGGCATACACTCAAGGCATTGCCTCTTGATTTGGTGTGTCTCTAGGCATGACATCCCCTTGGTGATCTTCAGTATTGAGGAGGATCCCTGCCCCTGGCTTTCATGGTTGGTGACCAGGCTGAGTGATTCCTAGCCTAGACCTCATGTAGGTTGCACATCGCAGTCGGTCAGCTTCTCATCTCCAGTCGGCCAGCTTATTAAGCTCCAGTCGGCTAGCACTACCCACCTCATAGTTGTTACGAGGCGCGCCTCCAACAGTTCGAGGCGTACGACTGCCTAATCGAGGCATCCATACATTATTATTTTTTTGAGCTGGTGTGAGTCTTTAGACTTGGGCTTTAAGGGCCCAAGGCAACCCCTCTCACACACACTCTCTCTCCCTCATTCTCTCCCTCCCTCCCTTAAGCCTTTCTCAAGACCCAAAGTTCAAAGTTCAAAGTTCAAACTTCAAACACACTAGGATGATGATGGTTTTTTATACCCACTTTTGGAGCTCTCTCTATACTCTATTGGTTCATTTCAGTTCATTTCATTTTCCTTTGTACCCTTGAGTCTTGATGATGTATCCAGATGATGAGGATGGACTATTTTGGTCTCATAGGTCATTTTGGCCTTTTGCAGACGTTTAATACAGCTTTCTTTCTTTCACACACACTCTCTCTCTCCCTCTCTCATACACACCCTCCCACAAGGCTCATACATACACACTCTAGTCTCTCTCTCTCTCTCTCTCTCTCTCTCTCTCTCTCTCTCAACTTTCACCATACATACATACATACATACATACATACATACATACATACATATATATATATATATATATATATATATATATATATATATATATATATATATATATACATATGTACATATGTACATATGTACATATGTACATATATGTACATATGTACATATATGTACATATGTACATATGTACATATATGTACATATGTACATATATGTATATATGTACATATATATATATATGTATGCGTGGTCCTTCTGTGAGAGAAAATAAACCCATGTGAATCTACTACAATCATCAACAAGCAGCATAAAGTACAAAGAACCTCCCAAGGATGCTGTCTGCATAGGGCCACACAAGTCAATGTGTACTAACTCCAAAGGTTTCGAAGGCCGCTTGAAAGCCTGCTTTAGAAAAAATTCCATGTGCTGCTTACCACGAATGCAAGAACTACAACGTCCTTGCCTGTTGCCAACATCTGGCAAGCCAACCACCATCTGGTCTTGGAAAGCTCGCTACAGCGCATCCACATTCAAGTGGCCAAACCGGAACTGCCACAAATCACCAACCTGAGAACCTGTCAAAGAGGAGAGTGCGGAGAGTTTGTATATACCATTCTCCACGCTGCCTTCCCAAACAACCTAGCCAGTCTCGCGGTCCTGTAGAGCAACAGAATGCTCCTCAAACACCACTTGGAAGTTAGTCTTGCACACCTCATGCATTGACAACAGATGCAAACAAAGTGTGGGGACGTAAAGAACACGAGAGGAGTGCTTCCCCCCTCTGCCATCGGGAATGATCTCCATCCAGCCCTCATTGTGATATGGTATGGTGGAATTGTCGCCAATGAAAATGCGACTTGACAGCTCTTTCAGATCCTAAAAAAAGTCACGGGAAGGAGTCATGTGCCTGGAAGTACCACTATCAAGAATCCATTCCCGAGTATCCTTGGCGGTGAAGCCAACTGACTCCTCACTCGAAGAAGATGAAGCATTGGTGTCCAACATCTCCAAGTGCACAAAGGTTGGAGTCTTTGCAGCGAAAGCTGAAGAATCAGCAATCTTCCCAGTCCGCTTGGGACTTCCTCCAATAGTGGCCTTTCTCGCCACAATCATTACACGTCCTCTCAGCCTTCAGTTTCTCTCCGTCTGAATCAGGCTTCTTCTCAGAAGACTTCTCCGATGAAGACTTCCCTTTGCCCTTGTTGTTGTTGTTGTTACTGTCAGAATATGCAGCGGAAATGATATCCAAACTTGAGTAGACAAGAGCAAGTAGACTGCAGAAAATAATCAGCACAAGAAACACTGAGAGATGTGTGTAAACTCTTCTCTATACACAAGATCCCGGAGATAACTGAATGAGAAAGTGGAGGAGGATGGGGGGGAATATATACAAGCCCATGAGGGCAGTCGGCCAGCTCTGGAAGAGGCCCACGACTCACAAAATGTCCACGACTGCTGAAAAACAGCAGTCGGCCAGCATCTGGTGCCCCACATCTGCTCAGAACAAGTCGGCCAGCACTCAGATAGCCCACGACTGCTACAGATGCAGTCGGCCAGCCTCAGAGTGGTCCTGGCATCACCTGGCAGCCCTCCAGCCACTAGGAAAAAATGGGAAAAATAGGGAAAAAATACGGGGAGTGTGGAAAAATGATATACGGGCGGGCACACCCACAACAGAGGCCCTGGTGTATACAAATAGACAGGAGATGACTTCCAACACCCCCTCTCAGCTCCTGGCTGTGTAACCAACCCCAGGGAGCTGGAGTGCCGCCTGAGCGTAGCCTGAGGTAGTGACTTCGTGAAGAGGTCCGCCGCATTGTCCTCCGTCGAACAATAAAGTAGCAAGATGTCACCCGCCAAGATCTTCTCACGAACAAAGTGATACTGTATCTCTATATGCTTGGTCCGGGCATGGAAAATCGGGTTCCGAGCAATAGCTATACAACTCTGGTTATCACACTGGATGACTGTGGGCTCCCTCTGTGGAAACCCCATCTCGCCAAGCAGCCTCCGCACCCATACAACCTCACAAGCAGCACCACAAGCAGCCCGATACTCTGCCTCTGTCGAAGAAAGGGCAATAGTCGGCTGCTTCTTGCTGCTCCAAGAAACCGCTCCTGAGCCGAGGGTAAAAGTGTATCCTGAAGTAGATCTCCTCGTGTCTGGATCTCCTCCCCAATCTGAGTCACTCCATCCTTGGAGCTTGACTCCATTCCCTCCTGTGTAAAAGAGTCCCAGATCCTTCGTACTCTGCAGATACCGCAAGATCCGCAATCCTGCGTCCCAATGAGTCTTCAATGGCGTCTGTATAAAAGAGCTCAACAGCCCCACGGAGAAGCTCAAGTCCAATCTGGTGTTCAGCAACCAGATCAATGAACCAACCAACTTCCGGTACTGCGAGGCATCAACTGGCTCACAAGGATCTGTAACGGCTAACTTTGTGTTCGGGTCCATCGGCGAAGTAATAGGCTTGCAGTTCTCCATCCCAAAGGCCTCAAGCAACTCATGAACATACCGCTGCTGAGAGACGAAAAACCCCCTCTGGGTCTGCCAGATCTCCAATCCCAAGAAGAAGTGGAGTAAGCCTAAGTCAGTCATCTCAAACTCCTGTGACAAGGCAGCCTTCGTCACTCCGATGTGCTCCACATGACCGCCGGTGAGAATGAGATCATCCACATAAAGGATGATGAGTGTGACCATGCCGCGTTCCCGAAAGAGATACAGGTTTGGATCTGCAACCGATCTCTGGAATCCAGTCCGAATAAAGAAGGAATCAATCTTCTGATTCCAAGCCCGCGGAGCCTGCTTAAGACCATACAAGGCCTTACGTAACCTGTAAACCATCCCTTCCGATCCTGGAACAATGAAGCCTGGAGGCTGCTCAACGTACACCTCCTCCTGCAGGTCACCATTAAGGAACGTCGATTTTACATCCATCTGGTACACGGGCCACCTCTGAGAAGAAGCAAGGGCAAGAACGGTCCGTATCGTGGTCATCCGCGCTGTCGGTGCAAAGGTATCCTCGTAGTCGATGCCTGGCCGCTGAGCATAACCCTTAGCCACGAGCCTGGCTTTGTGTTTGTCCACCGACCCATCAGCCGCGTACTTGGTCTTAAAGACCCATTTGACACCAATGACTGACCGCTTCGACGGCCTCGGTACCAACTCCCAAGTGTTGTTCTTCTCGATGGCGTCAAGTTCCACCTGCATGGCTTCCCTCCAAGTATCCTGTGAAAGGGCTTCCTTTACGGAAGTGGGCTCTTTATCCCGCATGATACGAGACATAAGAGCATAGTTCACCTGAAGAAGCTCCGCCGTGTTGCTTTTATCTCGAACTCGATGTGATCTTCGAGGGCCGTCCTCTGTGGTCCACTCGGAGGGTAGCTCCGTGACACCTGACTCCCAAAGGGTGTCCATCAACCACCTAGGTACTCGAACAGATCGTGGAGCCTCCTGTGGTCGCGGGGGCTCAACTCCAGCTGCGGGCTCAACCTCCTGTGATGACTGAGGTGGATCAACTGGAGTGATAGACTGGGAATCATCATCAGACTCTGGATCTCCAAGAAGTGGCGGCTCCTCGACAGTGGATGCTGGAACATGCTCGTCAAAGACCACATCCCGGCTGACAACAATCTCGTTCCTCTCTGGATCATACAACCTGTATCCCTTGGAAAGAGAGTTATACCCCACAAATACCAGCTTGCGGGACTTGGAGTCAAGCTTCCCCCTCTGCTTCTTCGGAAGAGAAGGAGAAAGGCTAAGTACTGAGAGGGCAAATGTGACAACGTCGTTATGGCCATATCTTGTGTCGATATCTCTTTCCTTGCCTGGAGAACTTCCTGCTGAAGAGCAGGTAGCTTGTTGATGTGCTCCCGCATCGTCAACGACTTTGCAGGATTCATCACCCACATCTGAACTTCCAAGGAGATTCTCTTCATGGGTGATACCTTGTTGTAGAGAGAAGCCAAATGCTGCCAAATTCCTCTGGCCAGCGTCATATGCTTTATGTGATTGATCACTTGTGGTGTGCAATTGAGGAAGATGAAAGAACGGACTCGGGCATTCACACGATCCCATAATTGTGCTTGTGCCTCCCGTTCCTTCCGAATAGAGGGTAACTCCCCTTCTTCCAACTCCGGCTGTGGAACCGAACAACAATGAAATCAGCCAAGTCATAGGACTCCAAAAGAGATTCCATCATTACCTTCCATATGTTGTAGTTGTTCCCATCCAACTGGCTGTTGGAAATTATCTCATCCCCAGATGGACTTTCCCATGCATATTCATGCTTGTATTTGGCTCCATATGAAGCCCTGCATTGGCATATCTTAGCAGAGATTATTGAGCATTTTTTCTCCCATTTTTTGGTATTTTTTAAAGGCATTTTATAGCATTTTTTTGTTACAGAAATGCTGTCGGCCTGCTACAGCTGGCCAACTAGCATACTGAGGTACTATAAAAGGGCTGGCTCCCTTTTCCCTCATATCATCTCATTTTTCAGCTTCTGCACTAATAGGCAACATCTACGGGACCTCCCTCATGCTGCTCCACATGATGTACTACCTTTTCTGGTGATATTCAGCAGTGATCTTCTTTTCTCCTTTATGCTTGTTGTCCATATACAGTGTTGTACAGTTCTTGCAGCATTTCTGAGTGGGTATCTCAGCATGGTACCCATTCTTTCATGGTATCAAAGTGGGAAACATCTACAGGGACCTGCGTTTTCTTTTCCCATGCTGCTGTTGACTGTTTACAGTATATAGGAGCTGTTTACTGCCGCGTTTCTTCATCAGTAACTTGCGTTTTCATGTGGAGCTGCGTTTTCACTCGGGACTGCCTCAAGTGCTGCAATTTCTTGCTACTGTAGGCTGCGTTTTCTGCATAGCTTCTGCATTTTTACTGTTATTAGCTGAAACCCTCTTCATAGGTGCTGAGGATAGGAACCTTGCGATAGTCTACTTCTTCTATTTTCAGATTCCCACCCTCCCTTCCCTTTCTTTCTTCTTTCTCTTGCTGTGCACAGCTTGAGAGGAGGTACTTTGTTTTTCTTTCAGCAAACATGGCTTCAAGAGACCACTTCTCTACAGCCATTCCTTCTCCTATCTCTTCTCCCGCTCCATCACAGCCTTGATCCCCTGCTTTCGCCACTCCACAAGTGGTTCCTATTCCCAATCTTTCCTCTCTGAGTCTCTCTCATCCAGGTCTTACTCCCACCTCTGCCCACATATCATCCTACAATCCTCCCCAAGTCAGTGACTCCATGAAGCTTACAGCATCCAACTATCATACTTGGTCTTTCTACACTCAGTTGTTGTTGGAAGGAGCCGGTGTGTGGATGGCAATCTCCACACCTCACTTGGTGGATCTTGCTTTGCAAAGCATATTGGATGCTCGGGCTCGTCTTATCATTATCCATTGCATGACTCCATCCATACAGACACAGTTTGTCTCCTCTCGGAGTAATGCTCATCAGATGTGGACAGAGATCCAGAGGAGGTATGGGAGAGTTTCGACAGTGAAGATTGCCAAATTGGAGTCAGATCTGGAGAAGCTTACCATCACTGAGTCAGATAACTTGATCGAGAAGATTGGAGAGTTCTCCCGTATCAAGCTGCAACTTGAGGAGTACGGGAGCACCATCAACGATCCCATCCATAAACTTCTTGGTAAGTTGCCTGCTTCCTTTGATTCTTTCGGAGATAATATTTATTTCCGTGATCCTCTGCCCCCTTTTGAGGAAGTCATGAGTTATCTCCATGACAAGTGCATGCTTCGTGGAAAAGGCAAGTCGGAGTCTGCTTTTGTTGCCTCTGACAAGGGCAAGGGCAAAGGCAAAGGCAAAGGCGGAAAAGGCAACTCCAACAACAAGTAGAAAGTCACCACAAAGTCATCTTCTGATGACGACGATTCTGATAGTTCTAATAGCATCAAGGGTTCCAGGATGAAGGAATCTTGTGAGTTTTGTGGCCGACTTGGTCATTCAGAGGCCAAATGTTTTGCCCGATAGGCTACTTCCCGCAAAGCTAAAGCCAAAGCTAAAGCAAAGCAGGAGTCCTCCTCCGATGGCTCAGACACTTCACCCACGACAGATGGCTCAGATACTTCATCAACGACAGAGGAGAGTTCGAAGTCTCATGCTAAGATGGCTTTTCTTGCTGTCTATGATCTCCTTGTTCTCTCATCTTCACAGGAGCAGGATGAGTCCATTCTGGTGGTCACACAGGAGACTTCTGATTCAGAAGTCAGTGCCCTAGAGGATGATTTACATGAGTTTTTGACAGAGACCTTATCAGTTCCTCTAATCCCTTTGGATGAGTATCTTCCTTCTCTTGTGCTGTTACATGCTGATGCTATTATTGCAGATTTTCTCTCCTCTCTTTCAGAGGAGGATAATGGTTCTTCTACAGAGTAGGTGGATGATTTTGTTGAGATATCCTCACATATTCTGGAGCTTCCTACTTTGGTGGCTTCTCTCCTGGCAGTTGCTTCTCCTTCTTATGTTTCAGAGAAGGCATCTTCCACTATCTTGGAGCCTGTTCCTACTTCGAACCTGGCAAATTTAGCTATCACTGATGATCAGTTTGTTCCAGTGGTTGTTTCAGTTTCTTCTTCTTCAGAGGAGGATTCTACTTCGGTCCCAATACTTGTTGCAGATGTAGAGGAGGTACCACATTTTTCGGAGCCATTTATGGTTCCATCGCCTGAGGGCTTCTCTCTCTAGATTGATCTTGGTGTTTTGTCTTCGATATCTTCTCGATCTTCTCATGGCTTCTTCCGGAGACGACCTTGGTATTCAGATGTACCATATCTTCGCGAGCTTTGTGCCATTTATGAGGAGGTTGTTCCTTCAGACTCTTTGGAGGATTTTTTGCAGCGTGCCGGAGTTGGTCCACCCATCTGGCGTTGAAGAGGAGGTGTTGGAAATTATTTCATCCCCAGATGGACTTTCCCATGCATATTCATGCTTGTATCTGGCTCCATATGAAGCCCTGCATTGGCATATCTTAGCAGAGATTATTCAGCATTTTTTCTACCATTTTTTGGTATTTTAAAGGCGGGAGTGTCGGGATCTTCATGTGCTTCTCAGCCATCTCGAGCAAATCTGCCATCTCAAGGGTTCACAAGGTCTTGTGAATTGAGGGTGTGGGAAAAGGAAGAAGAAGAGGTTGCAAATAGAATGAAAGGTGGTTGTCCAACGGTGATGGCCGCCTTCTACCTGATCTCCAAGTCCCGTACAACCCAAACAGTCTCCAATCAGCACCTCAATCAGCAAACCCTCGACATCCCACTGTCTCCAAGCTTCAAGCCACCTGGGGCTTTGATACCATGTCAGAATGCACAGCGGAAATGAAGACAACTGTTGTAGAGAGTAATACACAGATGAAAGAGAGAGAGAAGCTTGTGTAACTCAGGTATATACACCAATAAATCCCGGAAATATACAATGAATAAGTGTGAGGGCAAGAGGCCATTTTATATGGTCCCTGGCTGCTAGTCGGCCAGCCCAAAGTTAGTCGACTGCTGCCCTGGTGTCCACGACATGTAGAAATAACCAATTGGCCAGCATTTCTATAGTCGGCCAGAGTATGGTATGGTCGGGCAGCACCAGACCACATGGGCAGCACCAGACCACACGGCATGACACCTGGGGGCAGCTGACAGCCCACACACAACTCCAGAAAAAATGGGAAAAAATACGGAGAGAGAGGAAAAATGGGAAGACACCAAATACGGGCGGGTTCACCCACAACAGAGGCCTTGACATAGTGTACAGACAGGAGATGACCGCTAACAGTGGCATCTAGAATAGAACATGTGGCATCTAGAATGAGACAAGTGTATCTACACTAGTCATTTTACCTTACACGTGTCAATTTAGCTTAACACTTGTCAATTAAAGTAGCCACTTGTCATTTGGAGCTTACTCTTTCCATTCTAGAGTATTGAAGGCTCAAAACCTATAAATTGGAGCACTTCTCCACATTTGGAGAAGACACTTTTCATCTATTGTAAAGATTCAAGCACTTTGTGGCGGTGGTTTGATTCAATAAATTCTTGCAAAGGGGGAGGAGCGTGTATCCTTCTCAGTGAGGTCTCGTTTCTCTTTCCTCTGAATCCTACTTTCTTTCATTATTTGTGATTGTTAATTAAGTGGGTTTGTTACAAGTAGTTCTTTAATTTTGTCACTTTCACGTGCCCCTGCGTTACATTGTATTAGAGCTAAGACTTCTCTTGTGAGATCTTTTCCGGGGTAATAGAATTTTTGGCCAGTCCACAGATTACGTTCACCATGTGAGGAGAAGGAGAGAAGAGTATTCATCAACAATCTGTAGGTTCTCGATGTTCTTTGACGGTGTATTTTTCAGACTATGAGAAGATTCAAAGGTACAAAGAGCTTGAAGTAGATCCAGAGATTCAAGCTTTGATGGAGAGAATAGCTAAAGCTAGAGCTGAAGCTAAAGTTTGTGAAGACTTTCTCAATGAGAAGGTTGCTACAATGGATGGTGTTGCTACAACGAAAGCCTATCTCAACATGAAAGGAGTCTCTACTTTAGAAAAGTCAAAGACCATGAAATTTACTTCACCCACCATCATCAGAGGAGGTAGTCAAGCTGTAACCTCAAAGTCCCATCATACCCAAGCCGCCTCATCTTGTCCTGAAAATCCTCACAAGGACAAGGAGAAAGACAAAGAACCACAAATGTCCATGGTGGTTGATTTGCCTAAGGTTGTTATGGCGAAAGGAGTAGTGGTTCATGAAGTAACTTCACAGGTAGCTGCCAAGCGGGAGTTCAAGCCTGGAGAAAAGAGCGTCGAAGTTGATGCTTTTTATGGTAAGAGAGATTCTCTAAAAGCTGTTTCTTTCATTAGGCAATTCGATATTGCTTGTGGTGGTGAAGATTATTCAGAAAAGTCCAAGATCAAGATGGTGAGAATGCACTTGAAGGATGTTACCTTGAATTGGTAGTGCAGGATTGTCCATGAAGAGAAAGAACCGAAGACATGGAAGGACTTCAAGGAGAGGTTCAATAAGAAGTTTCTATCTTCATTCTTTGAAGCTGATGTGTAGTAGGAATGGGATGAATTGCAGTAGAAGCAAGGGGATTGATTGGGACCGAAGCAAGTTTAGGCTCCCTTTCAAAGGCAAGAATGTATCTTTTGATGTGGGAGTTGAAGGAAACTCTATTCCCATGACATCCCATGTTCAAGTTTCCAAAGCAATGAAATCGTCTGTTTCCTCGTACTTGCTTTTTGTAAAAGACTCTTTAAATAAAGTCTGAGCCTAAAGGGTCCCTCTCTAGTTTGGAGATCGAGAGGATTGATTTTTTAAAGAAATATGAAGATTGTTTTGCAGATTCTTTACCAAATGAACTACCACTAGAGAGACCAGAAGATCATCAATCGACCTCATTCTTGGGAGTTAGCCTCCAAACCAGTGCATAAGCCTAGCCCAGCAGGAGGAGATTATGAAGTGGGTAAATGAGTTATTTGAAAGGCTTTGATTAGGCCACCCTTTTGCTCTCCAGCATTGTTAGTCCAAAAGAAGGATGGGTCTTGGCACATGTGTGTGGATTATAGAGCCCTCAACAAGATTACTATAAAGAATAGGCTCCCCCTACCTAGGATTGATGATATCCTAGACAGGTTGGATGGATCCAAAGTGTTCGGCATGATAGAGTTGAAGAGTGACTATCATCAAATAAGGATTACACCAGAGGATGTGCACAAAACAATGTTCAGGACTATCTTTGGGCTACACGAATTTCTTGTGTTACCCTTTGGTCTCGACAATGCCCTGCCACATTTATGGATAGAAAATTCACTGTTGCTTTCTTTGATGATATTTTAGAACATTCTTATAATGAGGAAGAGCATAAAAAACATTTGGATATTGTTTTTCCCAAGAATTGTGACAAGACAAGTTTTATGCAAATAGCAAGAAGAGTGAGTCCTTCTTGTCAGAAATTCACTATTTGGGCCATATAGTGTCCAAAGATGGGATTCGGATGGATCTAGACAAGGTCAAGGCTATTATGGAATGGCCAGAGTTGACCAGTGTGCATGAAGCTAGAAGCTTTCTAGGACTATGCTCTTACTATAGAAGGTTCATCAAGTGGTTTGCAGTGGTTGCCGGACCATTGCATGATCTGACAAAGAAAACAGTGTGGTTTAGGTGGGCCAAGATGGAGAAAGAAGCTTTTGAGGCTTTGAAGTTTTATGCCAGTAAAGCACCGGTATTGATTGATCCAGATTTGTCAAAGTTGTTTATTGTAGAATTTGATGCTTCAAGAGAGTATTGGTGCAATCTTAAACCAAGAGGGGCATGCAGTTGCTTTTGAAAGGAGAAGATTATAGAATATAGAAAAGAATGCTCCCCACCCACCTATGAAAGGAATTAATGGTCGTCATCCATGCTTTGAAGATTTGGAAGCATTACCTCTTCCAGTAAAGCACTGGTATTGATTATTCCAGCTTTGTCAAAGTTGTTTATTGTAGAATGTGATGCTTCAAGAGAGTGTATTGGTGCAATCTTAAACCAAGAAGGACATGCAACTGCTTATGAAAAGCAAAAGATTACAAAATTCGGAAAGGAAGGCTCCCACCTATGAAAGGAATTAATGGCCGTCATCCATGCTTTTAAGATTTGGAAGCATTACCTCTTCAGTGACATACATTTTCACTCAACCTGTTATGAACTCTCGACATGGCCGATGGGTTGAATTCTTGGCTAATTTCCACATGACTTATCCAATAAGTTCCTGGTCTTCAGAATGTGATTGCAGATGCTTTGAGCCGCATGCCTCAAGCCACTAATTTTGCCATCACATATGTGCAAAAGGAAATCCCTGCTTGTTTCAAAAATGAGTATTTGACTGATAGAGATTTGGGAGATGCATTCCGTGCTCTCAAATCTTCTAATCCCAGTCCTGCAGAAATGAACATGTTTGCAGCCTACACCATCATAGATGAGTTGCTGTTCTTTTCTGATCGCATTTGTGTACCTCACTACTTCACTGCGGAAGATTCTCATTCAAGAGCATCATGAAGTTCCTTATGCTGCTCATCCTGGTATTAACAAGAGCATATCGGCTTTTGTCTGTAGATTCTCATTCAAGAGCATCATGAAGTTCCTTATGCTGCTCATCCTGGTATCAACAAGACATATCGACTTTTGTCTGCTACATACTTCTGGCCTCAGATGCAGCAAGATGTTATCAAATTTGTCAAAGCTTGTCATTCGTGTCACAGATAATGAAAGCCTCTCGACAACTTCCTCAAGGGTTACTTCAACCGTTGCCAATTCCCAATGAGAGATGGGAAAGTATCAGTATGGATTTCAAGAGCATCATGAAGTTCCTTATGCTGCTCATCCTGGTATTAACAAGAGCATATCGGCTTTTGTCTGTAGATTCTCATTCAAGAGCATCATGAAGTTCCTTATGCTGCTCATCCTGGTATCAACAAGACATATCGACTTTTGTCTGCTACATACTTCTGGCCTCAGATGCAGCAAGATGTTATCAAATTTGTCAAAGCTTGTCATTCGTGTCACAGATAATGAAAGCCTCTCGACAACTTCCTCAAGGGTTACTTCAACCGTTGCCAATTCCCAATGAGAGATGGGAAAGTATCAGTATGGATTTTATTATCACTTTGCCTCGTTCATCCAAAGGCAATGATCAGATTCTTGTGGTGGTTGATCGATTTTCCAAAATGGCGCATTTCATTCCTTGCAAGAAAGCTGCTTCAGCCCCAGATGTGGCGTCATTGTTCGTGCAACATGTCTTCAAATTGCATGGTTTGCAAAAGACCATCATCTCTGACACAGATCCAAAGTTCACTGGACATTTTTGGACGTCTTTGTTCAAATCTCTTGGCACGAATTTGTTGTTCAGTTCAGCCTATCATCCTCAAACAAATGGACAGACTGAAAGAGTCCATCAGATTTTGGAAGAAATGATTCGACATTACATTCAATCCCGTTTGGCATCATGGAAAGATTATTTGCTACTCGTGGAATTTGCTTATAATAATTCCCATCATTCAGCAATTGGATTAACTCCATTTCAAGCAACATACGGGCATACTCCTCTTGTGCCTACAAACTTTGTTTTACAACACAAAGTGGCGTTGGCAGATCAGTTGGTTCAGGAGATACAAGATGTGCTTGTGCAAGTTCGAGATAAATTGGTCCATGTGCAACAAAAATATCAAAAACAGGCTAGCAAGCATCGTCGACATTCAGATTTTCAAGGAGGAGATTTGGTCTTGTTGTATGTGGCACCTCACCGCTACAAAACAGTGAAGTCAGTTTTTCCAAAGTTGCGACCTCGCTTCTATGTGCCTCTCAAGATTCTTAAGAAAAATTCAGTTGTCAGTTGCAAGTTGGAACTTCCACCTTCATGGGGGAAGGTTCATCCGACTTTTCACATTTCTTGGCTCAAACAGTATGTTCAAGGAGATTCGCCTATTCCAAACTTATCTTCATATGTACCACAAATTGAAGATGACCATATTATCCTTGTTCCAGAAGTAATTCTTAACGTGCGACAGAAGGAAACAACAAGAAAGTTGACTACAGAATTTCTTGTGAAGTGGATGGATTTAGATGAGTCTGATTCCACTTGGCAAACAGATGAAGATATGCAGCAGTTCCTTAATCTTCTTCAGGAGTTCTTTGACAAACGGATGTCTATCATTTGACACATTTATTTTATTTTAAATGGGAGGGAATGTCACGATTGTGATATATGTATGTATCAGATCCTCTCTTCATTGCTGATTCCTGTTGCCAGATGCAAAGAGTAACCAGCCAAGGAAACTCCTACCCTCGACTCGTTGCGACTCTTCGCCAAAGGATGTACCTCTTCATTGAATAGCCACATCTCTTCGACGAATGGTTGTATCCCTTGATGAATGGTTGTGCCTCTACATCGAATAGACACATCTCTTAGCCTAAAGATGTATCCTTTCGTCTGTGGTCATGTCCTTTCGTCAAAGGACATGCCTCTTCAAATGTGTCTCTTCATCTCCTATATAAGAGACTTTTTATACTCAGTTTAATCAATTCAATTCAATCTTCTCTGAAGTGTTCTCCTGAAGTCTCTTGTTCTCTAAGTTAAGTACTTAAGTAGTAATTAGTACACAATATGAGGAATTAACAACATAATACTCACAGGCAGTAGCAAATAGAAAGAATTAGTACAACAAATAAGTAGTTGATAGAACAAATGCACCGCTAAAGATAGAAAGAATACGCTCAATATTAACTTACCGCAACTCGGACGAAAACTTCACAATGTGAAATCTGCATGTCCGCTAATATGACTGAATTATATACCTAGATGAATCCAGGAACATGCCCAAATTCACCTTTTAGAAACGTGCATGTTATATACTCATGGTAGCCAACCCACAAGACTATATAACTATCAACTCCGTTATGCATAGTATGGACTAGATACTACGATATCCCCACTAACGTCATCAGTGCCCAAAGTGGGTGTAGAACTCTGTATCAAGATATGCTCTCACACACGCACTCCACACACACACACACACATAAGAGCATATATTCACACAAAGCCCTTCGTACTGAGTTTCTATCAAACCTCCGGAGATGCCGGGCAGACTCAGCCATAATGAAGCCTAGCACTAAGAGAAGTAGCAAATAGAAAGAATTAGTACAACAAATAAGTAGTTGATAGGGCAAATGCACCGCTAAAGATAGAAAGAATAAGCACAATATCAACTCGCCGCAACTCGGACGAAAACTTCACAATGTGAAATCTGCATGTCCACTAATACGGCTGAAATCTGCATGTCAACCCACAAGACTATATAACTATCAACTCCATTATGCATAGTATGGACTAGATACTACGACATCCCCACTAACGTCATCAGTGCCCAATAGTGGGTGTAGACCTCTGTATCAAGATATGCTCTCACACACACACTCCACACACACACACACACACACACATAAGAGATAATATTTATACACATCCCCCAACATTTACATCCCCTCATCCTCAATATTACTTTGCAAAAAAACTAGTATAATTGTCAAAAAACAAAAAAAAAACTAAGTCCACTTCCAAAGGCCTTTGATTATGGATTACTATGATAACATAGAACACCCGAGAAGAAATAATAATAATAATAATAATAATAATAACTTGAAAAACTAAACAAAATCACACAACCCACGTACACACACACACACACAAATTCTTTATTGAACCACAACAAAAGAATTTCCAACAAACAAGCTAAACAAATTTTGAATAACTAATTAGCAACGACAAATCAAACTTTAAATGACTAATTCATAAAACAAAACAAGCAAAGACAAGAATACAAAAAGTGCGAACTTTACCTCAAAGATTGTCCAATCATGAAGTATATGATCATCAACTCCATCATGCATAGCATGGACTAGATGCTACGACATCCCTACTCAATGCCCAAGAGAAGGTGCAGGTTTACATATAAAAAATGTGTTCTAACCAAGAGGACACAATTTTTATACAGAGACCAACGAGCTAAGTTTCTATCACTTTTCCGGAGGCGAAGGGCAGACTGAGTTGAAAAATTATATATACTAGCTTACACTTCTATGAAAAAAATATACATACTAGCTTACCCTTCTGTGAAATTTTTTCCACTGTTCTTCCCAGCCATTTTCCGACGTAACCTCACTACAGGATCTACAGCCAAAAAAAAACATGTGAAACCGAAGTGAATTTTTTTCTATAAGCACGCTCTTCTACACGATTATTGAGAGCACAACCACCCTAAGTTTAATCAACACTACCAATATAATAAGACTTCTAAGCTAATTGTCACAACCCCCATGGGCTAACCTCTTGTGTGTGTGCCAAGTGGAAAGGACCTTTCACTTATAGCAATGGGCAAACTTATTAGTGTGAGCAACATAAGGAAAGATTCCTCATCCACAACCTGTGGGCAATCAAGATGGACTTCTTTGGCAAGTAACTTCCATAAGCATCCTAAGCATATACCTAGATGAATCCAAGAACATGCCCAAATTCACCTTATGAGAATGTGCAGTTTATAACCTCATGGTAGTCATCCCCAAGACAATAAACGATCAACTCCATCATGCATAGTATGGACTGGATACTATGACATCCCCACTAATGTCATCAGTGCCCAATAGTGGATGTAGAACTTGGTATCATTATATGCACCCACACACACACACCCCCCACGCACATGCACACACACACATAAGAGCATACATTCATACAAAGGTTTGTGTACTAAGTTTCTGTCAGAGCTCCGGAGATATAGGGCAAACTCAGCCATAATGAAGCCTAGCACTAAGGATCATAACAAATAGAAAGAATTATTACAGCAAAAAGGTAGTTGATAGGGCTTATGCACCACTAAAGATAGAAAGAATTAAAACAATATCAACTGGCTGCAACTTGGACGAAAACTTCACAACGTGAAATTTGCATGTCCGCTAATACATCATAAAGATATACCTAGATGAATCCAGGAACATGCCCAAATTCACCTTATAAGAATGTGCAATTTATAACCTCATGGTAGTCATCCACAAGATAATAAACCATCAACTCCACCATGCATAGTATGGACTCGATACTATGACATCCCCACTAACATCATCAGTGCCCAATAGTGGGTGTAGAACTTGGCATCCTAAGCATCTTCGTTACTAGGCTAGCCAATCTATCATTGTGCACGCCCGGGTCTGTAGAGACCCTGAATTACTTTACACATGTATGCAGGGCTCATGCATCACAATGGATAGCCAATCTTATTCATTTCAGTCCCCTGCATCTCATGGGCAAGGAATGATGTGTGGAGACCCTTCAATCACAATGAGCTTATTCCTCGCCTCATCCATGGACCATATGATCTTTCTTATGTGTGTAAAGACCCTGAAGACAAGATGGGCCCTTAGACCATCGCTATTCATGGCCCATGGGTATGGGCCTATTTAAGCAGACTGCTCGGGCTCTTCCAGAACATTTCTCGCCCATGCCAGAGGCAAAAAATTGGATTGTTTTTATTATGGCAATTTGGACAAGGTAAAACAAGAGGGTATGAGAGACTTGAGGTTGCTGCTAACCTTGCCTCTCAAAAGGGAGGTACAGGGTTCGAATCTACCCTTGTGGCATGTAATTCAGCACCTTGTCTTGCATCCCAAAAAAAAGATATGAGTGTGCTAAAGCGTATTATTTATAAGGATATCCCTCCCCCCCTCTCTCTCTCTTGCACAAACATATAAAAGAGAGAGAGAGAGAGAGAGAGAGAGGGAGAGAATGCCATTCCAACAACTCACAGCTTTTTCATGCCTACCCTGCTGACAGCATTGCATACCACAAGAATGACCTCGAAAGGGCCCTCTGCAGCCTTCCTGAAGGCCCAGTTCACATCCCGGGGCAAGGTCTTTTTGTAACCAACTTAAGTATCCGCTAAACCAATATCGCAAAAAGAAAGACACAGCGACTGTCATAGAGGAGCTTACCTTCTGGTGCGAGGTAGATTCGAAGAACTTCCCCATATTGAGAGAGGAGATGACGGAGCTTGAGCGGCTTGAGGTGCGGCGGGATTCGGCTGAGGTAACATACGCCTCGCTTCTCAGCCTTCGCGATCTCCTGCAGAAGCTTGTTCCTTCGCTTCTCTTTCCTTCTTCTGTTCGTCTTCTGGCCTTCGTCCTCCTCAGACCCAGGCTCCGATGCAGGAATGTCCATTTGCATCAAATGCTGGGCGGCGGGTAGAGAGAGAGAGAGAGACACACAAATTCTTCAATTTTTTGTTATTTTATACCCTTCTTCAAATTCTTGTTGTGTATATATGTATGTAATACCCTTTTTCAAATTTTTGTTGTGTATGCATGTATGTATAACCTTCTTCAATTAATTTAATTAATTTTTTTCGTGGGTGTTTATTCACTCTTTCGTATTAATTACTTTTTTTTTCGTGGGTGTTTATTCACTCTTTCGTATAAATTACTTTTTTTCGTGGGTGTTTATTTAAATTTTCTAAAAAACCTTATTAATTGTATGGTTGATAAAGAAAAAACTTTAAGAATAATTTAAAAATTAGATACCAAGGTTTGCAGCATTGAGATCTACTCTTTTCGTAATACATGTTTGAAAAAAAAAATCCATTATTTGGAAATAGTATGTACAATTTATTTTTAAAAATTTTAAAAATAATACTTTTAAATTTCCAGATGAGAAGAAGTACATGACAACATGGAAGTTTAATAAAGAAGGCGGTGTAATTACATCCGCAAAGAAGATGTCAACATGAAAGTTTATAAAAGAAGGTGGTGTGTTTACATCTGGAAAGAAGCAAATGTTGATCCTAAACAAAACACGCTTCCTCTTCAGTAAGACCAACAAACTTACAGATTTCAGGAGAGAGTGGGACAAATTCATCACCATCTACAATGGCGTTTTTGAATTTATATGCTCTCTCCCATACAGATACATAAGATGTACTGTAATCATGTGTGGTGACTGGGGCTGCCGGTGGCTGATCATCATACGATGATAGGATTTGATCTACTTCCTAGTGCACTGTTGTTATCTTGGGGTCCATCAGCATCTTCATTATCTTCCTCTTCATAATTTCCGCTTCCTCTTCCATTGAAGGGGTCAAAGTATCTCGTTGAAGTAGTATCTTGAAAGAAAATCTCTTCTATATCTATACATTGAGTTAGATGCGGGAGTTTCATCACTTTCCACATTGCTGCTGACCTTTTTTTACTCATACCGGAGCCAGTTTTTGGAATAATTCAAGAGGCTGCGGGGTAGTACTTTCCAATGCGAATCATTTTCAAGAGAGTGGTTTAGACAAGTATAAAACTAGGGGAAAATTTTTTTTGAGTATTCTTTCAAACAAAGAAAAAGTAATTAAATTTATTTATTTTTTATATTTAAATTTACAGTACCGTAAAAAACTTTACAAAATTAAATACACTCCAAACGTTTTATAGCAACATTAAAGATTATTCAAATAACGAACAACAGCACGGAGGCTACGCATGGTATAGGTTCCTTCTTCTAGAGGCATCTCAATTCGAGGACATGCTCTGGGAATAGTGGAAGTGGAAGGTTCTACTTCATGACAAAACAATGGTGAAGTAGATGGACTAGTATGCTCATGAGAACGAACCAACAACGATGAAGATGGACAACGATCAACCTTCATGATATTAGTGATATCATGAAAAGCTTTCCTCCTTTGGTGGCATCACAACAACAGGATACAGAGGGTCAAAACAGAATCTATTGGATTGGAACAGTGACTAAGGTTCATTAAATACTGCAGAGAACGAATCATGAAATGACACACTAAGGATTCGAGAACCAAGCCATACCACAGAGTCCCAATTATGCAGAGACACAAAATAGATTCCAGAAGAAAATATACCAGTGCACATTACACGCCATGCATGTTGGCAAATGGTAGATCTCATACGATTATACGAGAAGCAACGACGAACATGCACAGAAGAAGAAGGAACCGGAAGCCAAATGAGCTGCTTCCAGAAGACCTCCACAGCATACCACATTGTGAAGGTCTTCTGGAAGCATAATTATTGCTCACAAACCTCATTATATAGTGCAGAAGCCGAATCATGGAATAAGACACACAAGTATTTCTAGAACACAACACATGATTAGTATGGGACAAAGAGGAAAATACTGCTTAGACAAGGACACACACATATAGCCTGCGAAGGTAGGAGTTTCTAGAACACGACACATGATCAGAGTATGGGAGAGACATAAAAAAATCACTCATACAAGGACATGCATGTACAACTTTCTCCTCGTTGGAAGGTAGGAGAATGCATGTACAACCTGCTCCTCGCCACTGGAAGGTAGGAGAATGCAGATGATGCTCCTTGTAGATGAGGATGCCCAAAAGCACGTAGAAGAAGAAAGAAGAACAGTACTTGCACACACAAATGCAAACAACAAACCAGAAAGAGATACAGAAGATCTCCCAAGCAATGAAGGAATGAAGGTTGGAGAAGAAGCACGTGTAGAAAGGGGGTGGCATCACCTTCTAGTGTACGTGATACCCGACAGCTACACGTGACGACAACGATTTCACAGCACGCCAACGACCGAGCAGGCCTGCCCACACAACAAAGAAGAACGACACCTGCACACGGACGCAACCAACAAACCAGAAAGAGATACACAAGATCGCCAAAGCATAAGTCAAGAAAAGAATAAAAAAGACACTTGTCAATGTAACATGTAATGTGAGGTCTTCAAAAGAAATTATTTAATTCAAAAAAAACATTTGGTACCCGATAGTTGCACATGATGATGACAACGATTTCACAGCACACCGACGACTGAGCAGGCCTGCACACGCAACAAAGAAGAACAACACCTGCACATGGACGCAACTAGCAAAAACCGAAAAGGGATACACAAGATCGCCTAAGCATAAGTTGAGAAAAGAATAAAAAAGACACTTGTCAATATAACATGCAATGTGAGGTCTTCAAAAGAAATTATTTAATTCAAAAATACATTTGGGGTGCTTATTCAATTTTTTGTTGTGTATGTATGTTTATAATTGTGTAGATTCAAGAGAGAGAGGAGGAGACTCCACATACACTCTTCTTCAATTTTTTGTTATTTTATTGATATATATATATATCCTTCTTTAATTTTTTGTTGTTTAATAGATAGATATATATTATGTGTATGTATGTATATAGTTGTGTAGATTAGGTGCTTAAATTACAGGTGCCATGATGTGGTCCACATGAGGAATGAACATCTACAAAGCCAGCGCCTCCTCTTGGGAGATCTGGGCATTTTATATTTTACAGTTCCTTGTCTCCTTTTATGTAAGGAACTTGTGTTTCAGCTTTTAATTATGAAGTTTATTTACTACATGTAATGTATTGTTGATAAAATCCCATGGTGTGCTAGTGCAAAGACATATAGTTTCAACAAAGACTTTTAAACTTACTTTAGTTTAATTTTTGTTGATATCGTCTGGTTGATAAAATTGTGTAGGGTCTTTAATATGTGCAAGTGATGTCTATTTATTAGCCCATGAAAATTTACATTTTTTGAGTTTGTTGCAAGGTGATACATTGTGAATCCTTGAGGTCTATAAATACTCAAGAGCAATTAGGTGTATTAGTAATTATTTTCTGGTAATGAAGTTGATAGTTTTCTAATTTAAAATTCAAATTAGAATTAAATTTAATGAAATGTTTGATAATTGAGAGAGTCTTGTTGTTCATTTCAATTGAAGTTATTCATGTAGTCTAACTACATGAATAATTTAAAATTCAAATTAGAATTAAATTTAATGAAATGTTTGATAATTGAGAGAGTCTTGTTGTTCATTTCAATTGAAGTTATTCATGTAGTCCAACTACTTCCTTTGGATCTATAGCTATCTGTAGATGGAATTGACATATAAAATGTTTCCAAGTGTTAGCAAGAAGAATGTGTCCATTTTCTATGATCAAACACTTACAAAAAAACACTTTTTAAATGTTGGAAAGGTTGATATTTTGTGAAAATGTAAAAGGAGAAGAAGATTCAAGATAAGGTGAAAACGTAGCTACGATTAAGATCATTTAAATAAGGACAAAACCAAGGGTAGCATGAGATGATTTTGGAGGTGTGGAGATATTTTCAAAAATGATTATGGATATAGAGAAGCTCCTTGTGAGCTAATATGTGTGAAAACGTTATTTTATCATTAATTAATCAATAACAAGACAAGAAGCTCCTTAGCATTTATAAGGTTTGACAAAATCTTCCATAAAAAGTATTAGCCTATGTGTCTCTGGAATCTCCTAGTAAGGGTAGGTGTGGAGACATGGTAGGGTGACACGTGAGAGAAACGTGCAAAGGTTATGAGATAGAACGAGGGTGGGGGCATAGAGAGAGAGAGAGAGAGAGAGAGAGAGAGAGAGAGAGAGAGAGAGAGAGAGAGAGAGAGAGAGAGAGAGAGAGAGAGAAGGCAAGAGAGCTGAGGGGAGTACGCAGGGAGAGTTGGAGGAACGCTGGAGGGAGGGCGCAAGGAGGGATGACAGGAGAGTTGGGGGAGGCGCTAGCGAGAGAGATGGGAGGAGGACGAGACAACGCTGGGGGAGGACAAGACAACGCTGGGGGAGGACGAGACAACGCTTGCAAGCCAGTGTTCACAGAAAACCCGCAAACCCTTACAGAGAAGGCAAGAGAGCTGAGGGGAGTACACAAGGAGAGTTGGAGGAACGTTGGAGGGAGGGCGCAAGGAGGGATGACATGAGAGCTGGGGGAGGGCGCTAGCGAGAGAGATGGGAGGAGGACGAGACAACGCTGGGGGAAGACAAGACAACGCTGGGGGAGGACGAGACAACGCTTGGCAAGCAGTGTTCATAGAAAACCCGCAAACCCTTACAATGCACCTGCAAAATTCATGATCACTTGTAAATTTTATTTTTGTAATTTTAAAGATCGATAAAATTTTAAGCATTTTAGTTATATTTTAGTGGAAAAAGCTGTAAATATTGAAGTAAAACTTGTAAATTTTAAAATTACAAGTTTTAAAGGTCTGAGAAGAAAAATATTCTCCGTGAACACTGCTCGCGAGAGAGTAGGGGGAGGACGAGCACTTGTTTTAGTCTTAGTTTTGCATTAATTAATGCCACATTAGTGGCATTAATTAATGCAATACAAATCATTGGTGTGAATATGTAATACAAATCATTTGTGTGAATATGCAATAGATGTAAATGGATTTTACAATAGAATTAAATTCTATTTTATGCTGATCATTGTGTCTAAATAAGTGTCATTAAAGTATAGCTATCTAATCTTAATCTTGGATTTAATCACATAGAGTATTGGTTGCATCGTTTTGATTTACTGAGTTTTATATGGTTATTTATATTTTTAATCAATTAATTTATTAATTGATTGACATAGTTAATGTAAGTGTAGATCCTTGGGTTGGATAACGGAGGTGAAATGGTGGTCTTGGGTCAAGAAGATTTTGAGACACTTGACTTTTTGTGTCGGTAGATTATTACTTGATTTTGTGCACTGCATGCCATTTATTCCATTTTAGGCAGCGTTCATATTTATTAACAATGGATATATTTGTTTAGACATATAAAAGCTTCCTTATGGACATTTGATTTTATTACAAAGGTTGAATGCATTTATATGGTTAAGGGTTTAAACTTGTTTTTAAGTAGATAGATTTGTACATTCAATAAAGCAAGTTATTTTTATGGTTAAGGTTTAAAGTTATTTTTGAGTAGATAGACTTGCACGTTCAATAAAGCAAGATATTTTTATTTGAAGTTGACATATTTGTAAAAGTGGAAGCTTTTTGAGCCCCACGAGCTATTTCAAGTGAATATGATTAAAAATACACCAAGAGGAAGTGTGGGCTCTCTCGTGTGGGGCAAATTGGGATCCAATCTTGCATATTGATTTTTCTTTGTTATGTGTTTGGTACTTTTCTTTGTGACTTAAATTACTAAGTAATTTGCTCTTTCAACAGTGGCACTAGTGCCAAAGACAATTGTAAATTTTGAAGCTAGTGAAGAACTAGTGGGCAAAGAAGTATTACAAGCCAAGGTAAGGTAAATATTCATTTATAATTAAAGAAGAAAGCCTAAGGTTGAAGAGAAGCTTGCTATTGACCATTGGACAACGAAATGCCGCATTTTTATTGTCCACAAGGCAAGAACCAAGGTGGAAAACCACTCTCCAGACCACCCAAAAATCAAAAGTGGTTTTTTTAAAATCTCCATCTTCTTCAAATATGCCATTGTAAGCGCAACGAAAAACTACAAACCTCAAAAAGCGTGCAGAACAAAAAATATAGGCACGAGAGAAAAACACAGGATTGGGTACCAACTGCCCCCCCAAGTGTGTGCCAAAAGCATCCCTACTTGATTATTTATAGTTTTATTATTAGTAAAAATAGGTTGCAATGCTATTTTTGCCTGAGCTTGCTCTACAAGCTTTCTTTTACAAAAATTGAATACTTAAATATATAAAAAACTCACTCCCATGATAGTCCTCCCTCCTTGTCGAGAAGATAAATGTCCCTCGGTTGTAAATATCAATGCACACAGCTGATTAAACGCATTAATCATTTCCATGTGTAAGCATTGATCGCATAGGCATTCCTATTTGACCAAAGAGGTTATGACTAACATATTCTCTTGTCAGTGCACACAGCTGATTAACACATAGTTAATCTTAATAATATACCAACACACATAGCTGGTTAACACACAATTAATCATGGTTTAAACCAAAATATGTTACTGCACACAACTGATTAACATGTAGTTAATCCTAACAAAATTATACCAATGCCACACAGCTGGTTAACGCACTCGTAACCCTCGTTTAAACTAAAATATGCCAGTGCACATAGCCGATTAACATGCAATTAATCCTGACAAAGTTACACTAGCACACACAAATAGTTAACCTTAATTTAAGCCAAAATTGGCATGGTTTGTGAAGTAAACTTAGATGTTTGAACATGATATAGAGGCTGATCAGGCATGGCTTAGAGGTTCTCAACACGGATATGGAATAACTCGGACAGACTCAGAGTTTAATGAGTAACACCCAAATCCAATTGAATAAATTCGAGATTCACTTTGTTTCTACAAAATAAATTGTAACACTAAGATCAAGATGTTAATAAGTTAGTTCAAATCCATCATGACTTGCAAATTTGGAATATAAATTTTGTTTTCCCAAGGTTCAGGCAAAATGAATTAAGACTAGAAAAAACATACATAAATCTATATATTATTTGTTCGCTTAATGTAAAACGAGGTGATGAAAAATAGATAGCATGTGCGTTTGAAACTTTTTAAAAGTTACTATAAAAATAAACTTAAATAACAATATTAAATAAAACTTGATGACATAAAAGATAAAAATTTATAAACAATTGAAAATATAATCATTTGGTAAAGATGAGGACTTATCGTGTGTAAGTCGAGCACATAATTGTCATAAGCTCAACGCAGCTCCATGGTAGAAATCATAGGTATAACTTGCATGCACATCATGCTTACACCACCACACATAACAACATGCCTCTCCTCATGCACAAACTCAAGTCTATAAATGACTTAAGTGAAATAACCACATGGCCTAGAATAATGTCGACCCGTCTACCCCCATCCTAAATTTCTACATAGCTGAGGACACATCGAAAACCTTTGTATTTGGTTTGGTCATAACCATATAATATTTTCTTTCTTTCTCTTCTTCTTCTTTCTTCTTTTCCCTCTTCTTTCTCTTCTTCTTCTCCTTCTTTTGCTCCTCTTCTTCTTCTCCTCTTCCTTCTCACTCCTCCTCCTCCTCCTCTTCTTCTTCTCCTCCTCCTTCGCTTTCCTCCTTCTCTTCTTCTTCTTCTCTCGCGGTTCACCACACGCTTCCACGCAACTCTGCTAGTATCCCATACGGTGTTTTGAAGGGCAGGCGAAGAGGGTATATAGGGTAGAACATGGTATCTATTGTAATGTTTTCTTAAGGAGACATGTCGCTCCCTACCGAGGTGTTGTGCCAGCGCCGTCTGAATGTTGACCCCGGTGATGCTTGACATCCGTCACTTGCCTACCGGCCATATGGGTAAAGGTTGCATCTTGCTTCATTGGCCCGTCCACCACTGGGTATCTCGTTTGCTGTGATACCCTGTGGTGTGCGCTTGGCCTATGTCTTGGTGTTCATTATTGCAGGCCATCCTTATCGTCGCCGGCGCTTTGACATGTGGTGTACTTTGGTGTCGCTTGTCCGTGTTGGGCTCTTAGGCTTCATGCCACTGCTTTATCACCCTCACACATAGGATTGTTGTTGCCATGTTGGGCCGTCTAAGTGCCCCAAACACAAATCTTTTGACGAACAGAGCGTAGCCATGCTCTGATACCAATATGATGGAAAATTATGAATCTCGAGAAGCGTGAAGAATAGAAAATAGAGACGCGAGAGAAAAATATATAATTGGGTACCAACTACCCCCCCAGCGTGTGCCAAAAGCATCCCCACTTGAGTATTATAGTTTTATTATTACTAACAATAGGTTACAAGGCTATTTTTGCCCGAGCTTGCTCTACAAGCTTTCTTTTACAAATATTGAGTAGTAAAATATCAAAAAATTGAAAAGATCAGGGAGGAAGAGAGCTTGAGCTCTTGCAAGTACTGACATACTCACACAAACCCTAGAAAGAGAACATACAAGATGAGAGGTTAAAAATTGTTGTTGTTCTTCTTCTTCACAAAAGAGTTATACAAAAAAGATAAGGGAAGTATAACATAAGTACTAAAGTACTATGTACATGCGGTCCATAATGTGAACATGCTAAGTGAGTGAGCTGGCAAGATAAGTATACCATAACTCAATGATGAACTAGTAGCTAGTGTAGTCCTGCTGTAGAGTCATTGGTGAAGATCTATTATGTCAGCATCTTACCAAGCACGCCAGTGATGTGCCAATGATGTAAGTGGCGGAAATGGTTACCTAGGCATATCATAAGTGCCAGCTCGTATTGAGCTTGACATCTCAACACTTTAAGTCATTCACAGAGATTGTGATGACCACAAGGCCCCTATCACTCTTCCGCACATAGAGTGAATGTTCAGCATCTGCTACATGAAAACCAATGGTGATAAGATATGTGTTGTCTTATCATGCCATGCTCTACATCTCTTCTTGCAAATCACCATGCAAGAACGCATTCTTAAGCTCAATTTGCTGTAAAACCCATCCTTTTGATGCAACCACCACAATAACAGCTCTCACGGGTTGCCATCTTAGCAACGGGGCTGAAGGTCTCCTCATAATCATTGCCATAAGTTTGAGCATAACCTTTGGCAACCAATCTTGCTTTATACCTACTAATACTTCCATCTGAGTTGTGCTTTATTTTGTACACCCAATAGCCTTCATGTCCTTAGGCAGTGGCACCAATTCCCAAGTCTCATTTGTATCCAATGTAGCCATTTCTTCATCCATGGCTTTCTCCTAATCTAAATTCCTAACAGTGTCTTCAAAACATGTGGGTTCAACATCTTGCACAACTTTAGTCATATATGCATAATGATGAGCAACATAACCATCATATGTCAACCTATCAACAGGGTTCTTGAATCTCCCTGACTTGCATTGTCCATGATCACTACCTAGCATTTTTGCAACTTCACTTGCCTTTCTTATGTTGGAATTAGGGTTGCAGGAATGCACACACAACTTCAAGAAGATGAGGAAGCTTGAGCACAACACAGTAGTGTATTATGAGTGCCAAAAATGAAAGATAACAAGCCCTAGAAGATAATGGGCGTATATACAATGCACGGGGGAAAAAACCTCCTAGTGAGGGAAAAAGTGCCCCGGCGGTCCTAAGTGTGTTCACACACATCACTACTATAATATGGTAACAAATCCCCCCTGGAGTGATACGGTGAACAAGAGCTAGCACTCATGTATAGGGAAGTGTCTAGCTATGTGGACGAATCCACAAAAGGGAGTAAGCCCAAAGCTTTGCGAAAAGCTTCGAACTTCTCACGAGGCAGAGCCTTTGTGAAAAGGTCTGCAAGGTTATCCTGTGTTGGCACATAAGCCAAACTGATCTCTCCTGCAGAGAGTCTCTCCCTGACATAATGGTAGTGCACCTCAATGTGCTTCGTACGAGCATGGAACACTGGGTTCCGCGCAACTGCCAATGCGCTCTGACTGTCAGTGAAGATGGTGGTGGCAGATGGCTGCCCAACACCCAAATCAGCCATAAGGCGTCTGAGCCACACACACTCAACCGTAGCTGTGAAAGCTGCCCTGTACTCAGCTTCACAACTAGAAGTGGCCACAGTAGGCTGCTTCTTGCTCAACCATGATATGCATGAGCTTCCAAGCATGAAGCAAAAACCACTCGTGGACACGCGTGTGTCATAACAACCAGCCCAGTCAGAATCTGAAAAAACATGTAAATCTGGCGGCAATGATCCCCCCTTGGGATAAAACAACCCAAGATGCCGAGTACCACTCAAATAGCGAAAGATACGCTTCACTGCCTGCCAATGCTTAATGCCTGGGCTATGCATAAATCTGCTCACCTGTGAGACTGCAAACTGAATGTCTGGCCTCGTAATGCATACATAAATGAGGCAACCAACAGCTGTCTGATAGAGTGTGACATCAAAGTGATCTCCAGCATCATGAAGACTCAACTTCAAACCTGTCTCCATTGGAGTAGCAATAGGCTTGCAGTCTTCAAGGCCAAATCTCCGCAACAATGTTTCAATATACTTTGTCTGACACAAAGCAATACCTCCATCACACTGCTTAAATTGTATCCCCAAATAATGATGCAAATGCCCCAAATCTGACATCTGAAAAGAGGCATTCAAATCAGCCTTAAAATCAGCAATATGACTCTCATTTGGTCCTGTGAGCAGCATGTCATCGACATAGAGAGCAATGATTAGATGTACACCATCCACACGTTTAACATACAAAGTGCTTTCTGTTGGACTATTCTGAAACCCATGTGTAGTCAAATATGCATGTATTTTTTCATACCAAGCTCGTGGAGCTTGCTTTAAACCATATAAAGCCTTTTTTAACCTGCACACTTTGTTTTCCTGCCCTCTTTGAACAAAACCACAAGGCTGCGATACATACACCTCCTCATGCAAATCTCCATTTAAGAACGCAGTCTTTATGTCCAGCTGATGTACATTCCAACCATTATGAGCTGCTAATGCACAGATGCTACGAACAGTGGTCATACGACATGTGGGAGCAAAAGTCTCATCAAAATCAATGCCCTTCTCTTGAGCATAACCTTTTGCAACAAGCCTAGCCTTATGGCGATCCACTGTGCCATCAGGCTTACGCTTCAATTTGTATACCCACTTAGTGCCAATGGCCTTCTTGCCAGGGGGCAAGTCACATAAAGACCATGTACTATTCTTCATAATAGCATCGTATTCTGCTTGCATAGCAGCCATCCAATTTTCTGAACTTTGTGCCTCATCAAATGAAACAGGCTCACTTTCATCGCACATACTAGAAACAGCCAATGCATAACAATCTGACGCATAAGAGGCACCATGAGAGCCAGAACGAGTGCGACTAGACAAAGGGGCATCCAACTTGCTGTCACGCAAAGTCTGCACCAGCCATCTAGGCATGTTCCTAGAGCCCTCAATCTCTTGTCTCTCATCCTCAAGTGCATCATGCACATCTGCATCAGATATAGGCTGATCTGTGCCATCATTTAAAACCTGCATAGGCTGAAAAACTGCCTCATGAGGTATTGCACTTGACTGTGCACCACTGAAAAGAGGCAATAATGTATCATAGACATCACGTGAGCTGATATCTGTCTCCTTAGTACATGAAACCAAGGGCTGAACTGCATCTTCCACAAATACAACATCACGGCTAACCAAAATGCGCTTTGTCTGTGGATGATACAAACGATAGCCTTTGCTCTCAGCACTATATCCAACAAAAATACATTTGACAGCTTTGTCATCCAATTTTCTGCGATGTTGCACAGGCACTAATGCATATGCCAGGCAACCAAAAACACGTAAATGGCCAACAGATGGCTTGCGGCTATGCCAAGCCTCATATGGAGTGACAACCTGTAATGCTTTGGTGGGACACCTGTTTAGTACATAAGTGGCACACATGACAGCCTCAAGCCAAAAACCATGTGGTAGACTTTGACTCTTAACCATACATCTTGTCATTTCCATGAGAGACCTGTTTTTTCTCTCAGCCACACCATTTTGCTGTGGTGTATACGGCACTATACATTGGTGTTTTATCCCACGCTCAGCCAGAAATGCATTAAATTCTGAAGACATATACTCCCCCCCTCGATCTGAACGGAGGGTGCCCATCTTACTTTCTGACACATTTTCAGCCATAACCAAAAACTGTTTGAAGCACAAAAACACTTCGGACTTTGCCTTCAAAGGATATACCCATGCATGCCTGGTAAAATCATCAATGAAAGTCACGAAGTAAAGGTAGTTTCCAAATGATGGAGTTTGCATGGGACCACAAACATCACTGTGAACAAGCTCCAATCTGCGTTCAGCTCTCACTGATCCATCTTTGGGAAAGGAAGCACGCTGCATTTTACCCAATATGCAGCCCTCACAAACATGCTTGACAGGTGCCTCAAGCTTAGGCAAAGAAGACACCATTTCAGATTTCTGCAGGCGCAGCAAACTTGCAAAATTCAGATGACCAAAACGTGCATGCCACAGTTTTGCATTTGAAATAGCCTGCGTATCCATGATAGCACATGCTGAATCCTCTACACATTTGCCATCCATATTGAGTTTATACAGCCCTCGACATAGTGAACCAGATGCTACAATGATGTCACCACAAGAGAGATCATGAACAGTACATCTGTCATCCACAAATTTTACAACCAAACCTGTTTTGGCAAATGCGGAGACTGACAGCAGATTCTTTTTGATCCCTGGCACATACAATGCATCAAAAAGTGTAAAGGTGTTGCAATTTGCAACATTCAGCACAATCTGTCCAACTCCTTTAACGGGATAAGAGGAGTTATTGGCACAAGTGACAGTATTCCCTGTGGGAGCAGACTCAAGGAAAGTGAATAAACTGCGCTGCGAGGTGATATGCTTAGTGGCACCACTGTCAAAGTACCATACATCTGAATCTACTGCAGACATACATGTGTCATGCAAAGATGGGTCATAACTGCACTGCGCATTGAATGCCCATTCTGTATCTTGAACAACATTAGCAGATTCATTGTTAGAAGGAGAGGCATCTGTAACAGCCATACCAGCCTCTTTCTTCTTAGCCTCTTTCGCAGCCAGCTTAGGACACGCTTTGATGACATGATCATTTCCCTTACAGTACTTGCAAAATGTCTTCTGTTTGTCACCCTTCTTCTCATCTTTGTCTTCCTTCTTTGGTTGCGCAGCATTTGCAGATTTCTGCTTACTAGAAGAAAAGCCAGCTTTACCTTTCGCGCTTCTCTGACTAGCAACGAAAGCTTGATCTGCGACACGCATAATATTCCTGTTTTGCCTTGACTGGTCTTCTTGCAGCAAAACAGAAACTAACTCCTCAAATGATAAGGCATTGGGATTGCCTTTCATCATCAAGCGAAGAGTGGAAGCAAAACCCTGATAAGAATCTGGTAGACCATTCAAAACAGTCTGCACAAGTGAACTGTCTGACAGGATTTCATCTGCAGAAATGAGCTGCTCTTTGAAATCCTTGATCTTTGTCAAAAAGCTATCCATAGAATCACCTTCGTTCATATGCTCACTCTCCAACTGTTTTCGGAGGTAAGCAACACGAGCCTCATTTCTTGCCTGATACAATGTGGCAAGTACATCCCAAGCATCCTTAGAAGTCCTGCAGGAGCGAATATGTGGGATAATGGTACGTTTGACAGACAGCGCAATCAAGGCATGAGCCTGCGCATCTCTACCATCCCAACGAATCTGCTCTGCTGAAAGTGGTGGTTCTCGAACAGCTGCTACAGCACTTGTGCCTGCACCATCATCAACAGTACCTGTTTCTGATGTGTTTGCAGCATTCCCAGCCACAATAGGACGTGCATCAATACCCTGCACAATGTTCCATAACCCCTTTGCTACCAATACATGTCGCATCATATATGCCCACAATGGATAGTTGGTGCCATCCAACTTATCCTCAGCAGCCAACATGCGGAATACATCATTGTTGTCAGCCATGGCCAATGACTGTACTACTAGATGTAAATGCTGTCTGTAAGAGGTAAACCTGTATAAAATCGACCTGTGCTATGTAGCACAGCCCAAAACAGACGAATGGGCACCTGTCCTGCAGATTTTAATCTTGACAGAAAATCTGCACAGTAGGACGATTTTGCCTGCGCAGTACTTGGAATGCAAAAACGGAGGGCGAAATGACTTCGGATCAAAATTCTGAAATGAACAAGCCCTACGGGCTCTCCCACGGCATATACTAACCTGCAGACGCTCGTGAAACCTCGTCGCAATCGGAGGAGATGAAGCGGCAGGTGCCGGTGATGCTGCCCGGGAGGAGGAAGCCTGCTCTGATACCAATTGTTGGAATTAGGGTTGCAGGAATGCACACACAACTTCAAGAAGATGAGGAAGCTTGAGCACAACACAGTAGTGTATTATGAGTGCCAAAAATGAAAGATAACAAGCCCTAGAAGATAATGGGCGTATATACAATGCACGGGGGAAAAAACCTCCTAGTGAGGGAAAAAGTGCCCCGGCGGTCCTAAGTGTGTTCACACACATCACTACTATAATATGGTAACATCTTACACCAAGTGTTCTAATACTTGGAATCCCAATCTCATCATCAAGGCTTTGCTCCACGCCACTAGACTCTCCATCAACATAAGAATGCCCTGCAGAAATGTCAGACATACCAAGAGGCTTACCAACCTTCTCTTTGCTTTTTCGTGATGTACCAACTACATTTCAGGACTGGTATTTTGACGCAGCCTACCACTCCATGGTCTATCAAATAGAACCAACACAAGAGGACTCTCGAGATCCCCTCAATGAGACTGTGATTGCTGACTTACATTCTATGCAATCACATTTCCAGGTAGGCTTCCTTAGTCCTTCAAATTTTAATTGTTGGGGTAAAGGCATTATGCCCACCCTTATAGTGTGTACTAGCCCATAAGTTTTATAGTACATAGTACACTTAGTACTTTTAAGTACACTATGTGTACTAGAGCAAATAACATGTGTGATAGGGGAGTCACACACTCATACTTTGTGAGTTGACTTATCCCCACATGTCTCTCTCTCTCTCTCTCTCTCTCTCCCTTCTTCTCTGTGTGTGTCTCCCACATAAAACCCTAACTCTCTCCCTTCAACTGGTATCAGAGCTTTGGTCCCAAGGCTAGGGTACTCTTTTTTTTCTACATGTGTTGAAATCACCTGGGCACTCTTCGGTGAGAGCAGGAAGTCGAGGGCGGAAAGAGCAAAAAGTCGAGGGTGGCCGTAGCGCAAAGACACGCAGGTGGAGTGGGTCAGCTGAAAAAGAGTCTTTATGGGCTCAAACAGGCACCAAGGGAATGGTATCATAAATTTGATACATTCATGAAATCCCAGGATTTCAGGAGGTGACATAGATCACTGCTTATACACCAAGAAAGCTTTGGATGGCACTCTATTGATCCTCATCTTGTATGTTGATGATATGTTGATTGCTGAGAAATCTCGTAAAGAGATGGATGCCTTGAAGAGGAGGCTGCATCAGACCTTTGATATGAAGGATTTGGGTGATGCAAATCACATTTTGGGTATGCGGATACTTGGGACAGAAATCAGCATGTGTTGTATTTGTCTCAGAAGGAATACATTGGCAAAGTTTTGCAGAGGTTCAATATGGAAGGGGGGAAGAAGACTAGTACTCCTTTGCCTCCATATGTGAAACTCAGTGCTATGAACAGCCCACAGTCGGATAGTGACAGGGCTGATATGGCCAAGATTCCGTATGCTTTAGCTTGTGGCAGTCTCATGTATGCCATGGTTGCTACCAGGTCGGACATTGCATTTGCAGTGGGAGTGGTTACTAGATACATGGCCAACCCTGGCAAGAAGGATTGGGAAGCAGTGAAAGGTGTCATGAGATACCTGAAGGGCACACAGGATATGTGCATCTGCTTTGGCAAACAGGATGCATTAATGCATGGTTACACGGATTCGGATTATGCCGGTCATCCAGATAACCGGAAGTCTACTACCGGTTATGTGTTTACATTCACAGGAGGTGCTGTGTCATGGATATCCAGGATGCAGAAGTGCACTGCCTTATCTACTACAGAGGCCGAGTATATTGCAGCCACAGAGGCTTGCAAGGAGGCATTATGGCTATCTCGGTTAGTGGTTGATTTGGGTTATACAGGGGATATTCCATTGTTGCATTGTGACAGTCAGAGTGCCATCCAGTTGGCAAACAACCCTGTCTTTCATGCAAAGACGAAGCACGTGGATGTGAAGTATCACTTCATCAGAGAGGTGATAGAGAACAAGCTGATTCAGCTTGTCAAGATTCATACGGATGACAACCCGGCTGATCTGTTGACAAAGAGTTTGCCTCCAGAGCGGTTTGCTCATTGTTGCAGACACTTGATGGGCATTGGATGAGGCCAGTTTCAGCCTTGATATGGCCTTGTATATTATCATGTACATGCTGATTTTTCTTTTCCTTCATTTAAGGGCACTTTGCCTTTAAAGGCATTATGCCCACCCTTATAGTGTGTACTAGCCCATAAGTTTTATAGTACATAGTACACTTAGTACTTTTAATGTACTAACTGCACTATGTGTACTAGAGCAAATATACATGTGTGATAGGGGAGTCACACACTCGTACTTTGTGAGTTGACTTATCCCCACATGTCTCTCTCTCTCTCTCCCCCTTCTTCTCTGTGTGTGTCTCCCACATGAATACCTAACTATCTCCCTTCATTAACTTCCTTTAAGTTTACTCATTGATAGTATTCACCCATGCACCTCTTAATTATCATTTCTTCTATTGTGTTCCCTTTTCATTGTAGTGTCATTGTTGGAATCGCATCATCATGTATCGTAGTAAACTCCTTTCTGCTAAGAACATGAGGAGAGACTTTTCTAATTGGGAGGTGTGTCTCCTCCTTGATAACAATCATCGGGGAGAGTCTTCTCTTCTGTTGGGGAGGTGTGTCTCCTTCTTTTGAGTTCTTCTTAGGACCTTCCACCCCCCAGTTTTTCTTTCATCAAATTTCGACATGTTTTCTTTCTTAGAGCTTTTTGAGGGAATCACTCCTTGACTCAAATATCCTAGATAACTTAGTCATTCTAATAAGTTACCTAATTGCGATAATTACCTTAAAGCTTTTAAATTTCTCCCAAGCCACCCTTCTTTTTACACAACTTCAATATTTTTCACCTCCTCTTCTAAGGTTTTCATTTTCTCTTGCTCCTTCCAAATTGGTGACCATTCATCATCAGTCCTTTCTACTTTCAAGCTTTTATTACTCTCTTCACTACTTTCCACTTGACTGGTATAGATTGCTTAGATTGTTTGGTGTCATGCTTTTGCTTTAGTTCTTCAGATTTCTTCTTTGAAACTAATTTTTGGGCTCTTGTATCTTCCCCTTTGCTTCTTTTTTTACCATCCCTTCTTTGGTGTTCTTCCCATATTTTACAAGGGGTCCTTTGTCTTCCCTTATCTCTTACTCTTTCTTTTTCAAAGTTATACTCGGGTGATTGTGTGCTATTTCTTTATTCTCGAGGCCTTTCTTTTTATGCTTTGTTCTACTTACTTTGGTGAGGTATGTTTTTGATCCTTGTTATTTTTGTTTCTATCTTTAGTTTACTTTATAACTATACACATATCCTTCCTTGAGTTGTATTGGTTTTATCATACCTTTCCTTTTGGACATTGACCTTTGCTTAGTGAGTCAACTTGTTTCCCTTTACACATTTTCTTTGTTTTCTCTCTACTCCTTTATTAGGAGTTTTTCTCATCTTATCTCATGGTCCACACCTTTGGCTTTAATGCATTGATCTATCTTCATCCCTTATGGAGGATTATCGCTCCTTCCATTCTCAGACTCTGTACCACAGGTCTCAACTTTACTGCCTCTTTAATTGGTTGTTTTCCCAAACATTGCCCTGGTAGCTGTGTGAATTTCCTCTTCCTACCAGGTCGAAGTATGTTGTGTAGTATCTTGCCACAATTTTGAGTATGTTGTGTATTGTCTTGCCACAATCATGGCATCGGTGCTTTTAACATTCTTTTGATACTAGCATGCTTTTCGAAGTGGCCTACTCTTCCACTTAGTAATCGCACCTAGATGTACTCTTCCTCCACATGTCCTCTTTTCTCACATCTTGTGCACCATGCTTTTTCTCTCTCAGGTGCACCTATTTCTTAGCTATTTTTCTCTCAGTGTGCACCTATTTCTCTCTTAAGGGCACCTATTTCTCTCTTAAGGGCACCTATTTCTAGCCAATAATTTCTGATCTAACAATGCAACTATCTTCTCATATTCGAATTGAGCTTCTAGACTCATGCTTTCTTAAAGTAAGTATATCCCTTGCAATTTGTGATTGCAATTCCTAGCACTTTCACCAAATGTGGATGGTACTCACTCTCAACCTCAAGTATGCCAATGGTATTAGAACTTTGTTGTTGCTTGACTTGGCTTGGGTGAGTAACAATCACATTGACCACCATTGTTGCTCGACTTGGCTTAGGCGAGTAGTGGTCATTGATCACCATCATTGCTTTCATGATTAAGAGTCCACCTTATCGCTTGCAAGCCTGTGGGATAGGGTCCATGATTGGCACACTTGGCACATTCAAAGTCCACCTTCCTACTCACTAGCAAGTGTAGGGTATAGGTTCCATGATCGCCATTACCTAACCTCTAGTCCCCTAGGTCAAGAACCTCTAGAGCACTACCACACTAGGCACATTAGATATATTACCAATACATTTTTATATTTAAGACAAATGACACAATATCTGTATTATATCACAAGGGAAATAACTACAGTGCAAATGGTTTTACAATATGGAGTTTGACTAGTCATATACAAAGTTTAAGATTGCATGTTCTTGTTAAATCACTATTAAAGCTTTAATGTTTCCTTTGGAACACTTTACTTACTATAGTGTTGTCTTGCAGATCTTGTCATACTTTGCCTTGGTGGTGTGTTTTACAGTCTCACCACATCCCCACGAGCTTTTATGATGCAAAACTGCAACAACCCACACACCTTCCCTACACGTGGCATCAACTTGCTCTTCATCGACATATTCCAAGGATGGAATCTACATCAGGAAGAAGGGAGGCATGTTAACCCTCTTTGATGATCTCTCAAACATTGATGCTAGCCACCACCACACCAATTTCCACCTCCTATGGCCATGGGCACGTTGAGATTGCCACCTTTCACTCTTATAAGCCCTAGTTTGTATATTTGGTGTGTATGATCTCCAATTGTCTATGAAAGGCATGTCATGGGATTAGATACCTGAGAACCTATTTTTTAATTGTAGTAGGCTATGTATGAACACTATGGGCTAAGTATAAAGGCCAATTTGTAACTCTCACACCTTATTCTCTTATATGATCTTATATGAATACATTGTGTGCTCTTGCTCTCTACTCTTTCACCTTCTTGTTTGTCGATTGCTTGCCTAGTGTAGGCTTTGAGTTATTGTGTGATCATGTATGCATGTGTGAGTGTGTGTGTGAGAGAGAGACGTGAGATCACGCGGTGAGTGCGATTGAGCTACGAGGCATTTGCAATGGTGGTGACACGGAGGTTGAGCTTGTGGGTTCTTCTTGTTGACGGTACCTATGAGTGTACAATGAGGATCGACCAAACGCAAGTGTATTACATGAGGTGACTAACACACCCTGCTGACTCTTTGTGTGCTACCTATTGGTAGATTAGGTCCCGATTGGAGCTCGTGGGCTCTTGGGAGTAATACACACGTTTCCATGACATTTGGTTTGAGCCTCCTTCGCTTATTAGTTGGAGTGAGGAGCTCCCACCATTACCAATGTAAGCTCTTTTAAACTTACGATGATAAGCTAATGGATCCTCTTAATAACTTCCATGAAAGGCATGTATTTTTCCAGTTCTGAATTAGATGTTGTAGAATAATAAAAAGAAAAGAAAAAAAGAAGCAGTAAGATCCTAAAATTAATTATCTCCTTCTGTATATATGGCAAGGATATCACACACCCCTCACTTACAAGTATATTTGGCATATAATATGTTAATTGCCTTGTCAAATTTTAAGTTGTTTGTTGTTTGAACAATCTGTGATCCCGATGTAATTTCTTTTGAGGAATAAAATTATCTTTTGCCCATAATTGGCTGCAATATTATCATTTTCAATTTTGTATCATTCATTGTCTTTTATGACATCATGAAGTCACATGCAAAGGCATCCAATGACATGCACATGTGTATAATGACGTGCAATACTCCTGAAGTGCATGCAATGTACGGTATTTGTGTTACGAGCACCTATGTATATGAAGCACACGAATCCTTGAAATGGGATGTACAAAAAAAAACAATACATACTCACTCTTTCCCAAAAAAGTATGAAAAGATGCCTTCATTATTGGGGTGTAGAAGTTTGAGGGAAGATGTCTCCAGACCAAAGTGGTGGGCTGAATTGCCATATGGCAAGTCCATGGTTTTATTGATGATGCATTTAAGCATTTCTTTCTTGAGGAAGTGTGAAAGGGAACAAACATCATTGGCTTACTTTGTGCCATCATCTCGGAGGACAAGTGACCGCCCATATAAGTAAAGATGATGGTGTATAGCAGTTATGACAAAAGAGTTGTATTTGGAAGTTGTATGTGAATGAACTTGGTTTTATTTCCAGTTGGAAGTAGTAACCTCAATCTTGAGGATGTAATGTTGTCATGGTTTTCTCCCTCTCGCTCTCTCTTGCCCTCTCCCCTTTAAATAATTATATCATGACTCTCTATCCCTCTCTCGCCCACTTATTTCTCACCTCGCTCTCTTGATGGAGGGGGGAGGGAATATCTTGATTCCAAGATTCCAAAAAAGAGGGTGGGAGAGAGAGAGAGAGAGAGAGAGGGGGGGGGGAAGAAGAGAGAGAGGGAAGAGGGTGGGGGAGAGAGGGAGATTGAGTGGGAAGGAGAGAGGGAGGGTGGGAAAAGGAGAAAGAGTGAGAGAGAGGGAAGGAGAGATGATGCATAGGAAGGGTGATGGAGAGGGAATGAGAGATTATGCATAGGAAGAGTGAGGGAGAGGGCAAGGAAGGAGAGAGGGAAGAGGGTGGGAGAGGGAGAAGGAGAGGGAGAGGGAGAGAGAAAGGGACAATGTTGGGAGAGAGAGAGATAGAGGGAAGGAGAGAGATTGAGAGGGAGGGTGGATAAGGGAGAAAGAGTGAGAGGGGGAAGATGATGAGAGAGGGAGAGACAGAGGGAAGAGAAGAGGAGTGATTATGCATAGGAAGGGAGAGGGAGAGAGAGAAAGAGAGAGAGGGAAGGAGAGATTATGCATAAGGAGGGTGGGAGAAGGAGAGAGAGAGAGAGAGAGAGAGAGAGAGAGAGAGAGAGAGAGAGAGAGAGAGAGGAAGAGAGAAAGGGAAGAGGTTGGGAGAGAGAGAAAGATAGAAGGAAGAAGAGAGAGGGAAGAGGTTGGGAGAGAGAGAAAGATAGAAGGAAGAAGAGAGAGTAAGAGGGAGGGTGGATAAGTGAGAAAGAGTGAGAGGGGGAAGAGGGTGGAGAGAGAGAGAGAAAGAGAGGGAAGAGAGGGAAGAGGGTTGAGAGATAGAAAGAGAAGGGAGGAACTAAGTTGGGATAGAGGGGAGAAAGTGGTTTGGGTTGGGAGATGGTGGTGGAGGTTATAGGAGATAGTGGTAGGTTGGGGGCTAGAGGTAGTGATGGTCCATGGAGGGACTGGAGAGAGAATGTCCACATTTTTAAGAGAAAAGAGTTTCTAGTAAAAGCTCCCTCAAAAAATACACTCCTCTAATTAAAGTGATGGACAAGCAAGTCTTCTTGCATAGATTGAAGACCTTACAACCTCTTTGTGCTTACATTGAAGTAAGTAGCTATGGTATTAACAAACTTTTCTAGTCTCTATCAAGATTATATATTATAATACAATTGCCTAGGTGACTTTCAATAAAGCAATAAAATCCAAATGAGGATTAAAGTTTAAGCATTATTGAAGGATTAGTTGAATCTACCTTAGAGCCTAACCAACCAAATATAAGAACGAGGGGAGGAGATATAAAAACCACATTTACTACAAAAAGCTGCCAGACAGATTTAGAGAAAAGTTGCATGAATGCTTAGTCCCACATAGGGAAGAAAAAAACAAGCAAAAACATGCACACGCATAAAATGATGCATAATCATTTAAAGGCTATCCAACTCCAAGCAATTATAATCACCTAGCAAAGTGCGGCTATACATTAGGATGATTGTTTTGTTTGTTTTTTTCAAAAATTAAAAGAAAATGGCCACTTCATTTTTTGGCTACCACCTTATAGTTGTCGCCTTACAAAGCACCATTGCATGCAAAGAGAGTAGTCGACCTCCTTGGCAGCTTTAATGTAAAGTTGGTTAACCTCCCTTGGGTAGCTTCCATGCATGGTCGATTGTTGACCTCCATAGCAGCTTTAATGCCATATATATCCCTATATATATGAGCTCATTTGAGAGCTTTCATGCATAGCTTACATGCATAGCTTACATACTTAAATTCGGCTATGCGCCGAAAAACTCCTATACACAACAATGCATAGATTGTATTATAAGCAGGCCTCTATACCTATATATATATGAGCTCGTTTGAGAGCTTTCATGCATAGCTTACATACTTAAATCCGGCTATGCATCGAAAAACTCCCACTTGCCACAACTGTGGGAAGCCACGACACATGGTAAGAGACTGCTACAGCAAACCCAATGGAAAAGGAACGACATCAGCAAACTTCATGGAGGCTCCTAAGGAAGTGGAGTCAGATCATCTTTTCTGAGAAGAGAGAGAGAAACCCCACAACCCAATGTAACTTGCCCCAGCAGAGTAAAACCACCTCTGAGCCACCGATGATGTAGGCCATGTAGTAAATATATGTGTGAGCACCTGTAGTAGCCTTGGACACATAGAGAGAGAGAGTGTCAAGGACTATGAGTTTAGGGACTTGAGGCACTGGTCGCGGACTATCAAGTAAGAGGGAAACTTGGTATAGGGTCCAGGTGTGCTAGGAGTATTCACTTGAGGGGAGGTGTTGAAATATACAAGTGAATAGGATGTGTGCAGGAACAAGCCCTTAGCACAAGAGGCTGTAAAAGAGAATCTGTAAATGTGAGAGAAGCTGTGAAAAGGTAAGAAGTATACTAGGAGAGAATAAAGGGTAGCATGAGGAGATTTAGGAGGTGTGGAGATATTCTAGGAAGAGGTGGAGTGAATCAAGGAGAGATCAATGGGATTAGATGCTTGGATGTAAACCCTATAAATTGAGGCATTGGCCTAATGAGAATTTGCTGGTTTTTTATTATCCATGCCTACATTAAGCTATCAGTTAATTGCTCACTAATCACGTCTTAATTATCATCTAATCTCTTTTCTAATGATGTTGATTCTAGCATTTAATCCACCATAGTTCATCACATTGCTACAAATTTAACATTGAGATGATGCTAGAATTACGGAATAATAATGGATGGAGCCATCTCCTTGTAAACAAACTAGATCCTCCTCTTTGTTACACCTCTTCTAGTTTGTTCAGGGATTTCCACCTTATCACTACACCCCCACCAACATCATTGACTTCATGTGGGTAAAATAGACTCTTGGGGGACAACTCCCAAATTTACCTAGCAAGCATTGTAGCTTGTGCCACTCAGCCTCCTTTTCCTTTGGACATACTGTAGATGTCCAAAACTCTCTCACTGGCTGGTACTGCTACATAGTTTACTTCACTTACAAGTCAGCACATGTTACATATGCAATTGCGCGTGGCCCATGTAGGGAGACCACATCAAATCTCACGGAGTTTACTATAGAACAAAGCAAATCCATGCAGACATGATACACACTGTAACAAAGTGTTCCTCTCCTTCAACTTCTTGATGAAGTATGGCTTTAATATTTGGAATGTGTGAAAGCCAATGATACAGGTTGGTGGATGTTCTTCTTTTAGGTTTAAGAAGAACTTTAAAGACCTACGTAGCTCGCGCCTGACATATCCCAGACTTGGGCTTACAATGGGGACATGGCATACAACACAATCATATCCTAAAGGGTTCTATTGCTATACAATGATGCACTGATGATGAGCTATCTTGTCACCATGCACTACAATGCAGAGGAGAGAGAAGGGGGAAAAAATTATTAAAAAATACATATATATATTCTGATGATGACACTCAACCACCAACCATTTCGAATGTGTCACCTCTTCCCACTCCTACCTTGGAGGAGTGCATTTTTCTACTCGAGAGATGCAACTTGAAGAACAACGCAAACACCACTGCGATCATGAGGAATCTCTTGATGTCATGCCTCCTGAAGATGATCGTTTGAGTTAGGTGTGTTCCTTTCAAGAACCCCGTCTGTGTATGCTTTCTCCATTTTGCACTTCACATGAGCCTAAACTTATGTATCAATGTCAGCTTTAGATGGTTTGATTTATCGTAAACAAATAGCATGCTTAGTATCGACATATGCTTATTAATTTTTTTGTACCTCTATCAATTATTGATGGAGATTTTAGGCTAGATTGAGCCTACATAGACAAGGTAGATATGCCTTGGGTGTGTGTGTGTGTGTGTGTGCATGCATTGTTGGGGATTGGGGGCATTGGGTTGAAGAGTTTGACCATTATTGGTTTGGACTCCCTACCTAATGGACGCAAGGGTCACAACTTGGATTTGGATGCCCTACCTAATGGGCTTACAACTAGCACAAGGGTCATTACTTGTTGTGAAGCCTGAAAAAAAAAACTTCTCCAAGGAGAATAATCCACTTGGCAAGCACTTCCCATTATCAAAAAGAAGAAACTCTACTCTAATTTGTACACTTAATTGTAGGTTTATTTTGATAGGGCCTTTGTGCTTTCCCTCTTCTATGACTATTTGAAACCCATCATTATCTTTTATACATCTCTAAATTCTCTTTATCAAGGTTGGGGAGGGGGATTTTTCTATGAATAACTTCTTATAAAATGCCTCCATGTATTACAATGGAAACAAGCATTACACATACTCCTACAAAAGATTTGACATGTCAATACTAAATTCTTCCATAATTGATGACTAAGGTCTCAAGGAGATCTTTGTTACGATCCATTTCAATCAATGCTTGAGGATTGTCCTGGTGGATTCAAATCTAGTGTAGGTCTTTGGCCAAGCAATTTACCCAATGGTTCAACAATCAACTTGTGCAAAGGATGTAAGTGGAGAGGAAGATCTCCTCCCATACTTTGAGGGCTTTAGACCATAAGGAAAGAAATCTAGGCTCCACCTAACAAAGATGAAGGAGAATTCCCAACCATCCATTGGTCAGCCCTAGTATATTAAGAGCCATTTCTTCGTCCCTTGATAGAAAACGTAAATGATTGGGAAGGTATCGGTTATCCTTTGACAATACTTACTTTGAGAGCCAATTGGCTCTTATCCATCCTCTAAGGGTCTCAACAAGAGGGTCTAGGACCATGACATACGTAATCTTGAAGCCAATCCTTAACCAATCGTGTTGCAGCTCCATGATTCACTTGGTACCAAATCCATTTTGTGGTTGCTCCGCTCTGTTCAAGACCATTATGGGAAGGCTGATTTGCTCTTCATTTTCTCTTCCATCATGCTTAGAGGCCTTCTACTTCTACTTAGAGATCTTGAGGTCAACGAGGTTTACAGCTTTCTGATTTTCTTCCCTAGTTATTACACCCTTTTCAAGCTGTGCGTATCCATAATAGCACATGCTGAATCCTCTACACATTTGCCATCCATATTGAGCTTATACAGCCCTCGACATAGTGAACCAGATGCTACAATGATGTCACCACAAGAGAGATCATGAACAGTACATCTGTCATCCACAAATTTTACAACCAAACCTGTTTTGGCAAATGCGGAGACTGACAGCAGATTCTTTTTGATCCCTGGCACATACAATGCATCAAAAAGTGTAAAGGTGTTGCAATTTGCAACATTCAGCACAATCTGTCCAACTCCTTTAACGGGATAAGAGGAGTTATTGGCACAAGTGACAGTATTCCCTGTGGGAGCAGACTCAAGGAAAGTGAATAAACTGCGCTGCGAGGTGATATGCTTAGTGGCACCACTGTCAAAGTACCATACATCTGAATCTACTGCAGACATACATGTGTCATGCAAAGATGGGTCATAACTGCACTGCGCATTGAATGCCCATTCTGTATCTTGAACAACATTAGCAGATTCATTGTTAGAAGGAGAGGCATCTGCAACAGCCATACCAGCCTCTTTCTTCTTAGCCTCTTTCGCAGCCAGCTTAGGACACGCTTTGATGACATGATCATTTCCCTTACAGTACTTGCAAAATGTCTTCTGTTTGTCACCCTTCTTCTCATCTTTATCTTCCTTCTTTGGTTGCGCAGCATTTGCAGATTTCTGCTTACTAGAAGAAAAGCCAGCTTTACCTTTCGCGCTTCTCTGACTAGCAACGAAAGCTTGATCTGCGACACGCATAATATTCCTGTTTTGCCTTGACTGGTCTTCTTGCAGCAAAACAGAAACTAACTCCTCAAATGATAAGGCATTGGGATTGCCTTTCATCATCAAGCGAAGAGTGGAAGCAAAACCCTGATAAGAATCTGGTAGACCATTCAAAACAGTCTGCACAAGTGAACTGTCTGACAGGATTTCATCTGCAGAAATGAGCTGCTCTTTGAAATCCTTGATCTTTGTCAAAAAGCTATCCATAGAATCACCTTCGTTCATATGCTCACTCTCCAACTGTTTTCGGAGGTAAGCAACACGAGCCTCATTTCTTGCCTGATACAATGTGGCAAGTACATCCCAAGCATCCTTAGAAGTCCTGCAGGAGCGAATATGTGGGATAATGGTACGTTTGACAGACAGCGCAATCAAGGCATGAGCCTGCGCATCTCTACCATCCCAACGAATCTGCTCTGCTGAAAGTGGTGGTTCTCGAACAGCTGCTACAGCACTTGTGCCTGCACCATTATCAACAGTACCTGTTTCTGATATGTTTGCAGCATTCCCAGCCACAATAGGACGTGCATCAATACCCTGCACAATGTTCCATAACCCCTTTGCTACCAATACATGTCGCATCATATATGCCCACAATGGATAGTTGGTGCCATCCAACTTATCCTCAGCAACCAACATGCGGAATACATCATTGTTGTCAGCCATGGCCAATGACTGTACTACTAGATGTAAATGCTGTCTGTAAGAGGTAAACCTGTATAAAATCGACCTGTGCTATGTAGCACAGCCCAAAACAGACGAATGGGCACCTGTCCTGCAGATTTTAATCTTGACAGAAAATCTGCACAGTAGGACGATTTTGCCTGCGCAGTACTTGGAATGCAAAAACGGAGGGCGAAATGACTTCAGATCAAAATTCTGAAATGAACAAGCCCTACGGGCTCTCCCACGGCATATACTAACCTGCAGACGCTCGTGAAACCTCGTCGCAATCGGAGGAGATGAAGCGGCAGGTGCCGGTGATGCTGCCCGGGAGGAGGAAGCCTGCTCTGATACCAATTGTTGGAATTAGGGTTGCAGGAATGCACACACAACTTCAAGAAGATGAGGAAGCTTGAGCACAACACAGTAGTGTATTATGAGTGCCAAAAATGAAAGATAACAAGCCCTAGAAGATAATGGGCGTATATACAATGCACGGGGGAAAAAACCTCCTAGTGAGGGAAAAAGTGCCCCGGCGGTCCTAAGTGTGTTCACACACATCACTACTATAATATGGTAACATCTTACACCAAGTGTTCTAATACTTGGAATCCCAATCTCATCATCAAGGCTTTGCTCCACGCCACTAGACTCTCCATCAACATAAGAATGCCCTGCAGAAATGTCAGACATACCAAGAGGCTTACCAACCTTCTCTTTGCTTTTTCGTGATGTACCAACTACATTTCAGGACTGGTATTTTGACGCAGCCTACCACTCCATGGTCTATCAAATAGAACCAACACAAGAGGACTCTCGAGATCCCCTCAATGAGACTGTGATTGCTGACTTACATTCTATGCAATCACATTTCCAGGTAGGCTTCCTTAGTCCTTCAAATTTTAATTGTTGGGGTAAAGGCATTATGCCCACCCTTATAGTGTGTACTAGCCCATAAGTTTTATAGTACATAGTACACTTAGTACTTTTAAGTACACTATGTGTACTAGAGCAAATAACATGTGTGATAGGGGAGTCACACACTCATACTTTGTGAGTTGACTTATCCCCACATGTCTCTCTCTCTCTCTCTCTCTCTCTCTCTCTCCCTTCTTCTCTGTGTGTGTCTCCCACATGAAACCCTAACTCTCTCCCTTCAACTGGTATCAGAGCTTTGGTCCCAAGGCTAGGGTACTCTTTTTTTTCTACATGTGTTGAAATCACCTGGGCACTCTTCGGTGAGAGCAGGAAGTCGAGGGCGGAAAGAGCAAAAAGTCGAGGGTGGCCGTAGCGCAAAGACACGCAGGTGGAGTGGGTCAGCTGAAAAAGAGTCTTTATGGGCTCAAACAGGCACCAAGGGAATGGTATCATAAATTTGATACATTCATGAAATCCCAGGATTTCAGGAGGTGACATAGATCACTGCTTATACACCAAGAAAGCTTTGGATGGCACTCTATTGATCCTCATCTTGTATGTTGATGATATGTTGATTGCTGAGAAATCTCGTAAAGAGATGGATGCCTTGAAGAGGAGGCTGCATCAGACCTTTGATATGAAGGATTTGGGTGATGCAAATCACATTTTGGGTATGCGGATACTTGGGACAGAAATCAGCATGTGTTGTATTTGTCTCAGAAGGAATACATTGGCAAAGTTTTGCAGAGGTTCAATATGGAAGGGGGGAAGAAGACTAGTACTCCTTTGCCTCCATATGTGAAACTCAGTGCTATGAACAGCCCACAGTCGGATAGTGACAGGGCTGATATGGCCAAGATTCCGTATGCTTTAGCTTGTGGCAGTCTCATGTATGCCATGGTTGCTACCAGGTCGGACATTGCATTTGCAGTGGGAGTGGTTACTAGATACATGGCCAACCCTGGCAAGAAGGATTGGGAAGCAGTGAAAGGTGTCATGAGATACCTGAAGGGCACACAGGATATGTGCATCTGCTTTGGCAAACAGGATGCATTAATGCATGGTTACACGGATTCGGATTATGCCGGTCATCCAGATAACCGGAAGTCTACTACCGGTTATGTGTTTACATTCACAGGAGGTGCTGTGTCATGGATATCCAGGATGCAGAAGTGCACTGCCTTATCTACTACAGAGGCCGAGTATATTGCAGCCACAGAGGCTTGCAAGGAGGCATTATGGCTATCTCGGTTAGTGGTTGATTTGGGTTATACAGGGGATATTCCATTGTTGCATTGTGACAGTCAGAGTGCCATCCAGTTGGCAAACAACCCTGTCTTTCATGCAAAGACGAAGCACGTGGATGTGAAGTATCACTTCATCAGAGAGGTGATAGAGAACAAGCTGATTCAGCTTGTCAAGATTCATACGGATGACAACCCGGCTGATCTGTTGACAAAGAGTTTGCCTCCAGAGCGGTTTGCTCATTGTTGCAGACACTTGATGGGCATTGGATGAGGCCAGTTTCAGCCTTGATATGGCCTTGTATATTATCATGTACATGCTGATTTTTCTTTTCCTTCATTTAAGGGCACTTTGCCTTTAAAGGCATTATGCCCACCCTTATAGTGTGTACTAGCCCATAAGTTTTATAGTACATAGTACACTTAGTACTTTTAATGTACTAACTGCACTATGTGTACTAGAGCAAATATACATGTGTGATAGGGGAGTCACACACTCGTACTTTGTGAGTTGACTTATCCCCACATGTCTCTCTCTCTCTCTCCCCCTTCTTCTCTGTGTGTGTCTCCCACATGAATACCTAACTATCTCCCTTCATTAACTTCCTTTAAGTTTACTCATTGATAGTATTCACCCATGCACCTCTTAATTATCATTTCTTCTATTGTGTGCCCTTTTCATTGTAGTGTCATTGTTGGAATCGCATCATCATGTATCGTAGTAAACTCCTTTCTGCTAAGAACATGAGGAGAGACTTTTCTAATTGGGAGGTGTGTCTCCTCCTTGATAACAATCATCGGGGAGAGTCTTCTCTTCTGTTGGGGAGGTGTGTCTCCTTCTTTTGAGTTCTTCTTAGGACCTTCCACCCCCCAGTTTTTCTTTCATCAAATTTCGACATGTTTTCTTTCTTAGAGCTTTTTGAGGGAATCACTCCTTGACTCAAATATCCTAGATAACTTAGTCATTCTAATAAGTTACCTAATTGCGATAATTACCTTAAAGCTTTTAAATTTCTCCCAAGCCACCCTTCTTTTTACACAACTTCAATATTTTTCACCTCCTCTTCTAAGGTTTTCATTTTCTCTTGCTCCTTCCAAATTGGTGACCATTCATCATCAGTCCTTTCTACTTTCAAGCTTTTATTACTCTCTTCACTACTTTCCACTTGACTGGTATAGATTGCTTAGATTGTTTGGTGTCATGCTTTTGCTTTAGTTCTTCAGATTTCTTCTTTGAAACTAATTTTTGGGCTCTTGTATCTTCCCCTTTGCTTCTTTTTTTACCATCCCTTCTTTGGTGTTCTTCCCATATTTTACAAGGGGTCCTTTGTCTTCCCTTATCTCTTACTCTTTCTTTTTCAAAGTTATACTCGGGTGATTGTGTGCTATTTCTTTATTCTCGAGGCCTTTCTTTTTATGCTTTGTTCTACTTACTTTGGTGAGGTATGTTTTTGATCCTTGTTATTTTTGTTTCTATCTTTAGTTTACTTTATAACTATACACATATCCTTCCTTGAGTTGTATTGGTTTTATCATACCTTTCCTTTTGGACATTGACCTTTGCTTAGTGAGTCAACTTGTTTCCCTTTACACATTTTCTTTGTTTTCTCTCTACTCCTTTATTAGGAGTTTTTCTCATCTTATCTCATGGTCCACACCTTTGGCTTTAATGCATTGATCTATCTTCATCCCTTATGGAGGATTATCGCTCCTTCCATTCTCAGACTCTGTACCACATGTCTCAACTTTACTGCCTCTTTAATTGGTTGTTTTCCCAAACATTGCCCTGGTAGCTGTGTGAATTTCCTCTTCCTACCAGGTCGAAGTATGTTGTGTAGTATCTTGCCACAATTTTGAGTATGTTGTGTATTGTCTTGCCACAATCATGGCATCGGTGCTTTTAACATTCTTTTGATACTAGCATGCTTTTCGAAGTGGCCTACTCTTCCACTTAGTAATCGCACCTAGATGTACTCTTCCTCCACATGTCCTCTTTTCTCACATCTTGTGCACCATGCTTTTTCTCTCTCAGGTGCACCTATTTCTTAGCTATTTTTCTCTCAGTGTGCACCTATTTCTCTCTTAAGGGCACCTATTTCTCTCTTAAGGGCACCTATTTCTAGCCAATAATTTCTGATCTAACAATGCAACTATCTTCTCATATTCGAATTGAGCTTCTAGACTCATGCTTTCTTAAAGTAAGTATATCCCTTGCAATTTGTGATTGCAATTCCTAGCACTTTCACCAAATGTGGATGGTACTCACTCTCAACCTCAAGTATGCCAATGGTATTAGAACTTTGTTGTTGCTTGACTTGGCTTGGGTGAGTAACAATCACATTGACCACCATTGTTGCTCGACTTGGCTTAGGCGAGTAGTGGTCATTGATCACCATCATTGCTTTCATGATTAAGAGTCCACCTTATCGCTTGCAAGCCTGTGGGATAGGGTCCATGATTGGCACACTTGGCACATTCAAAGTCCACCTTCCTACTCACTAGCAAGTGTAGGGTATAGGTTCCATGATCGCCATTACCTAACCTCTAGTCCCCTAGGTCAAGAACCTCTAGAGCACTACCACACTAGGCACATTAGATATATTACCAATACATTTTTATATTTAAGACAAATGACACAATATCTGTATTATATCACAAGGGAAATAACTACAGTGCAAATGGTTTTACAATATGGAGTTTGACTAGTCATATACAAAGTTTAAGATTGCATGTTCTTGTTAAATCACTATTAAAGCTTTAATGTTTCCTTTGGAACACTTTACTTACTATAGTGTTGTCTTGCAGATCTTGTCATACTTTGCCTTGGTGGTGTGTTTTACAGTCTCACCACATCCCCACGAGCTTTTATGATGCAAAACTGCAACAACCCACACACCTTCCCTACACGTGGCATCAACTTGCTCTTCATCGACATATTCCAAGGATGGAATCTACATCAGGAAGAAGGGAGGCATGTTAACCCTCTTTGATGATCTCTCAAACATTGATGCTAGCCACCACCACACCAATTTCCACCTCCTATGGCCATGGGCACGTTGAGATTGCCACCTTTCACTCTTATAAGCCCTAGTTTGTATATTTGGTGTGTATGATCTCCAATTGTCTATGAAAGGCATGTCATGGGATTAGATACCTGAGAACCTATTTTTTAATTGTAGTAGGCTATGTATGAACACTATGGGCTAAGTATAAAGGCCAATTTGTAACTCTCACACCTTATTCTCTTATATGATCTTATATGAATACATTGTGTGCTCTTGCTCTCTACTCTTTCACCTTCTTGTTTGTCGATTGCTTGCCTAGTGTAGGCTTTGAGTTATTGTGTGATCATGTATGCATGTGTGAGTGTGTGTGTGAGAGAGAGACGTGAGATCACGCGGTGAGTGCGATTGAGCTACGAGGCATTTGCAATGGTGGTGACACGGAGGTTGAGCTTGTGGGTTCTTCTTGTTGACGGTACCTATGAGTGTACAATGAGGATCGACCAAACGCAAGTGTATTACATGAGGTGACTAACACACCCTGCTGACTCTTTGTGTGCTACCTATTGGTAGATTAGGTCCCGATTGGAGCTCGTGGGCTCTTGGGAGTAATACACACGTTTCCATGACATTTGGTTTGAGCCTCCTTCGCTTATTAGTTGGAGTGAGGAGCTCCCACCATTACCAATGTAAGCTCTTTTAAACTTACGATGATAAGCTAATGGATCCTCTTAATAACTTCCATGAAAGGCATGTATTTTTCCAGTTCTGAATTAGATGTTGTAGAATAATAAAAAGAAAAGAAAAAAAGAAGCAGTAAGATCCTAAAATTAATTATCTCCTTCTGTATATATGGCAAGGATATCACACACCCCTCACTTACAAGTATATTTGGCATATAATATGTTAATTGCCTTGTCAAATTTTAAGTTGTTTGTTGTTTGAACAATCTGTGATCCCGATGTAATTTCTTTTGAGGAATAAAATTATCTTTTGCCCATAATTGGCTGCAATATTATCATTTTCAATTTTGTATCATTCATTGTCTTTTATGACATCATGAAGTCACATGCAAAGGCATCCAATGACATGCACATGTGTATAATGACGTGCAATACTCCTGAAGTGCATGCAATGTACGGTATTTGTGTTACGAGCACCTATGTATATGAAGCACACGAATCCTTGAAATGGGATGTACAAAAAAAAACAATACATACTCACTCTTTCCCAAAAAAGTATGAAAAGATGCCTTCATTATTGGGGTGTAGAAGTTTGAGGGAAGATGTCTCCAGACCAAAGTGGTGGGCTGAATTGCCATATGGCAAGTCCATGGTTTTATTGATGATGCATTTAAGCATTTCTTTCTTGAGGAAGTGTGAAAGGGAACAAACATCATTGGCTTACTTTGTGCCATCATCTCGGAGGACAAGTGACCGCCCATATAAGTAAAGATGATGGTGTATAGCAGTTATGACAAAAGAGTTGTATTTGGAAGTTGTATGTGAATGAACTTGGTTTTATTTCCAGTTGGAAGTAGTAACCTCAATCTTGAGGATGTAATGTTGTCATGGTTTTCTCCCTCTCGCTCTCTCTTGCCCTCTCCCCTTTAAATAATTATATCATGACTCTCTATCCCTCTCTCGCCCACTTATTTCTCACCTCGCTCTCTTGATGGAGGGGGGAGGGAATATCTTGATTCCAAGATTCCAAAAAAGAGGGTGGGAGAGAGAGAGAGAGAGAGAGAGGGGGGGGAAGAAGAGAGAGAGGGAAGAGGGTGGGGGAGAGAGGGAGATTGAGTGGGAAGGAGAGAGGGAGGGTGGGAAAAGGAGAAAGAGTGAGAGAGAGGGAAGGAGAGATGATGCATAGGAAGGGTGATGGAGAGGGAATGAGAGATTATGCATAGGAAGAGTGAGGGAGAGGGCAAGGAAGGAGAGAGGGAAGAGGGTGGGAGAGGGAGAAGGAGAGGGAGAGGGAGAGAGAAAGGGACAATGTTGGGAGAGAGAGAGATAGAGGGAAGGAGAGAGATTGAGAGGGAGGGTGGATAAGGGAGAAAGAGTGAGAGGGGGAAGATGATGAGAGAGGGAGAGACAGAGGGAAGAGAAGAGGAGTGATTATGCATAGGAAGGGAGAGGGAGAGAGAGAAAGAGAGAGAGGGAAGGAGAGATTATGCATAAGGAGGGTGGGAGAAGGAGAGAGAGAGAGAGAGAGAGAGAGAGAGAGAGAGAGAGAGGAAGAGAGAAAGGGAAGAGGTTGGGAGAGAGAGAAAGATAGAAGGAAGAAGAGAGAGGGAAGAGGTTGGGAGAGAGAGAAAGATAGAAGGAAGAAGAGAGAGTAAGAGGGAGGGTGGATAAGTGAGAAAGAGTGAGAGGGGGAAGAGGGTGGAGAGAGAGAGAGAAAGAGAGGGAAGAGAGGGAAGAGGGTTGAGAGATAGAAAGAGAAGGGAGGAACTAAGTTGGGATAGAGGGGAGAAAGTGGTTTGGGTTGGGAGATGGTGGTGGAGGTTATAGGAGATAGTGGTAGGTTGGGGGCTAGAGGTAGTGATGGTCCATGGAGGGACTGGAGAGAGAATGTCCACATTTTTAAGAGAAAAGAGTTTCTAGTAAAAGCTCCCTCAAAAAATACACTCCTCTAATTAAAGTGATGGACAAGCAAGTCTTCTTGCATAGATTGAAGACCTTACAACCTCTTTGTGCTTACATTGAAGTAAGTAGCTATGGTATTAACAAGCTTTTCTAGTCTCTATCAAGATTATATATTATAATACAATTGCCTAGGTGACTTTCAATAAAGCAATAAAATCCAAATGAGGATTAAAGTTTAAGCATTATTGAAGGATTAGTTGAATCTACCTTAGAGCCTAACCAACCAAATATAAGAACGAGGGGAGGAGATATAAAAACCACATTTACTACAAAAAGCTGCCAGACAGATTTAGAGAAAAGTTGCATGAATGCTTAGTCCCACATAGGGAAGAAAAAAACAAGCAAAAACATGCACACGCATAAAATGATGCATAATCATTTAAAGGCTATCCAACTCCAAGCAATTATAATCACCTAGCAAAGTGCGGCTATACATTAGGATGATTGTTTTGTTTGTTTTTTTCAAAAATTAAAAGAAAATGGCCACTTCATTTTTTGGCTACCACCTTATAGTTGTCACCTTACAAAGCACCATTGCATGCAAAGAGAGTAGTCGACCTCCTTGGCAGCTTTAATGTAAAGTTGGTTAACCTCCCTTGGGTAGCTTCCATGCATGGTCGATTGTTGACCTCCATAGCAGCTTTAATGCCATATATATCCCTATATATATGAGCTCATTTGAGAGCTTTCATGCATAGCTTACATGCATAGCTTACATACTTAAATTCGGCTATGCGCCGAAAAACTCCTATACACAACAATGCATAGATTGTATTATAAGCAGGCCTCTATACCTATATATATATGAGCTCGTTTGAGAGCTTTCATGCATAGCTTACATACTTAAATCCGGCTATGCATCGAAAAACTCCCACTTGCCACAACTGTGGGAAGCCACGACACATGGTAAGAGACTGCTACAGCAAACCCAATGGAAAAGGAACGACATCAGCAAACTTCATGGAGGCTCCTAAGGAAGTGGAGTCAGATCATCTTTTCTGAGAAGAGAGAGAGAAACCCCACAACCCAATGTAACTTGCCCCAGCAGAGTAAAACCACCTCTGAGCCACCGATGATGTAGGCCATGTAGTAAATATATGTGTGAGCACCTGTAGTAGCCTTGGACACATAGAGAGAGAGAGTGTCAAGGACTATGAGTTTAGGGACTTGAGGCACTGGTCGCGGACTATCAAGTAAGAGGGAAACTTGGTATAGGGTCCAGGTGTGCTAGGAGTATTCACTTGAGGGGAGGTGTTGAAATATACAAGTGAATAGGATGTGTGCAGGAACAAGCCCTTAGCACAAGAGGCTGTAAAAGAGAATCTGTAAATGTGAGAGAAGCTGTGAAAAGGTAAGAAGTATACTAGGAGAGAATAAAGGGTAGCATGAGGAGATTTAGGAGGTGTGGAGATATTCTAGGAAGAGGTGGAGTGAATCAAGGAGAGATCAATGGGATTAGATGCTTGGATGTAAACCCTATAAATTGAGGCATTGGCCTAATGAGAATTTGCTGGTTTTTTATTATCCATGCCTACATTAAGCTATCAGTTAATTGCTCACTAATCACGTCTTAATTATCATCTAATCTCTTTTCTAATGATGTTGATTCTAGCATTTAATCCACCATAGTTCATCACATTGCTACAAATTTAACATTGAGATGATGCTAGAATTACGGAATAATAATGGATGGAGCCATCTCCTTGTAAACAAACTAGATCCTCCTCTTTGTTACACCTCTTCTAGTTTGTTCAGGGATTTCCACCTTATCACTACACCCCCACCAACATCATTGACTTCATGTGGGTAAAATAGACTCTTGGGGGACAACTCCCAAATTTACCTAGCAAGCATTGTAGCTTGTGCCACTCAGCCTCCTTTTCCTTTGAACATACTGTAGATGTCCAAAACTCTCTCACTGGCTGGTACTGCTACATAGTTTACTTCACTTACAAGTCAGCACATGTTACATATGCAATTGCGCGTGGCCCATGTAGGGAGACCACATCAAATCTCACGGAGTTTACTATAGAACAAAGCAAATCCATGCAGACATGATACACACTGTAACAAAGTGTTCCTCTCCTTCAACTTCTTGATGAAGTATGGCTTTAATATTTGGAATGTGTGAAAGCCAATGATACAGGTTGGTGGATGTTCTTCTTTTAGGTTTAAGAAGAACTTTAAAGACCTACGTAGCTCGCGCCTGACATATCCCAGACTTGGGCTTACAATGGGGACATGGCATACAACACAATCATATCCTAAAGGGTTCTATTGCTATACAATGATGCACTGATGATGAGCTATCTTGTCACCATGCACTACAATGCAGAGGAGAGAGAAGGGGGAAAAAATTATTAAAAAATACATATATATATTCTGATGATGACACTCAACCACCAACCATTTCGAATGTGTCACCTCTTCCCACTCCTACCTTGGAGGAGTGCATTTTTCTACTCGAGAGATGCAACTTGAAGAACAACGCAAACACCATTGCGATCATGAGGAATCTCTTGATGTCATGCCTCCTGAAGATGATCGTTTGAGTTAGGTGTGTTCCTTTCAAGAACCCCGTCTGTGTATGCTTTCTCCATTTTGCACTTCACATGAGCCTAAACTTATGTATCAATGTCAGCTTTAGATGGTTTGATTTATCGTAAACAAATAGCACGCTTAGTATCGACATATGCTTATTAATTTTTTTGTACCTCTATCAATTATTGATGGAGATTTTAGGCTAGATTGAGCCTACATAGACAAGGTAGATATGCCTTGGGTGTGTGTGTGTGTGTGTGTGCATGCATTGTTGGGGATTGGGGGCATTGGGTTGAAGAGTTTGACCATTATTGGTTTGGACTCCCTACCTAATGGACGCAAGGGTCACAACTTGGATTTGGATGCCCTACCTAATGGGCTTACAACTAGCACAAGGGTCATTACTTGTTGTGAAGCCTGAAAAAAAAAACTTCTCCAAGGAGAATAATCCACTTGGCAAGCACTTCCCATTATCAAAAAGAAGAAACTCTACTCTAATTTGTACACTTAATTGTAGGTTTATTTTGATAGGGCCTTTGTGCTTTCCCTCTTCTATGACTATTTGAAACCCATCATTATCTTTTATACATCTCTAAATTCTCTTTATCAAGGTTGGGGAGGGGGATTTTTCTATGAATAACTTCTTATAAAATGCCTCCATGTATTACAATGGAAACAAGCATTACACATACTCCTACAAAAGATTTGACATGTCAATACTAAATTCTTCCATAATTGATGACTAAGGTCTCAAGGAGATCTTTGTTACGATCCATTTCAATCAATGCTTGAGGATTGTCCTGGTGGATTCAAATCTAGTGTAGGTCTTTGGCCAAGCAATTTACCCAATGGTTCAACAATCAACTTGTGCAAAGGATGTAAGTGGAGAGGAAGATCTCCTCCCATACTTTGAGGGCTTTAGACCATAAGGAAAGAAATCTAGGCTCCACCTAACAAAGATGAAGGAGAATTCCCAACCATCCATTGGTCAGCCCTAGTATATTAAGAGCCATTTCTTCGTCCCTTGATAGAAAACGTAAATGATTGGGAAGGTATCGGTTATCCTTTGACAATACTTACTTTGAGAGCCAATTGGCTCTTATCCATCCTCTAAGGGTCTCAACAAGAGGGTCTAGGACCATGACATACGTAATCTTGAAGCCAATCCTTAACCAATCGTGTTGCAGCTCCATGATTCACTTGGTACCAAATCCATTTTGTGGTTGCTCCGCTCTGTTCAAGACCATTATGGGAAGGCTGATTTGCTCTTCATTTTCTCTTCCATCATGCTTAGAGGCCTTCTACTTCTACTTAGAGATCTTGAGGTCAACGAGGTTTACAGCTTTCTGATTTTCTTCCCTAGTTATTACACCCTTTTCAAGCTGTGCGTATCCATAATAGCACATGCTGAATCCTCTACACATTTGCCATCCATATTGAGCTTATACAGCCCTCGACATAGTGAACCAGATGCTACAATGATGTCACCACAAGAGAGATCATGAACAGTACATCTGTCATCCACAAATTTTACAACCAAACCTGTTTTGGCAAATGCGGAGACTGACAGCAGATTCTTTTTGATCCCTGGCACATACAATGCATCAAAAAGTGTAAAGGTGTTGCAATTTGCAACATTCAGCACAATCTGTCCAACTCCTTTAACGGGATAAGAGGAGTTATTGGCACAAGTGACAGTATTCCCTGTGGGAGCAGACTCAAGGAAAGTGAATAAACTGCGCTGCGAGGTGATATGCTTAGTGGCACCACTGTCAAAGTACCATACATCTGAATCTACTGCAGACATACATGTGTCATGCAAAGATGGGTCATAACTGCACTGCGCATTGAATGCCCATTCTGTATCTTGAACAACATTAGCAGATTCATTGTTAGAAGGAGAGGCATCTGCAACAGCCATACCAGCCTCTTTCTTCTTAGCCTCTTTCGCAGCCAGCTTAGGACACGCTTTGATGACATGATCATTTCCCTTACAGTACTTGCAAAATGTCTTCTGTTTGTCACCCTTCTTCTCATCTTTATCTTCCTTCTTTGGTTGCGCAGCATTTGCAGATTTCTGCTTACTAGAAGAAAAGCCAGCTTTACCTTTCGCGCTTCTCTGACTAGCAACGAAAGCTTGATCTGCGACACGCATAATATTCCTGTTTTGCCTTGACTGGTCTTCTTGCAGCAAAACAGAAACTAACTCCTCAAATGATAAGGCATTGGGATTGCCTTTCATCATCAAGCGAAGAGTGGAAGCAAAACCCTGATAAGAATCTGGTAGACCATTCAAAACAGTCTGCACAAGTGAACTGTCTGACAGGATTTCATCTGCAGAAATGAGCTGCTCTTTGAAATCCTTGATCTTTGTCAAAAAGCTATCCATAGAATCACCTTCGTTCATATGCTCACTCTCCAACTGTTTTCGGAGGTAAGCAACACGAGCCTCATTTCTTGCCTGATACAATGTGGCAAGTACATCCCAAGCATCCTTAGAAGTCCTGCAGGAGCGAATATGTGGGATAATGGTACGTTTGACAGACAGCGCAATCAAGGCATGAGCCTGCGCATCTCTACCATCCCAACGAATCTGCTCTGCTGAAAGTGGTGGTTCTCGAACAGCTGCTACAGCACTTGTGCCTGCACCATCATCAACAGTACCTGTTTCTGATGTGTTTGCAGCATTCCCAGCCACAATAGGACGTGCATCAATACCCTGCACAATGTTCCATAACCCCTTTGCTACCAATACATGTCGCATCATATATGCCCACAATGGATAGTTGGTGCCATCCAACTTATCCTCAGCAGCCAACATGCGGAATACATCATTGTTGTCAGCCATGGCCAATGACTGTACTACTAGATGTAAATGCTGTCTGTAAGAGGTAAACCTGTATAAAATCGACCTGTGCTATGTAGCACAGCCCAAAACAGACGAATGGGCACCTGTCCTGCAGATTTTAATCTTGACAGAAAATCTGCACAGTAGGACGATTTTGCCTGCGCAGTACTTGGAATGCAAAAACGGAGGGCGAAATGACTTCAGATCAAAATTCTGAAATGAACAAGCCCTACGGGCTCTCCCACGGCATATACTAACCTGCAGACGCTCGTGAAACCTCGTCGCAATCGGAGGAGATGAAGCGGCAGGTGCCGGTGATGCTGCCCGGGAGGAGGAAGCCTGCTCTGATACCAATTGTTGGAATTAGGGTTGCAGGAATGCACACACAACTTCAAGAAGATGAGGAAGCTTGAGCACAACACAGTAGTGTATTATGAGTGCCAAAAATGAAAGATAACAAGCCCTAGAAGATAATGGGCGTATATACAATGCACGGGGGAAAAAACCTCCTAGTGAGGGAAAAAGTGCCCCGGCGGTCCTAAGTGTGTTCACACACATCACTACTATAATATGGTAACATCTTACACCAAGTGTTCTAATACTTGGAATCCCAATCTCATCATCAAGGCTTTGCTCCACGCCACTAGACTCTCCATCAACATAAGAATGCCCTGCAGAAATGTCAGACATACCAAGAGGCTTACCAACCTTCTCTTTGCTTTTTCGTGATGTACCAACTACATTTCAGGACTGGTATTTTGACGCAGCCTACCACTCCATGGTCTATCAAATAGAACCAACACAAGAGGACTCTCGAGATCCCCTCAATGAGACTGTGATTGCTGACTTACATTCTATGCAATCACATTTCCAGGTAGGCTTCCTTAGTCCTTCAAATTTTAATTGTTGGGGTAAAGGCATTATGCCCACCCTTATAGTGTGTACTAGCCCATAAGTTTTATAGTACATAGTACACTTAGTACTTTTAAGTACACTATGTGTACTAGAGCAAATAACATGTGTGATAGGGGAGTCACACACTCATACTTTGTGAGTTGACTTATCCCCACATGTCTCTCTCTCTCTCTCTCTCTCTCTCTCCCTTCTTCTCTGTGTGTGTCTCCCACATGAAACCCTAACTCTCTCCCTTCAACTGGTATCAGAGCTTTGGTCCCAAGGCTAGGGTACTCTTTTTTTTCTACATGTGTTGAAATCACCTGGGCACTCTTCGGTGAGAGCAGGAAGTCGAGGGCGGAAAGAGCAAAAAGTCGAGGGTGGCCGTAGCGCAAAGACACGCAGGTGGAGTGGGTCAGCTGAAAAAGAGTCTTTATGGGCTCAAACAGGCACCAAGGGAATGGTATCATAAATTTGATACATTCATGAAATCCCAGGATTTCAGGAGGTGACATAGATCACTGCTTATACACCAAGAAAGCTTTGGATGGCACTCTATTGATCCTCATCTTGTATGTTGATGATATGTTGATTGCTGAGAAATCTCGTAAAGAGATGGATGCCTTGAAGAGGAGGCTGCATCAGACCTTTGATATGAAGGATTTGGGTGATGCAAATCACATTTTGGGTATGCGGATACTTGGGACAGAAATCAGCATGTGTTGTATTTGTCTCAGAAGGAATACATTGGCAAAGTTTTGCAGAGGTTCAATATGGAAGGGGGGAAGAAGACTAGTACTCCTTTGCCTCCATATGTGAAACTCAGTGCTATGAACAGCCCACAGTCGGATAGTGACAGGGCTGATATGGCCAAGATTCCGTATGCTTTAGCTTGTGGCAGTCTCATGTATGCCATGGTTGCTACCAGGTCGGACATTGCATTTGCAGTGGGAGTGGTTACTAGATACATGGCCAACCCTGGCAAGAAGGATTGGGAAGCAGTGAAAGGTGTCATGAGATACCTGAAGGGCACACAGGATATGTGCATCTGCTTTGGCAAACAGGATGCATTAATGCATGGTTACACGGATTCGGATTATGCCGGTCATCCAGATAACCGGAAGTCTACTACCGGTTATGTGTTTACATTCACAGGAGGTGCTGTGTCATGGATATCCAGGATGCAGAAGTGCACTGCCTTATCTACTACAGAGGCCGAGTATATTGCAGCCACAGAGGCTTGCAAGGAGGCATTATGGCTATCTCGGTTAGTGGTTGATTTGGGTTATACAGGGGATATTCCATTGTTGCATTGTGACAGTCAGAGTGCCATCCAGTTGGCAAACAACCCTGTCTTTCATGCAAAGACGAAGCACGTGGATGTGAAGTATCACTTCATCAGAGAGGTGATAGAGAACAAGCTGATTCAGCTTGTCAAGATTCATACGGATGACAACCCGGCTGATCTGTTGACAAAGAGTTTGCCTCCAGAGCGGTTTGCTCATTGTTGCAGACACTTGATGGGCATTGGATGAGGCCAGTTTCAGCCTTGATATGGCCTTGTATATTATCATGTACATGCTGATTTTTCTTTTCCTTCATTTAAGGGCACTTTGCCTTTAAAGGCATTATGCCCACCCTTATAGTGTGTACTAGCCCATAAGTTTTATAGTACATAGTACACTTAGTACTTTTAATGTACTAACTGCACTATGTGTACTAGAGCAAATATACATGTGTGATAGGGGAGTCACACACTCGTACTTTGTGAGTTGACTTATCCCCACATGTCTCTCTCTCTCTCTCCCCCTTCTTCTCTGTGTGTGTCTCCCACATGAATACCTAACTATCTCCCTTCATTAACTTCCTTTAAGTTTACTCATTGATAGTATTCACCCATGCACCTCTTAATTATCATTTCTTCTATTGTGTGCCCTTTTCATTGTAGTGTCATTGTTGGAATCGCATCATCATGTATCGTAGTAAACTCCTTTCTGCTAAGAACATGAGGAGAGACTTTTCTAATTGGGAGGTGTGTCTCCTCCTTGATAACAATCATCGGGGAGAGTCTTCTCTTCTGTTGGGGAGGTGTGTCTCCTTCTTTTGAGTTCTTCTTAGGACCTTCCACCCCCCAGTTTTTCTTTCATCAAATTTCGACATGTTTTCTTTCTTAGAGCTTTTTGAGGGAATCACTCCTTGACTCAAATATCCTAGATAACTTAGTCATTCTAATAAGTTACCTAATTGCGATAATTACCTTAAAGCTTTTAAATTTCTCCCAAGCCACCCTTCTTTTTACACAACTTCAATATTTTTCACCTCCTCTTCTAAGGTTTTCATTTTCTCTTGCTCCTTCCAAATTGGTGACCATTCATCATCAGTCCTTTCTACTTTCAAGCTTTTATTACTCTCTTCACTACTTTCCACTTGACTGGTATAGATTGTTTGGTGTCATGCTTTTGCTTTAGTTCTTCAGATTTCTTCTTTGAAACTAATTTTTGGGCTCTTGTATCTTCCCCTTTGCTTCTTTTTTTACCATCCCTTCTTTGGTGTTCTTCCCATATTTTACAAGGGGTCCTTTGTCTTCCCTTATCTCTTACTCTTTCTTTTTCAAAGTTATACTCGGGTGATTGTGTGCTATTTCTTTATTCTCGAGGCCTTTCTTTTTATGCTTTGTTCTACTTACTTTGGTGAGGTATGTTTTTGATCCTTGTTATTTTTGTTTCTATCTTTAGTTTACTTTATAACTATACACATATCCTTCCTTGAGTTGTATTGGTTTTATCATACCTTTCCTTTTGGACATTGACCTTTGCTTAGTGAGTCAACTTGTTTCCCTTTACACATTTTCTTTGTTTTCTCTCTACTCCTTTATTAGGAGTTTTTCTCATCTTATCTCATGGTCCACACCTTTGGCTTTAATGCATTGATCTATCTTCATCCCTTATGGAGGATTATCGCTCCTTCCATTCTCAGACTCTGTACCACATGTCTCAACTTTACTGCCTCTTTAATTGGTTGTTTTCCCAAACATTGCCCTGGTAGCTGTGTGAATTTCCTCTTCCTACCAGGTCGAAGTATGTTGTGTAGTATCTTGCCACAATTTTGAGTATGTTGTGTATTGTCTTGCCACAATCATGGCATCGGTGCTTTTAACATTCTTTTGATACTAGCATGCTTTTCGAAGTGGCCTACTCTTCCACTTAGTAATCGCACCTAGATGTACTCTTCCTCCACATGTCCTCTTTTCTCACATCTTGTGCACCATGCTTTTTCTCTCTCAGGTGCACCTATTTCTTAGCTATTTTTCTCTCAGTGTGCACCTATTTCTCTCTTAAGGGCACCTATTTCTCTCTTAAGGGCACCTATTTCTAGCCAATAATTTCTGATCTAACAATGCAACTATCTTCTCATATTCGAATTGAGCTTCTAGACTCATGCTTTCTTAAAGTAAGTATATCCCTTGCAATTTGTGATTGCAATTCCTAGCACTTTCACCAAATGTGGATGGTACTCACTCTCAACCTCAAGTATGCCAATGGTATTAGAACTTTGTTGTTGCTTGACTTGGCTTGGGTGAGTAACAATCACATTGACCACCATTGTTGCTCGACTTGGCTTAGGCGAGTAGTGGTCATTGATCACCATCATTGCTTTCATGATTAAGAGTCCACCTTATCGCTTGCAAGCCTGTGGGATAGGGTCCATGATTGGCACACTTGGCACATTCAAAGTCCACCTTCCTACTCACTAGCAAGTGTAGGGTATAGGTTCCATGATCGCCATTACCTAACCTCTAGTCCCCTAGGTCAAGAACCTCTAGAGCACTACCACACTAGGCACATTAGATATATTACCAATACATTTTTATATTTAAGACAAATGACACAATATCTGTATTATATCACAAGGGAAATAACTACAGTGCAAATGGTTTTACAATATGGAGTTTGACTAGTCATATACAAAGTTTAAGATTGCATGTTCTTGTTAAATCACTATTAAAGCTTTAATGTTTCCTTTGGAACACTTTACTTACTATAGTGTTGTCTTGCAGATCTTGTCATACTTTGCCTTGGTGGTGTGTTTTACAGTCTCACCACATCCCCACGAGCTTTTATGATGCAAAACTGCAACAACCCACACACCTTCCCTACACGTGGCATCAACTTGCTCTTCATCGACATATTCCAAGGATGGAATCTACATCAGGAAGAAGGGAGGCATGTTAACCCTCTTTGATGATCTCTCAAACATTGATGCTAGCCACCACCACACCAATTTCCACCTCCTATGGCCATGGGCACGTTGAGATTGCCACCTTTCACTCTTATAAGCCCTAGTTTGTATATTTGGTGTGTATGATCTCCAATTGTCTATGAAAGGCATGTCATGGGATTAGATACCTGAGAACCTATTTTTTAATTGTAGTAGGCTATGTATGAACACTATGGGCTAAGTATAAAGGCCAATTTGTAACTCTCACACCTTATTCTCTTATATGATCTTATATGAATACATTGTGTGCTCTTGCTCTCTACTCTTTCACCTTCTTGTTTGTCGATTGCTTGCCTAGTGTAGGCTTTGAGTTATTGTGTGATCATGTATGCATGTGTGAGTGTGTGTGTGAGAGAGAGACGTGAGATCACGCGGTGAGTGCGATTGAGCTACGAGGCATTTGCAATGGTGGTGACACGGAGGTTGAGCTTGTGGGTTCTTCTTGTTGACGGTACCTATGAGTGTACAATGAGGATCGACCAAACGCAAGTGTATTACATGAGGTGACTAACACACCCTGCTGACTCTTTGTGTGCTACCTATTGGTAGATTAGGTCCCGATTGGAGCTCGTGGGCTCTTGGGAGTAATACACACGTTTCCATGACATTTGGTTTGAGCCTCCTTCGCTTATTAGTTGGAGTGAGGAGCTCCCACCATTACCAATGTAAGCTCTTTTAAACTTACGATGATAAGCTAATGGATCCTCTTAATAACTTCCATGAAAGGCATGTATTTTTCCAGTTCTGAATTAGATGTTGTAGAATAATAAAAAGAAAAGAAAAAAAGAAGCAGTAAGATCCTAAAATTAATTATCTCCTTCTGTATATATGGCAAGGATATCACACACCCCTCACTTACAAGTATATTTGGCATATAATATGTTAATTGCCTTGTCAAATTTTAAGTTGTTTGTTGTTTGAACAATCTGTGATCCCGATGTAATTTCTTTTGAGGAATAAAATTATCTTTTGCCCATAATTGGCTGCAATATTATCATTTTCAATTTTGTATCATTCATTGTCTTTTATGACATCATGAAGTCACATGCAAAGGCATCCAATGACATGCACATGTGTATAATGACGTGCAATACTCCTGAAGTGCATGCAATGTACGGTATTTGTGTTACGAGCACCTATGTATATGAAGCACACGAATCCTTGAAATGGGATGTACAAAAAAAAAACAATACATACTCACTCTTTCCCAAAAAAGTATGAAAAGATGCCTTCATTATTGGGGTGTAGAAGTTTGAGGGAAGATGTCTCCAGACCAAAGTGGTGGGCTGAATTGCCATATGGCAAGTCCATGGTTTTATTGATGATGCATTTAAGCATTTCTTTCTTGAGGAAGTGTGAAAGGGAACAAACATCATTGGCTTACTTTGTGCCATCATCTCGGAGGACAAGTGACCGCCCATATAAGTAAAGATGATGGTGTATAGCAGTTATGACAAAAGAGTTGTATTTGGAAGTTGTATGTGAATGAACTTGGTTTTATTTCCAGTTGGAAGTAGTAACCTCAATCTTGAGGATGTAATGTTGTCATGGTTTTCTCCCTCTCGCTCTCTCTTGCCCTCTCCCCTTTAAATAATTATATCATGACTCTCTATCCCTCTCTCGCCCACTTATTTCTCACCTCGCTCTCTTGATGGAGGGGGGAGGGAATATCTTGATTCCAAGATTCCAAAAAAGAGGGTGGGAGAGAGAAGGAGAGAGAGAGGGGGGGGGGGAAGAAGAGAGAGAGGGAAGAGGGTGGGGGAGAGAGGGAGATTGAGTGGGAAGGAGAGAGGGAGGGTGGGAAAAGGAGAAAGAGTGAGAGAGAGGGAAGGAGAGATGATGCATAGGAAGGGTGATGGAGAGGGAATGAGAGATTATGCATAGGAAGAGTGAGGGAGGAGGGCAAGGAAGGAGAGAGGGAAGAGGGTGGGAGAGGGAGAAGGAGAGGGAGAGGGAGAGAGAAAGGGACAATGTTGGGAGAGAGAGAGATAGAGGGAAGGAGAGAGATTGAGAGGGAGGGTGGATAAGGGAGAAAGAGTGAGAGGGGGAAGATGATGAGAGAGGGAGAGACAGAGGGAAGAGAAGAGGAGTGATTATGCATAGGAAGGGAGAGGGAGAGAGAGAAAGAGAGAGAGGGAAGGAGAGATTATGCATAAGGAGGGTGGGAGAAGGAGAGAGAGAGAGAGAGAGAGAGAGAGAGAGAGAGAGAGAGAGAGAGAGAGAGAAAGGGAAGAGGTTGGGAGAGAGAGAAAGATAGAAGGAAGAAGAGAGAGGGAAGAGGTTGGGAGAGAGAGAAAGATAGAAGGAAGAAGAGAGAGTAAGAGGGAGGGTGGATAAGTGAGAAAGAGTGAGAGGGGGAAGAGGGTGGAGAGAGAGAGAGAAAGAGAGGGAAGAGAGGGAAGAGGGTTGAGAGATAGAAAGAGAAGGGAGGAACTAAGTTGGGATAGAGGGGAGAAAGTGGTTTGGGTTGGGAGATGGTGGTGGAGGTTATAGGAGATAGTGGTAGGTTGGGGGCTAGAGGTAGTGATGGTCCATGGAGGGACTGGAGAGAGAATGTCCACATTTTTAAGAGAAAAGAGTTTCTAGTAAAAGCTCCCTCAAAAAATACACTCCTCTAATTAAAGTGATGGACAAGCAAGTCTTCTTGCATAGATTGAAGACCTTACAACCTCTTTGTGCTTACATTGAAGTAAGTAGCTATGGTATTAACAAGCTTTTCTAGTCTCTATCAAGATTATATATTATAATACAATTGCCTAGGTGACTTTCAATAAAGCAATAAAATCCAAATGAGGATTAAAGTTTAAGCATTATTGAAGGATTAGTTGAATCTACCTTAGAGCCTAACCAACCAAATATAAGAACGAGGGGAGGAGATATAAAAACCACATTTACTACAAAAAGCTGCCAGACAGATTTAGAGAAAAGTTGCATGAATGCTTAGTCCCACATAGGGAAGAAAAAAACAAGCAAAAACATGCACACGCATAAAATGATGCATAATCATTTAAAGGCTATCCAACTCCAAGCAATTATAATCACCTAGCAAAGTGCGGCTATACATTAGGATGATTGTTTTGTTTGTTTTTTCAAAAATTAAAAGAAAATGGCCACTTCATTTTTTGGCTACCACCTTATAGTTGTCACCTTACAAAGCACCATTGCATGCAAAGAGAGTAGTCGACCTCCTTGGCAGCTTTAATGTAAAGTTGGTTAACCTCCCTTGGGTAGCTTCCATGCATGGTCGATTGTTGACCTCCATAGCAGCTTTAATGCCATATATATCCCTATATATATGAGCTCATTTGAGAGCTTTCATGCATAGCTTACATGCATAGCTTACATACTTAAATTCGGCTATGCGCCGAAAAACTCCTATACACAACAATGCATAGATTGTATTATAAGCAGGCCTCTATACCTATATATATATGAGCTCGTTTGAGAGCTTTCATGCATAGCTTACATACTTAAATCCGGCTATGCATCGAAAAACTCCCACTTGCCACAACTGTGGGAAGCCACGACACATGGTAAGAGACTGCTACAGCAAACCCAATGGAAAAGGAACGACATCAGCAAACTTCATGGAGGCTCCTAAGGAAGTGGAGTCAGATCATCTTTTCTGAGAAGAGAGAGAGAAACCCCACAACCCAATGTAACTTGCCCCAGCAGAGTAAAACCACCTCTGAGCCACCGATGATGTAGGCCATGTAGTAAATATATGTGTGAGCACCTGTAGTAGCCTTGGACACATAGAGAGAGAGAGTGTCAAGGACTATGAGTTTAGGGACTTGAGGCACTGGTCGCGGACTATCAAGTAAGAGGGAAACTTGGTATAGGGTCCAGGTGTGCTAGGAGTATTCACTTGAGGGGAGGTGTTGAAATATACAAGTGAATAGGATGTGTGCAGGAACAAGCCCTTAGCACAAGAGGCTGTAAAAGAGAATCTGTAAATGTGAGAGAAGCTGTGAAAAGGTAAGAAGTATACTAGGAGAGAATAAAGGGTAGCATGAGGAGATTTAGGAGGTGTGGAGATATTCTAGGAAGAGGTGGAGTGAATCAAGGAGAGATCAATGGGATTAGATGCTTGGATGTAAACCCTATAAATTGAGGCATTGGCCTAATGAGAATTTGCTGGTTTTTTATTATCCATGCCTACATTAAGCTATCAGTTAATTGCTCACTAATCACGTCTTAATTATCATCTAATCTCTTTTCTAATGATGTTGATTCTAGCATTTAATCCACCATAGTTCATCACATTGCTACAAATTTAACATTGAGATGATGCTAGAATTACGGAATAATAATGGATGGAGCCATCTCCTTGTAAACAAACTAGATCCTCCTCTTTGTTACACCTCTTCTAGTTTGTTCAGGGATTTCCACCTTATCACTACACCCCCACCAACATCATTGACTTCATGTGGGTAAAATAGACTCTTGGGGGACAACTCCCAAATTTACCTAGCAAGCATTGTAGCTTGTGCCACTCAGCCTCCTTTTCCTTTGAACATACTGTAGATGTCCAAAACTCTCTCACTGGCTGGTACTGCTACATAGTTTACTTCACTTACAAGTCAGCACATGTTACATATGCAATTGCGCGTGGCCCATGTAGGGAGACCACATCAAATCTCACGGAGTTTACTATAGAACAAAGCAAATCCATGCAGACATGATACACACTGTAACAAAGTGTTCCTCTCCTTCAACTTCTTGATGAAGTATGGCTTTAATATTTGGAATGTGTGAAAGCCAATGATACAGGTTGGTGGATGTTCTTCTTTTAGGTTTAAGAAGAACTTTAAAGACCTACGTAGCTCGCGCCTGACATATCCCAGACTTGGGCTTACAATGGGGACATGGCATACAACACAATCATATCCTAAAGGGTTCTATTGCTATACAATGATGCACTGATGATGAGCTATCTTGTCACCATGCACTACAATGCAGAGGAGAGAGAAGGGGGAAAAAATTATTAAAAAATACATATATATATTCTGATGATGACACTCAACCACCAACCATTTCGAATGTGTCACCTCTTCCCACTCCTACCTTGGAGGAGTGCATTTTTCTACTCGAGAGATGCAACTTGAAGAACAACGCAAACACCATTGCGATCATGAGGAATCTCTTGATGTCATGCCTCCTGAAGATGATCGTTTGAGTTAGGTGTGTTCCTTTCAAGAACCCCGTCTGTGTATGCTTTCTCCATTTTGCACTTCACATGAGCCTAAACTTATGTATCAATGTCAGCTTTAGATGGTTTGATTTATCGTAAACAAATAGCACGCTTAGTATCGACATATGCTTATTAATTTTTTTGTACCTCTATCAATTATTGATGGAGATTTTAGGCTAGATTGAGCCTACATAGACAAGGTAGATATGCCTTGGGTGTGTGTGTGTGTGTGTGTGCATGCATTGTTGGGGATTGGGGGCATTGGGTTGAAGAGTTTGACCATTATTGGTTTGGACTCCCTACCTAATGGACGCAAGGGTCACAACTTGGATTTGGATGCCCTACCTAATGGGCTTACAACTAGCACAAGGGTCATTACTTGTTGTGAAGCCTGAAAAAAAAAACTTCTCCAAGGAGAATAATCCACTTGGCAAGCACTTCCCATTATCAAAAAGAAGAAACTCTACTCTAATTTGTACACTTAATTGTAGGTTTATTTTGATAGGGCCTTTGTGCTTTCCCTCTTCTATGACTATTTGAAACCCATCATTATCTTTTATACATCTCTAAATTCTCTTTATCAAGGTTGGGGAGGGGGATTTTTCTATGAATAACTTCTTATAAAATGCCTCCATGTATTACAATGGAAACAAGCATTACACATACTCCTACAAAAGATTTGACATGTCAATACTAAATGACATGTCAATACTAAATTCTTCCATAATTGATGACTAAGGTCTCAAGGAGATCTTTGTTACGATCCATTTCAATCAATGCTTGAGGATTGTCCTGGTGGATTCAAATCTAGTGTAGGTCTTTGGCCAAGCAATTTACCCAATGGTTCAACAATCAACTTGTGCAAAGGATGTAAGTGGAGAGGAAGATCTCCTCCCATACTTTGAGGGCTTTAGACCATAAGGAAAGAAATCTAGGCTCCACCTAACAAAGATGAAGGAGAATTCCCAACCATCCATTGGTCAGCCCTAGTATATTAAGAGCCATTTCTTCGTCCCTTGATAGAAAACGTAAATGATTGGGAAGGTATCGGTTATCCTTTGACAATACTTACTTTGAGAGCCAATTGGCTCTTATCCATCCTCTAAGGGTCTCAACAAGAGGGTCTAGGACCATGACATACGTAATCTTGAAGCCAATCCTTAACCAATCGTGTTGCAGCTCCATGATTCACTTGGTACCAAATCCATTTTGTGGTTGCTCCGCTCTGTTCAAGACCATTATGGGAAGGCTGATTTGCTCTTCATTTTCTCTTCCATCATGCTTAGAGGCCTTCTACTTCTACTTAGAGATCTTGAGGTCAACGAGGTTTACAGCTTTCTGATTTTCTTCCCTAGTTATTACACCCTTTCAAGCTGTTGTTGCTCTTAGACGAGCAGGTTGAAGGGTAATGTCTCCGTAAAGATCTATTGTTGGGACCTCCTTTAGCCGAGAGAGAGAGAAGGCTGGGACTGTGTTTAACGATTGCCATGTGCCAAGCAACCTCTTGCACGTGAAGGGTCTTGTCCTGCAACTGGCTGGAAGGAAATCTTGCGAAACCTGAAAGGGTAGGTCCTTGCCAACACCGTCAGCTACGAGGCTTCATCGCGATGACGCTACTGAGACGGAGGAACCACACGTTGGATTCATGTACGAGGGAGGAGAACCTTTAGACGGAGCTCTTAATTAGGATTCCGCTGGCAAGGGCTGTAAAGCATTAAGAAGAAAGGATATAAGCAGGCCCGAAACCCTAACTACGGCTGTCTCCTAATTACTCTTGATCGAACAAGTGTTTCATTCTCTACAAACAATCCTTTCTCAACCTAGGAAATGTTGTGATCTAAGAAAACGTGAGATTTTATAAATAGTTTTCTATATATAGGTTGCTGTGCCATTTGGTGGTGGTTGTGATGGAACTAATAAAGCCAACCGCTGAAGCATTAGCAAGGGTTTGTAAATGCATACGGCACCTATATATGTATAATATTTTTGATAATATCACATATGGGAAGTTTCCAACCCAACTCACGAAATCTGTGACTTGACAGAAAGCTATGAAATCACTTCGTGGTACCTTAAAATTGAAGCCTGCATAACATCACTACTGCATAATTTGGTAAGTATTTAAATAAAATATTTGCAAATAATTCGATATTTTGTTGCCACCCCCATAGAAGAGCTGTTGTAAGCTACCAGAAGCAACCCTTCATAGCAAATTCCATCTGTGAATATATATATGTATACATATGTTACATGTATATTCTCCTTTTCAACCAAACGTGTGACATGCTAAAACCCTCCACCCCCCAAAGAGGACCTTGCATATCAACTTCCACACGCTAGGCACTCTTCTCGGTTCTCCAGAGAGCACACCATTTGAGACATCTTCGTCTCCTCATTGACTTCTGTTGAAGGCTTTCGAGCTTCTTGCTATCAATAGCAAACAAGATAGATAAGCCTCTTGTTGCAAGCATAACATAAACGCATACATTCACAGCAAGAAAAAAAAGTCTTATTTATCTCCATTACCTTAATTGTTGAAGTGTCCACAGTAAATTTGATTGCATCTGCTGCAGCCTTTGATCTCAAGTAATACATACCTGTCTTCAACCCCTGCACGGTGTACACCAGGGAGCATAGATTTCAGTAAAGTAATGCAAGTGTGCAGAGAACATCAAAAGCCAGCAAGACTCAAATTGAGATACTCACCTTGGACCAAGTATAGAAATGCAAAGAGGTCAATTTGCCAAAATTGGGCTGATCCATGTGTATGTTCAGACTCTGGCTTTGATCGATGTAGCAACCACGGTCTGCAGCCATGTCCACTAATGTTCTCTGTTTGATCTCCCAGACAGTCCTAAAATCCAAAGCCAGAATCCACTTGTTAATGACACTCTATACCTAGCTCAGAAAAGGCCCAACTTAACTGACATTAGCTGTAGGTAGCACCTGTAGATAGCTTTCAAGTCATCCGGAATTTGAGGTATTTGCTGGATTGACCCATTGTAGTGAATGATGGCATTCTTCAGATCAAGGCTCCAAAGCCCCATGTCCGTCAAGTCATTCAGCAGGTGCTTGTTGACCACCACAAACTCACCACTACAGCCAGCATCCCATGAGTGAGGTTTCAAATCAAAGCAATATCGATGTATGATGCCATTCAAACTAGAAAAGCCCACATAGTCATTTACCTGAGCACTCTTCTACTGTACATGTTAGAAGTGTAAGGCTCAAAGCATTCATTGTTGCCCAAGATTTGGCTTGTAGAAGCCGTTGGCATGGGAGCCAGGAGAAGCGAGTTTCGGACACCGTGCTCAGAGACAGTCTTCCTTAAGGCAGGCCAGTCCCATCGATTAGAAGGCTGAACTTGCCACATATCAGGTTGAAGTATTCCCTGCAATGTAGAAATGGAAAGAATCAAAACAGGCCCAAGCTAGACTGGAAGAGCACGAAAAGAAGTTGCTTTGAAGCTTACCTTGCTCACGGGGCTACCAACATAAGTCTCATAAGGACCTTCCTTGACAGCCAGCTCAGCTGAAGTCTTAAGTGCATGAAAGTAAATGGTTTCAAAAATATCCCTGTTAAGCTGCTGGGCCTGAAATTCCAGGAAATGCATGTGAGATAAAATCCCCACGCATTTTATGTACACTGTAGCAAATGAATATGGGGATAGCCATCAAGGGAAAGTAATGCGCCCAAACCTCTTCAGAATCAAAGGGCATGCCCATCAGAATGAAAGCATCAGCAAGGCCTTGAACCCCTATGCCAATTGGCCTGTGTCGCATATTGGAGCGTTTAGCTGTCTCAACTGGGTAGCAATTCACATCTATAATCTTGTTTAGATTGTACGTGATAGCTGCAGTTATCTGAAAGAAAAGGCATGTTAGCTCATATATCTAAAAAGTCATTGTAGCACGTAAAGCTAAATGCAGCAACAATAACAAGTAAATATTTAATACCACTGACCACTCCAAGCTTCTCAAAGTCAAAGTATCGATTTTGATGGCCTTTACTGCCAATCATCTTGGAAGGATGAGATTCTAAGGGAACACCCTGCAGTTACACACGTGTCACTTGAAATCAGACACCTGCAGAAATATGCTCAAAAGAGAGCATAAACTTAGACCATTAAGTAGACTAGTAAGTTCTGAGAAGAGGGCAGCAGTGTAACCTTCTCTCGCACAAAGCGTGGAAGGGCAATAGAAGCCAAATTACAAACAGCAGTCTCAGTTGGGCTGGTGTACTCTACTATCTCTGTGCAGAGATTAGATGATTTAATAGTGCCAAGGTTTTGCTGATTACTCTTCCTATTGCAAGCATCCTGAAACAAATAAGAACAACAAAACTTAGAAAGACTCTACGAAGCAAAGATGCGACTGCCACCATCTGCCAGAGGGCTTCTCTTACCTTAAACACCATATAAGGATTGCCTGTCTCAATCTGGGCTTCCAATATTGCAAACCATAGCTTCTGAGCTTGAACTACTCTCTTGGCCCTACCCTGCAACCAAGGGAAAATCCAGGCTGTCGTAGTGGAAAGAAAGCATGCAAACTGTAGTCTTAAACCAAAGAACTGAAGGCAGGCATACCTCACTTTCATACTGGATGTAAAGCTTTTCAAACACTTCACCCCAACAATCTGCCAATCCCGGGGCTTCATTAGGGCAAAATAGAGACCAAGGGCCATTGTCTTGGACACGCCTCATGAACAAATCTGGAGTCCACAACCCATAGAACAAATCACGGGCCCTGTTTTCTTCCTGCAAGATCCAGTATACATTATACTCATAGAAAGCTTGAAACATCAAGGTCGTTATAAACAATCCACAGCACAAGAATATGTTATCCTACCTTCCCATGGTTTTTCCTTAGCTCCAACCAATCAAACACATCAGCATGCCATGGCTCCAAGTAAATTGCAAAAGCACCTATCAAGATGAACACGGGCTAACACACCTATTAATCAACCTGGCTAGCTTTTACTATTATTATATAAGATTAAACATTACAAATGTACAGACATGCAGAATCAATCAAATCAGGTGCATGCTTTTCCATCAAAGCCTCCAACAAAGATTGCATCAACCCATGCATGATTCAAGCCTTAGGGAGGCACCCAAACACCAACACACCAGCAAGGCATGCAGAGAAAGTGCCATCAGAAAATCAAGGAGGAAAACTTGCCTTTTCTTTTGCCTCCACCCTGATCTACGTAGCGGGCTGTGTCATTAAAGACTCGAAGCATAGGCACAATGCCATTTGAAGCCCCATTTGTCCCACGTATGTAACTGCTAGTAGCACGAATGTTGTGGATTGACACCCCAATGCCCCCAGCTGACTTACTGATTATAGCACACTCCTTGAGTGTGTCATAAATTCCCTCTATGCTATCGTCTTTCATACAAAGCAAGAAACAACTGCTTAGCTGCACATCAATGAGCAAGAATTAGAACCAAAATGCAGGTCAAAGAGGAATAGAAAAACCATTGCCCCAAATCTCTGACAGAATCTATTTATCTTTAAGAGTTTTTTTTTCATACCTGAGGCTTTGGAGTTCCAGCATTGAATAGTGTCGGAGAAGCATGAGTGAACCAGCGCTGAGATGTCATGTGGTATGTCTTGATGGCAGCCTCAATATCTTCCTTGTGGATCCCTATTGCCACTCTCATCAGCATATGCTGTGGCCTCTCAACCACAAATCCATCGACCCTGAGTAAGTAAGATCTTTCTAGGGTCTTGAATCCAAAGTAGTCATAATCAAAGTCTCTGTCATAGATGATCTCACTATCCAGACGAGCAGCATTCTATACAGAAACAAGGCAACAATAGCTATCAATAGGGTTTCTCAACTTTAGCAGATTCTATTTGTGCAGCTACCTAAGATATAAACAAGCAAGCCACAATGGGTCTCACTGCTAACAAATGGCTAATGCGATTCATGCCCATGCTAGCCAAAGCTTTCTTCAGCAGAGAATGCTCTAACTGAGGATGCTCTTGATAGATTGCCGGAAGCAAATGGGCCACTCAAGTGTTAGTTCTTGCATTAAGTAGGCTTGGATCATGGACATGAATCCTCTAGCCAACCAGATATGGCTAGCATCATATGTACTATGAATCATGGCTATTGAAGTGAGATGCATAAATATTGCAGGCAATCCATACATTGGAGAGTCTAATGTACAGTGCCATGCACTGCCGGAAGGCAGTCATTAAGTAAAGCTATACTAGGGCTTAGGGCCCCTTCACAAGTCTGCTTGGCAATCCCTTCTCTGACAAGAGCTTCGAGATCATGGGGAAGAGGACTCGTGTGGAAGGAGGGGAGCATCAGAATGCCACCTAGTGCGCTTGTGGGCACAGACAGGACTCTCTTCCTCAATTGCAAGATTGCAGGGGAAGAGAGATCACACAGAGGAAGGGCAAAATCACAGTTCCATATGATGCATTTGTGGGCCCAAACAGTGCTGCCCCTACTGCAGCCACCCTTAGAGATGGCTACGGAGACATTGAATTGAACACTAAAAGAATCAAAAAGCATTCAGAGACGCTATGTATTGACATGGCCAGTGTAAACTAAGATATGGGCCACAAGATATGTTGCACCTTAATCACGATGTCATATACATCATCGGCAATCAGGGGAGCTGGAAGGCCTGACCGCTCACTGACATGGCCATACATAAGTTTAACCCTGGACACAAGTTACAAACAAGTTTTAGATGAAAGGCCTGTTTGAATTACATTTGCTTGTCAAGGTATCGTAAAAGAACCGCAAACCTACGTTTCTGAGAAGGATTTCTTAGTGTTCTTGTGGAGGTTAGACACCACGACACGGGCGGCAAGCTGGACGGAAAAAGACGGAAGATTGGTTAGGTGATGCAAAAAATGGCCGAGCGGGGGGGCGGGAAGCGGCACCTACCAGGGCGTAGTCCGGATGATTAGCGGTGAGGGCAGCGGCGGTCTGTGCGGCGAGCTCGTCGAGCTGGCTGGTAGTAACGCCCTTGTAGACGCCCGCGCACACCTTCTGCGCGACCATCACCGGATCGCAGTGCTCCGCATTCAGCCCGTAGCTCAGCTTCTTCAGCCGCGCCGTGATCTTGTCGAAGTGCACCGCTTCCTGCCGCCCATCCCGCTTTATTACATACATGATGACTCTTAACACAGATGATCTGCTGAGCTCAAGAGAGCAACGCTCTTGCTCTCTCTCTCTCTCTGAGAGAGTGTGTGTGTGTGTGTGTGTGTGTGTGTGTGTGTGTGTCTGTGTCTGTGTCTGTGTCTGAGTCTGAGTCAACTAGCATTTGCTGCTCCCATGCGCTCTCGTCGCTTCAAAATTCAAACAATTACAGACTCCCGCGTAAATTTTGGCGCCCTCTTGCAAAATATCAAAAACATTTCATAATTTCCAACCGGTTACACACGGTTTTCCCACGCCTTCATTAAACGGTACTATACCAGCTCGCACATAAACCACGGGGTCTTAAAGACCCTTGTCACATGAGATCCACACCACTGAAGATGGCGCGCACAAATCGTGACCATCCATCTTCAAAGTAAACTCGGCCCATTAAACTACGTAGCACCTGAAAATAGTGCGGTTAATGGTTTGAAACCACATGGTTCCGTTACTTGAAGGCATTGCTTGAAAGTACAGTGTAGTGGTAAGATGTTACCAATGGTGACCCAAGATCTCAACTTCAAATCCTCTTTTGCACATAACATCTTGCTCCAAATTTTCTTAAGTCCCAAACCCAAATTCACCCACACCCCACGATGTGAACTATGAAGTAAATTATGACTTATCAGAGTAAACTAGAAAGTAAACTATGTTAGTAAACTACAAAGTAAACTAAGAAGTAAACTCTGATCGCTTAGTAAACCACAAAATAAACTAAGATGGAATTTTTCCAATTTACTTTGTAGTTTACTCGGTGTAGTCTACTTGGCCGAGTTTACTTCATCCAACAGCCCAAAAAAGGCATCACGATTTAGATCAATGTCATCCATTGATGTCACCTAACAAGGGTCTTTAAGACCCTGTGGTGGTAGACACTGCTGAGGAACTAGCACGCCGGTGCTCGAAAAAAAACATATTTTTCAACCAATCAAAAGGACAACTCTTAATTTTAATCTCTACAATATGTGGTTTTATAACTAAAATATATGAAAAACCATTCCTTTAAAAAAAGGACTACTTAAAATCTTAGCATGTTTTTCTTAATTTTGGCCGGTACAAATATACTAGAATGCCACTTTTTCCAACACTGCTGCTCCCGACTCGTGAGATGCCCATTTAAGCAAAGTGGCGACGCCAACATGAATAGGAGGATATCTCTCACCCCAAGACCAGTGCTCGAAAAAATACATATTTTTCAACCAATCAAAATAAGGACAACTCTTAACTCTATCCAGTTTTTGTTTTGGAAATCTCTACTATAGGCCGGTTTTATAACTAAAATATTTAAAAAATCATTCCTTAAAATAAGGGTTTCTTCAAATCTCATCCTATTTTTCTTAATTTTGGTCGGTACAAATACACTAGAATGCCGCTTTTTGAGCACTACTTCCATCGCCTGGTTTGCATATGTGCATATAGGGCATGTAAGAAAACGCCAAGATTGAAACACATATCGAACTATTTTAATCCACATGCATTGGGGTGGAAGGACTGATAGTGGTGGTAGCCTAGGGGCCCGAGGCATTTGGGGTTGCATTGTAGACCAAATAGCGGCTCTCCAATTACAAGAGACGGGTCCAATAGTTGTGAAAATTAGTATCAAGTTTTGTAGCGAACGAGGATAGAAAAAGGTATTTGTGGCTCAGCAATAAAAGGTTACAGATTACTTTGTTGCTATTTTAGACACAGTGAAAATCCTAGAATCCATAAATTCCAGAGAGCAAAAAACTATGTACACTTTCAAATTATTCCTGACTATTTTTTTTATAGAAAAAACAAGAACCCAATTACATGAAATATGAATAACACAAAAAGTTAAAAATAAGCATGCTAAATATATTGAATTCTTGAGATTACTATTTAGTTCATCTTGCAACAAATCCATACATGCCACTCGGTCTATATCAACATCTGGCAATCACTGATGTCTATATCTATAAACAACTTTATTTCACTACTCGTCGACGATACAATGGGTGCTTCATCATCATGAATACTGGTGCAAATTCGTTCATGCTCTGTTAACCCCATTTTGGGATTAACCTAGAATCTCTCCATTACACATGAGGATAGCATAATAAGTGTCATGTAACGACACTCTAAAGGTTGTAATTATGAGAATAGCGGGCTATGCCACAAAACCATGTAATTTATAACCATTGAGTCCATCTTTTATTAAGTTTTGGACGCCCAAGTGTCAACAAGGGCCAAATGTATACATAACAATGTTCTCATAATGAAAGGCACAATCCCCCTTTGTGGCAATTGAGCTTAGTCTTATCTCCTTGCTTTCTTGCATATCTATGGTGTTTGCCAGAGAGAGAGTTGAGAGGAGAGAGCTACATTCTTGGTACATGTTCCTTTCATGCTTGTGTACTTCAATGTGAGAGTTAAAAAGGAGAGTGTCCTTGTGAGAAGCATGGCAACATCATGGTGACAGCTTGAGGAGGAGGCAATAGAGTGGTGTTGCAAAGCTTGCAGTCTATAGAGATACAAGCTTGGATATTGGCAAACTGAGCATTGTCCTTTACATTAGAGGAGAGGTGGTGTAACTTGTAACATTTTTAGCATCTCGCTGTTGGGGAACACTTATCTTTTCTACTCTATTTGCACTCCCTAACATCTTCTTACAAGTCTTTTTTCCCTTCCTATGGTTGTTTGAAGCTGTGAGATTGGTTGAGAAGAGAACAGGTTGTGGATAAACGAAAGAGAAGAAAAGAAGGAAAAAAGATTGTTTTGCATTGTTTGAGCATTGAAAGTTGTCATTTACATTGTTTGTAGGTTAGGTAATCAACTAGTCTAGCATTTGCATCAATATTTACATGGTGTGAACTCCATAATCATAGCCATGATTGTGCACGGAACATCCATTTGCTGCATTTTTCAAAAGCTTAAAAAAAATCACAAAAATTAAGAGCCATTGATTTCATTGCTTTGGAAAATCTAAACTATAAAAATTAAGATTTGCACCCTCAAACATTGTTTTTTGGGTTGAAACCTAGAAAACCAAGCTCACGTGATTATTGCAACAAACTGAAATCGTGGCCGTGGTTTTTATTCACAGCATGATTCACTCTAATCCAAAAAAAAAAAGATTACGCATTAAATGCAACCTATTTTTGGAAGATTCCATCTTACCCATTCGTAATCATGGTGAAATAATCACATCGTGATTTTTGATCACGTATGTGATTGCCACATCACCAAAAATCACGTCACGAACAAGAAACACTTCGTGATTGTTGACACATCATCAAATATGGCCCATGAATCACGTCATGGTGCAAGAATCACGTCATGGATAAGAATCATACCCGCGACAATTGTTCATGCGCATGACTGCCATGTCACCCAAAATCACGATAACAAAACTTGATCAGTTGATCAGACAGACCTCTAAAACAGGGTCTAAAGGTATCGAGAGACTCATTTAAATAATCCTTGGACCATTTTGGGAAAAAAACATAGCTGTGATTCATCAAAGAATCACGGCCGTGATTCTCAATCTTGCAAAATCATGTCGATTGTACTTCCCATATCAAAAGGGGAATTGTGCAAGTGGGTTCCTAATAGACTTTTGAAACCAAAGAAAGGGGTAAACACTTAAGAATACCCATAAAAGATTATGTGATTTCTTTCATAATCATGCCTGTGATTATTAATCACGCCATCATGATTTTACAAATCCTTGCCGTGATTTTGCAGAAAAGTGTCACTTATATATTTGAAAACTCCAAGTGTGTGCAAATCTTAAATTTGGCCAATTAAGACAATTCCATGCACTTAAGGTCGGAAAGGCTTGTTGGTGATGACATCGCCCCTAATGATATTGCTTCTAACCAACCGGTATCCTCCTACCAGAGAAGTCTTTAGTCAGCTCCTCCCACGATCAACACACAAAGGAGTGTGTTTGATTTGCATAACCTTTTGGTCATCAAGTAGTGAGGAACCCGTGGAAAACGGCTTGAACAAGAAAAGACCAGCTTAGACATCCACACGGAGATGGCTGAGAGGCAACCTTACGGTATGGCAATACATGGAGAGCATTTCACTAATCTCAAGGGATTGAGGCATGCTAAGAATTTTGTTGCATTAGTTAGTTGTAAAGAAGTTGAACTAGCAATGTGGAGGAGGGTATGCCACCTCTAGAGCCTATTCCAGAAGAGCTTCGAGATGACCTAGCTGCTCTCGTAGCACTTCTCTCATGAAACAAGGAACTGTCACAAGGTGATGCAAAGAAAACTTACACCAAGGTTGAGGCAGATGCAATTCTACGAACCCCAGAATTCCAGGAGTACATAAGAGGCTCATTGTTTACAAGGAGGGAGCCTAGGAAGGGCAGTCTTGGATGATGGTGTATACAGAAACATGGAATATGTTGCAATACCCCTTGACCCAAGGGTACATATGAATTGACATGCCGGAGCCACAAGAGGCCGAGGCAAGGGGGACATATAGGATGGTGTATGAAGCCCCACCAAGGTAGCCCCTTATATGGGAGTCGCAACACCCATAGATCTATTAGGGATGGTTGAAGAAATAGGAAGGGGGTTGCTAGGGAGTTGGGTACTGTACCGGTACATGCAAAACTTGTGGATAAATCAGTAACCAAATAAAAATATTTGCATTTTCCATTTCATTGGAAGGGAAAGCACATCAATGGTATCGATTGCTTAAGTCGAAAGACAGGATAACCTTTGCACGACTTAAGAGTATGTTCGTATACCTAGTTTTGAATGAAGCGGAGACAAATGGAGCCCTATTGCTCAATTGTATAACATCAACCAAGAGGAGCAGAAGTTGATGCGAGAATACATCTCTCGTGTGAAGAACCTAAAGTCCATGTATAAACCTAGGAAAATGTTGACAAATGAGCGATTGCTACCATGCTTCCACAAGGGAGTTAGGGATACTAAAATGCACAACTAGTTGTTGGCCAAACCAACATCGCTTGACGATTGTTGACAAATGAGCGATTGCTACCATGCTTCCACAAGGGAGTTAGGGATACTAAAATGCACAACTAGTTGTTGGCCAAACCAACATCGCTTGACGATTGTTGTAAGCTAGCCATTGACTTTGAGGATAACATGCTCGAGTTACCACAACCTGATGAGACAAAATATGTTACTACTACGGCAGCTCCATCGCATGTGTTGGGCCAAACAAGCACGCCCACATCATAGAGACGTATAAAGGATATGACTCTAGATGAGCTAAGCACTACACTCCTAGAAAAGATAAAGCTAAAAGAGGTAAAGGATGCACCCGTGAGCCGGCATTTATACCCTCGATGAGATTTGGTGTAATGCTCAATATGTAGGCATTTATACCCTCTACGAGAGTTGGTGTGGTGCTCAATATGTAGGCAAAATCATATGAGCAAGCACTGAGTGTCCTCAATTGAGGCCTTGCTCATTAATGTATTGTGTTCACTATATGTGACTTGGGAACCATGATATGAGTATGTGTAGGTACCCACATTTAATGCAATAGATGCAAGCTACCTCAAGTGCCTCAGTTGCCTTCCACACGGCAACAATTAGCATTACCTACACCACCTAGACAAGGGCTTGCATTAGGGGCAAATCTTTCAAACGTGTAAAACTAGAAAAGGGGAATGTATAGAGTACATGAAGCACCTATACCGCCACCTTTTCTACTACCACAACCATCAACACCTCTCATAACGCAAGCCAATCAAATGATTATTGAGGAGATGCTAGAGGAAGGAGAGTATGCATGGGAACCTCGACCAACTATGGAGGAGCTAGATGTTAACAGGAGGTAACCCCATAGTAATTCCTAATGTAAGGAAATACAGTGGCGCTAGTATTCCAGCTACATCACAATGGAAGGGCTGTGAGATTAATACCACCATGAGGAGAGCCCCATTTGCAGTGCTACCATTGTCAAGGACCTCACCGAGTGGCCGAGTGTCCACATAAGATTAATGTAACAAACCCGCAAACTACTCAAGTCAACACATACCCTAGGTTGAGTTGCATAAAGTGCAAAATTAACCATCTAATTAAGGACTATCTTTACAGGGGAATTGGAGAGTCTTCAACAATTGCTAACCTGACTATGGGACTTCGACGAATGATTGGGGTATGATCTAGGGTGGTAACAACACCACTCAATGTCATAACCCATGCACAAGCATTAAAGACCCTGCCAGTCAAGTGAGAGTTGTTAGCCAAGCCTTGTATGTGAATAATTGGAAGAAGAAGAAGACGAACAAAGAAGGTGGGATGAGGAGATTCTACAGTGGTAATCCAAGATGGTTGAAACTAGATCCACCATTAAGTCAAACAAAGAACAAGAACTTACAAGAAAAGATGAGGAAGTAACATGAGAGGAAACTGAGTGGGTTGAAGAGTCCCATACACTAAGGGGAGTGGGAGAATACCCAAATGCCCAAAAGGAGATCAAAAAGTTAGAGGTTGCACAAGCTTTAGTCTGCAAAAGTCAAGATATGATTGAGGAATAGTGACAAGCTAGTCGAGCAGTTGAAACACAAAATCTCATGAAGGAAGTCAAACAGCTAAATGGTGGCCAGAGACCGTTTGAGAACACACTGAGGAAGGAAGAAATAACCTATTCTCACATATGTTTTATGAAGAAGGGGATTATCCTCTTTATGATTCAGCAAATCTGATTTTAGGCTCATGCATTGATGAGGCTGGATAAGATCAGGCCCCAAGGGATGTGTCTAGACTGTAGGCTGATCCTCAAACCAATGAAGAAATACCTCTACCTCTCGAGAAGAATGGAGATATAGAGTAAGGGGGAGATAATCTACCTGAACTTGTCTATTTTTTGGTCAACCAAATGGGAAAGTATTATGAGAGTGCTAACACAAATGAAACACTTCTAGTGGTGCACAAGGGTTATCAAGCTCTTGCAATCCTAGATGGGGGAGCCACAGTGAGTATCATCACAAAACAATGTTAGGAAAAATGGGGAAAGCCAGCCTTAGAGCGGACAAACCTCATTGTGAAGATGACCGACGGTACCATGTCATGACCCATGGGAGTTCTGTAGAATTTGAAGATATCAAAACAATGTTAGGAAAAATGGGGAAAGCCAGCCTTAGAGCGGATGAACCTCATTGTGAAGATGACTGATGGTACCATGTCACGACCCATGGGAGTTCTACTACAAAATTTGAAGATGAAAAGTCTTCTCTTTCTGCTATTGCTATACGTTTGTAGTGATGAATTTTACCGGACATGTGGAGTCATACGATATGACTTTAGGGAGGCCTTTTATGAGAAGTGCCAAATTGGTACACGATTGGGCCACATGTCACTTCTATCTATGAAAGGATTCATAAATCCTAAAAGTAGTTGTGCGAGCCTAGAAGAAGCATCCCATGGAGGGGGGCTGTTTAGGAATGATTCGAAAACTATAAACCGAATTGCCAAATTGGTACACGATTGGGCCACATGTCACTTCTATCTATGAAAGGATTCATAAATCCTGAAAGTAGTCGTGCGAGCCTAGAAGAAGCATCCCATGGAGGGGGGCTGTTTAGGAATGATTCAGAAACTATAAACCGAATTGCTTGGTTGCAACTATGTGCAACCCATGAATCACTATAACCATCATAAGAAGAGAACGTCTTGTATGCTTCTCTTCCGAATGATGATTTTTGTGAGAATTAGATACATATATTGGCCATGATAAATGTCATGGTGGGGAAGACTGGGATGAAGTTTGTAGAACATGATGAGATACTAGTTACAACAATATGAATGCTGGGACCCTCAATGGTGAACCAATTATGAGGAGAGCTCTTCATACAAGCAGGGAACTAAATTTGGTGAAGAGAAAGAAGCCTCGATTTTAGTTGTAAAGTTGAAATTTTGAAAATGGCTAAATAAGAAACATTACCGAGCAAATCACAGCGAGATTCTAAGAAGCAAGGTAATGCTACTAACTCCATGGGGGCCGAAAGTTAGCCAGGATCCCCCTAAGCTCTCAAGGTTAGTAAGAAGAAAGCAAAACAAAACTTTGGTTGAGGCGGAACAAGAAGCAACAAAAGCTTTGGCAAGAAGGGAGGAGAATGATGAGGAGCCCGATCTACAGACGGTTCCTAGCCATTTTAAATCCTTTGATGTTGATGAAAAGAAGGCGATTCACCTACAGGCACAAGTTGGCACAGGGGTGGTCAAACAGGATCCTCATATGATGGACCTATAGAGGTGAATATTGGAGACTAGCGAGGACGAGAACCCCAAATTTGTTTGCATTGCCATAGACCTCACTCTGCAAGAAGAAGAGGCATTGATAACTCTGTTAAGAGAGTTTAAGGATTGATTTGCTTGGATTTATAAGGACATGAAGGGAGTGCCACCACCCAAAGTGGTGCAGCATACCATCTCTATCATGAAAGGTTAAAGGCATCATCCATACCAAATGACTCTGAAATATTTAGCAATTGTAAAGAAGGAAATTGATAAACTCATTGCTACGGATCTCGTTTATGAAATTGAACATACAGATTGGGTATCACCAATTGTGATCATACCTAAAGCATGTGTGTTGACTTGAAAAAGGTAAATGCAATGACCCATAGTAGGGATCATTACCCATTGCCCTACACACAGAGCACATTCTAGAATGGGTGGCACGAGCTAAAGCCTACAATGTCTTGGATGGCTTCTCGGGATACAACCAAGTATCCATTTCACCTGAGGACCAGCGTAAAACTGCCTCACAACTTAGGGAAGTTTAGCATGTAAGGTCATGCCATTTGGATTAACCAATGTCCTTGCAACCTTCCAAAGATTAATAAGCACAACCTTCAAGGATTATCTATAAAAAATGGTTGGAGGTATTTATTATTGATCTCTGTGTACATTCGCAATGGTTAGACCATCTAGCTGGCTTGAGAAAAGGTGTTTGAAAGGTGTTGATTGTATCACATTCTCCTTGAACCCTTTAAAATGCCAATTTTGGGTAAAGCATAGAGTGATATTGGGGCACATTGTATCCAAAAGTGATATCCCCATTGATGATAGTGAGGTAAAACTCGTCCTAATGCTTCCACCACCACCCATAAATTACAAGGGGATATAATGCTTCATGGGGCATGTTGGCTATTATTGGAGGTTTATTCTATGCTGATATCACTAGGCCATTGTATAAGCTTTTGATTGTGTTTGAATGGATTGAAGAGTGTCACCATAATTGGGACCTTGTGTTCCATGTCCAGATCGATGCATTAAACTTTGCAATTGGGTGTGTTTTAACACAGTCAAGGGAGCATAAATTAGATTATCTCATTTGCTTTACGAGTCGATAGCTCAAAGCTATTGAGGGGAATCATACGACTGAAAGGGAAGGACTAGCCATGGTGTATGCAATGAAAAAGTATAGACACTACTTGTTGGCTAATAAGTTCATCTTCTTTATAGATCATCAAGCTTTATTGTATCTGGTCGTTGAACAATGATGCTGAGGTGAATTATACCACGATTGAAAGGGAAAGACTAGCCATGGTGTATGCAATGAAAAAGTAGACAATGATGCTAAGGTGAATTATACCATGATTGAAAGGTAAGGATTAGCCATGGTGTATGCAATGAAAAAGTGTAGACACTACTTGTTGGCTAATAAGTTCGTCTTCTTTATGGATCATCAAGCTTTATTGTATCTGTCATCAAACAAGCCTTGTGTGACGAGCCAAATTACACATTGGTTATTTACTATTGATGAGTTTGACTTTACAATCACAATAGTAAGGAAAGGATCGCAACATGTACTGGTAGACCACATGCCCAATTCCTTACCTCAAGGACAAGCTATTATGATCGATGAACAAGAACACAAGTCTATAGGAGAGCTTCCTCTAGAGCCTGCTCTATAGACTTGATGAACTAGTTAATTCAACGGATGGGGAAAGAGCTACTATGCTATACCAAGGAGCTACATAAATTACATTAGTATGCTCCCTCTACATCCAGAGCTTCACCCTCGAGGAGTGATCAAACAGGATCCTCATATGATGGTCTTGCAGAGGTGAATATTGCAGAGATTGGTGACGAGGAACCCATACATGTTTTCATTGCCATGGACCTCACTCTGCAAGAAGAAGAGGCATTAACAACTTTGTTAAGAGAGTTTAAGGACTACTTTGCTTGGAGTTATAAGGACATGAAGGAAGTGCCACCCAAAAGTGGTGCAGCATACCATCCCTAAGATTTAAGGCGTCGGTCAAGCAGCATCCGTGTATCAAATGAATCCGAAATATTCAACGATTGTAAAGAAGGAAATTGATAAACTCATTGTTGTAGATTTCATTTTATGAAGTTGAACATACATATTGGGTATTACCAATTGTGATCATAACCAAGGCGTGTGTGTCGACTTCTTGAAAAAGGTAAATGATGCAGCAACCCGTAGGGATCATTACCCATTGCTTTACACACAAGGCACATTCTAGAATGGGTGGCAAGAGCTGAAGCTTACAGATTCTTGGATGGGTTCTCGGGATACAACCAAATATCCATTGCACATGAGGACTAGCATAAAACTGCATTCACCACAACTTGGGAAACTTTTGGAAATATAAGTTCATCCCATTTGGATTAACCAACACCATCGCAACCTTCCAGAGATTAACGAGCATAGACTTCAAGGATTATCTACAAAAATGGTTGGAGGTATTTATTGTTGATCTCTATGTAGATTTGTAGTGGTTAGACCATGTTTGAAAGGGGTTGATTGTATCGCATTCTCCTTGAACCCTTTAAAATGCCAATTTTGGGTAAAGCATGGAGTGATACTATTGTATCCAAAATTGAATCTCCACTGATGAGCGTAAGGTAAAACTCATCTTAGAGCTACCACCACCCACAAATTACAAGGGGGTACAATACAGGGGTGCACGTTGGCTATTATATTATGCTGATATCGCTAGGCCATTATATAAGCTTTTGATTATGTTTTAATGGAATTAAGAGTGTCTCCAAGGATATGATGAATTAAAGAGGGAATTAGCCAATGCACCCATGTTGAGACTACCAAATAAATGGGTCATTGTGTTCCATGTGCATATCGATGCATTAAACTTTGCAACAATTGGGTGTGTTTTAGCGCAACCAAGGGAGCACAAATTGGATTATCCAATCTACTTCACAAGTCAATAGCTCAATGATGTTGAGGTGAATTATACCACACGACTGAAAGGGAAGGACTACCCATGGTGTATGCAATGAAAAAGTATAGATACTATTTGTTGGTTAATAAGTTCATCTTCTTTGTGGATCATCAAGCTTTATTGTATTTGGTCAACAAGCCTTGCATGATGGCCCAAATTACACGTTGGTTGTCACTATTGATGGAGTTTGACTTTGCCATCATAGCAGTAAGGAAAGGATCACATGTACTGGTAGACCACATGTCACGGATACCTAACGGCTGTTGGTGATGAATTACTGGATGTTGCTCTATTTAAATTAAATTTGGTACCAAAATGGAGTGAAGAAAGCTTTGAGTATTATGCCTATGGATTTCCACAGGGTTAACCCGATTAATTGTATAAGTTAAGCAAAGATCAGTGTTGAGACAATGTGTCAGGGAGGGTAAAATTCAGACCTTTCTGGAAGAAGCCCATAGCGGAATCGCCAAAGGACATTTTGCGAGGGAAGTAACTACAAGGAAAATCTTGCAAGCTAGGTTATGTGGCCAACAATGTTTGGTGATGCCATGGTTACAAAGTCCCCTGTTGGCATAGCCTTCTGTGCACAAACCTTATCAGCGAAGACCACCAGTCACCCCAATCACTGCGGCCAATCTAGCCACAAATAGGGGTAACAGAAAAGGAAGAACAAAATGGGCACAACCCAAAAATACCACTCTACAATATCAAGTGACAAAACAAGTGCCCAAGATCAGATCCAATTCAAAACTAGATCTCACTAAATCAACCAACAGGACCAAGCCTTGATGGGAATAGAGATGGAAGTCAGTAAATGTTAAAAATGCAACTGGGAAGCCACAAGAACCTCAAAAAAAGCCACTAGAACCTTCCTAACCTAATGTCACAAAAGATGCCAATCAAACTGAGGAAAAATCAATGAATTACCTAATTCCATGCCTTAAGGGAAAAGCTATTCTGATCGATAAACAAGAACACAAATCTACGAGAAAGCTATAGACTCAATGGAGTGGTTGATTCAATGGAAGGGGAAAGATCTACTATGTTTCCACTCTAAGGAGCTGCATAAATTACATTAATACACTCCCTCTACATCTAGAGCTTCATCCACATATTCATGGGCCTACCCCCCTAGAGTATCTAGCCTGGAATGCCCCATGCCTTAACACAACAAGCCATGGAGGACTAAAAAGCTCCATACTCTCTCTGCCTAACTCACTACCATGGTTTTACAGAATCATGGCTATGATTCTACAGAAGCACGTCAACTAACTTCTTCCTATCATCATCATGGAGGGCCACAATCAGTTACCCCATGTCTCCAAAGCCCCATCCAACACACCACTGTCTTGAAACCATGATTCTTCCAGAACCATGGAAGTGATTTTGATGTGTGCATAATCACGCTTTACAAAATGATATGAAAATCATCTCTACAGGCATGGTAAGGTTATACACTTGGATATCACTGAATCAAGTCCATCTTGGCAATATCACTTGGCATGATTCTTGATAATCACGGCTATGTTTAACGCGATCGCACCAACCATTGACATGATCATGCTGACCATTGCCATGATCAAAACTCAAATCCCAAGGGCAATGAAATCATGCCACATGTCATCACCACATAATTCACCAGCCGATCGTGATCCCTTTGGCATAGCCTATTTTTCATTTTTGGCACATTTTTCAAACCTTTCTCTTCTATTTCACTATTTTCTTGGAGTTCTCCACATTATCGTGCGCTGCTCCACTGGCTCAATCCTTGTTTGCACTCCTTCTCACCACCAGCACCACACCACTCAGGACTCAGGACTCATGGTCCTATGCTTTTTTTGGTTGGTTGGTTTCTTTTGTTTGTTTGGTTCTTCTGTTTCCATATAGTTCCATGGTCGTGTTTTCACTCAAAAGTACCTGATAGGTGTTTCCATGGTATTGTTTTTCAAATCTTTTCATATTCTTTCTCATGGTGATTGTATTCTCCTAACTCCACCCTTATATCAAGGTCTATAATCTCTGAACACTTTCTTACACCAACCTTGACTTGCCCGTGATTCTGCAGTCTGCAGAATCACGACATCCAGTTTGTGTGACTGCACAATCACGGTAACACTTGGTGCACACTCACAACTACCCATTCCCCTCACAAATTTAACTTGCCAATGTCATTTTTTGAGGGTAATTTCCACCCCTGGCGAACCGTGATTGCACTCTCATGGTACATGTCTAACACGTCATTGTTTCACAGCGGTGACACATCAGCAATCACAGCTAACAAAACTCGTTGTGAATTCCATGTCATCATTCATGGTAACACATCACTAGTCTCATGACATAAAAAAGGCCCCAAAAATTACGACATCATTGCCACATCATGTATGCACAATCATGTCATGGTTACCTACATAATCACAGAAAGTATTGTTTCCAGACAGAGGTTCAATCTTCCTAATCACACATTCTCCAATGTTTGGCACCTCTTTTCCATAAAAATAATGGAGTCTGGCATGCTATGATTCTGTAGTCTACAGAATCACGACTATGATTGTAAATCCAAAGAGCTATTTTCTACTCCCCATTTGTCAACACTACCATCCTAACATAGCATTCTCACTGCTAATGTCTAATAAGGACTCCTACCAGTTAGTTCCATTCTCTTTTTTAGTTTAATGGTAGGCAAGGAACAAACCCCCGATCCTCTGTATACGGGGACCCTAACTCTCCAACTTTTTCCAAGGGGGAGATGATAGGACCCCAAAGAAGAAGTTCAAACAAAAACCAAAATAGAAGGGAAGCTACCTTGGACCACTGCTGGACAGGTGCTAGGGATCTATTCTCACGCATACAAAAACAATGGATATAAAAAGGTTTACTTCTATTCTCCTAGCCGCATGTAGTTGGTCCATGATGTTGAGGTTAAAGCCAAGTTGGATCAGACAGGACTGAACACCCTAGCAGATGTAGTTGGTCCATGATGTTGAGGTTAAAGCCAAGTTGGATCAGACAGGACTGAACACCCTAGCAGATGTAGTTCAGTGCAGGATAAACACCTGACTATGCACATAATTCATGGCCACCTACCAACAAGGCATAAAGTGCAAGATGGTTAGAGGGGTAGATGGTGCTAAGAAGCTGGTGTTGAGACATTTTCCCACCCTCTCATGTCAACAACAAAGGGGTAGAGTTTACAACACTAAAGGATCACCAGCTAGAGAAAGCCTACCAAGTAGCCTCAATGATCATGGAATTCAAACCCACATATTGATACAACTGCATAGATATGCACAAAGTTTACCGCTTGCATTGCAGAGAATGAGACGATTGGGCCGGTATGCTCCACAAGGATTTTAATCATTACCTATCCAAACATGGCAACAAGGTGGTCAACCCCTACCTCCTTACCCAAATACTGAGCCATGCTGCAAGAAGAACCAGACAAGGATTTTAATCATTACCTATCCAAACATGGCAACAAGGTGGTCAACCCCTACCTCCTTACCCAAATACTGAGCCATGCTGCAAGAAGAACCAGATTTGGCAGCCACACACCACTAGAGGTATTACAGCAAGAGTTAGAAAAAGACTCCACTATCCTATCAAACACAAGGCGGTTGGTGGCACAAATCAATGTTAGCTCTCCCGATTAGCCCCCCAAGAAACAGGTAAAGTGTAATCTCACCGACCTCGCTTGATTTCCTCGACCACTTCGACACATGTTGAAGCCCAAGAAAGCACCCGACATCAAAGATGAAGCCTACCACTCCCCTCTTCCAGTTCCACAAGAGCCCACCACAAGGTGCATGAGCTTGCAGGGCCAAGCATGATTCCCTAGGATCCCACCATCCGATACGAACCCCAAAGCCAGCTCCCCAGTTTCTCTTTGCCCTCACCACCAGATACCTTTTGTGCCCCCAAGATGTCAACCTGACCGTTTTGAGCTAGAAGAGCTCATTGCATCCAAAAGAAGTTTGCAATATTTCCAAGATTACTCGAATGTTGTAGAACATTGAAACCACTCCTATAATGCTCTACTTGATTCTTATTTAGAAGTTTTGCTCTTTATTTGATAGCTCTTCACCTTTGTCTTATTTGTTGTGGAAAAGTCTTCCTTCATTTCCTCCAAGATCTCATCCTCTTTTATCTCATATGGCCCAAGTGGAGATAATTCCATGGAAGGGGACAGAGGAAGTGTTTCTAAAAAGACATTTGCATCCTTGTTGTTAACCCGATTTTTTATTAACTTAGCATCTCTCCATTTCATAAGAGATTTAGCACAATAAGTGTTATGAAACGATACCTAAATGTTGTAATTATGAGAATAGCTGGCTATACCACAAAACTATGTAACTTGTAAGCTTCTAATTCATCTTTCATTAAATTTTGGATGCCCAAGTGTGAGTAAGGGCTAGTTGTATAAATTACATTATTCTCATAATGCAAGACACAATCCCCCTTTGTGTCAATTTAGTCTAAACTTATCTCCTTGCTCTCTTGTGCCTATGATGTGTGAGAGTGAGTTAAGAGGAGAGAGAGCTACATGCTTAGTGCATGTTCCTCTTATGCTTGAATTCTTGAGTGTGAGAGTAGAGAGGATCTAGTGTCCTTGTATGGAGAATGGAAACCTCATGGTGATAGCTTGAGGAGGAGGCTAACTACCACTAGCAAAGCTTGGAGTCTACTAAGATACGGGCTTGCAAGTTTCCTACCACGACAAGTTAAGGTGAGTATTGTCCATTGCATTAGGAGAGGATGGTGTAGCTCACTATTGAGAAAGATCAATCTTTTCTACTCTATTTGCACTCCTTATCATCTTCTTACAAGTATCTTTTCCCTTAATATGGGTGTTTGAAGCTGTGTGATTAGTAGACAAGAGAATAAGATGTGGATAAGGTTGTGACAAGAAAGAGGAAAAAAGAGATAAAGAAGGGCTGTTTTGCATTGTTTTAGCATTTGTACTTGTTATTTCCATTGTTTAAGAGTTAGGACAACAATGAAACAAGCATTTGCATCAATATTTGGATGGTGAGAACTCCATAATCATGTCCGTGATTGTGCAAGGAACACCCATTTGTTGAATTTTTGAAAATCTTAAAAAGTAAAAAATAAAGAGCCAATTTCTTGATGTCATTTGTATATTCATGTTGCAAAGGGAAAATTTGAAAAATCTAAACTAGAAGAAATAAGATTTGTACTCCTTAATCAGTGATTTTTGTTGATATACCTACCGAATCACGCCACTGTGATTTTGCTTCAAAATCACAGTCTTGATTTCTGATCACGACGTGATTTTTTGACAAACTCATATGTTTTGTGATTTGCGAGATTACACATTAAAAGCACCTTATCTCTAATATATTCCATCTTATCCAATTGTGATTATCGATAACAAATCACGGTTGTGATTATCAATCATGCCCGTGATGTGATTGTTGTCACATTATAAATCAAGGTTGAAAATCACAGTCTGTGTGATTGATCACAACCATGTGACTAACACATCACCAATCACGGCGCGTGCTTGCCATGTCATGAATCACACTAAGAATCATGCCTGTGATTGTCGATCATGTAAGTGCTACGTCACCAATCTTCGGGACAGAACTTGACCATTTTGATAAGATAGACATCTGAAAGAGTAACTAGAGATATCAGGGAACTCATTTTTGAAAAATCTTTGGATTGGTTTCGGTGAAGTCCATCGCCATGATTCTACAGAGGATCACGATCGTGAATCTCAGCCTTGCAAAATCACAACTGATATCTTTAGAATTAAAAGGATAGGTGCTCATGGATGTTCATGGATGTTCTTGTGACACCTAGGAAAGGATAGGTGCTCATGGATGTTCTTGTGACACCTAGGAAAGTTGTGAGAAGTTGAGAATAACCTGCAATTTTAACGTGATTTTTGTTGTGAGATCACGCTCACGATCCCGATTCTACAAGCATTTGCCATAATTTTGTAGAAACCTATCATCTATAGAGCTGATAGTTCCTAGTATGCACGAATCTAAAATTTTGGCCAGTTAAAACCATTTCATACACTTAAGGCCAGGAAGGCTTATTTGGTGTGATGACATCGCCCTTGATGACACAGTGCATCAAACCAACCAGGAGTCTCTTACCAGAGAAGCTTAGGGTTAGTTCACACGGTTAGCACACAAGGAGTGTGTTTGCTTTGCACATGCTGAATTCTTTTGAATCATCAAAGTAGTAAGGAATTCATGTATAATCCTCTTAATAAGGAAGTGGGGTAGGGGAGAAGGGCACTTCTTCTCCAACACTATTTGGAGGATTTAAGGGCTTGGCCCAAGGATCCTAGGATATGGACATGAGCCTAAAAGGGAAGCTTTACAGGTTGATGAGGGATAACCATTGAGCTTGGATCGAGAAGTGAGCATTGAAAGACCTAGAAGTATAGAACACCAACTAAGGGAGGAACCGATGAGCAACACTCAAACTGCGCTATAGCATACTCCAAGAATACGAAGGGATCCTACAAGTGCCCAAATAATATGAAGGGATCCTACAAGTATACTCCAAGAATATGAAGTGATCCTACAAGTATACTCCAAGAGTATGAAGGGATCCTACAAGTATACTCAAAGAATACGAAGGAATCCTACAAGTATACTCCAAGAATATGAAGGGATCCTACAAGATCCCAAAGAACAGGGGAAATATACTTCCCCACTTCTTGAGAACTAGAGATCGAGGAAAGAATGAGAGAAGCACAAGCCTAACTTAGAAGGCTTAAATAAGAGAAGACCAGCTTATATCTCCATAGGAGTTGGCCGAGAAATGTGTTTTCGATCCGGCAATGCACAGAGGGGATTCCTCCAGTCTCAAGGGATCGAGGTATGAAGAGAACTTCGTTGTAGTGCCAAAGAGATTGAATAGGAAATGGAGGAGGGTATGCCACCTCTAGAACCTATTTCAGAGGAGCCTCGAGATGACCTAGCCGCTCTCATAGCACCAATAAATGAGGGACTATCACACGAGGAGATTCAGAGAAATCTTACACCAAGGTTGAGGTAGATGTAATGTTAAGAAACCTAGAGTTCCAGGATTATAGGAGAGGCATGTTGAAGGGAGCCTGTGAGGAGTGGTCTTGGATGATGGTGTAAACAGGAATATAGAACTTGTCCCAATACCACCTAACCCAAGGGTGCATCTAAATTAACATGCTAGAGCTATAAGATGCCGAGGCAAGGAGGGACAGATAGGATGTTGTATGAGGCCCCACCAAGGGAGCCAATGAGAGTAACTCCTCATGTGGCAAGGAGGGACAGATAGGATGTTGTATGAGGCCCCACCAAGGGATCCAATGAGAGTAACTCCTCATGTGGGAATCCCAACACTTGGCCGAGAAATAGGAAGGGGGCTTTCTAGGGAGTTAGGTATTGCACCGGCACAACAAAGAGCAACACTAGTCAAGCCCAATAAGGTTGCAAGATTAATGTCGAAATTCATAGGGATGGCACTGCCATATAACCCCTATAATTATTTGAATCGGTGTGCAAGACTTGTGGACCGATCAATGACCAAACGAAAATATTTATGTTTTTCCTTACACTAGAAGAGAAGGAACATCAATGGCACAACTTAAGAGTGTGTTTATACTAGATCATGCCACATTTAGATTAGAGCTAGTCTAAGTTGGAAAGGATTGAACCATTGGAAAGCGAGAGGCAGGGTGGACCCGAGTTGCTTTCTAAAAGAACTAAAAAATCGAGACCAAATCAGTTTGTGAATTTATACAAACTTGGAAAAATAGCATCGATTATTAGAACCAACGTTACCCAGGTAAAATTGTCTTCTCCATAATCAAGGGATAGGACACTGACGATATGCCTTCTATTTTTGAGAATTATGGAGGGATGACCCTTAGAGGAATCACACACATTTCTCAATGCAAAGCTTACGCCAAATAGTTAAGAGAGAAAATTGTTGGACTGGCTGAACTTCAAGATAGTGTTGTGTTGAGACCCTGAGTGAGGCTACTCTACCTTTATGCTACCAGTCTTTCGGTCTGTAGATAATTAAGCAACTATAAGGGGTAGGGGATCCTCATAGCTGGTATCGGAGTGCAATTTATTTTGTTAGGGTTTTCGAAAGAGAGACTTGTAGTATTGACTGGGGGTTCTTTTTTAGATGCCCAAACATTAGCTATTGACAAGTCACCCCTATCTCTCACGAATTCCTAGATTATCATAGGAGAATGATGTGATAGTATTTGCCTTTGACCATCTCTCCTTGACATGGGGTGTACTTGCAACATCGCGCTTAGAGGAACACTTTATTTGATTGTACTTTCCTACTTATGAGGAGCAAAGACATAGGTGGAACATGGACCATACTGTTTAGATTTTTGAGCGTGATGGTGAGATGCTTCATGAAAACATCTTCTGTCTAGCCATGATATTGTTCCGTCTGAACATGGTATTGCAACTTCACCAGTATCCTCATTATGCGGACCACCGAAGATTACCCAGATAGAGTTATAGAGCAATGAACTATTTTATTCCTTGACATCTCATTATTACTTCACCTAAGGTAGCGGACCCTATACTTCACACTCTTTCCCAAGAGAAGTACCTCACAAGATTTTGAAGCTCATCATTCACCAGAAAGAGAGTTGAGGATAGCTCATGAGAGAGAGCTGAGGAGCAGTCTATAGAGAATACTTATTCTTGTAGTAGAGGATGAGGAGATAAAGATTATGCTTGTCCATTTTGTGGATATATACTTGTACAAAATTTAAACACCTTATATATAGTTGTACAAAAGTTAAACACCTTATATATACTTGTACAAAATTTAAACACCTTATATATACAAAGATGTTTTTTCTTCCCTATTTTGTACAAATTATCTTTTATTAATATATGCATTGCATTACGCAGCAATGGTGTAGAATTTGGTTAATTCTTGAGAGCAAGCAGCCATGGGCATTGTATTCCACCATTGGGTCAGCAATCAAAATAGGGCACTTACATTTTACGAAGAATATAAATAGTATTATTTTGATCAACCTTATCAAGCCTCACTCTTGTGGGATCATGTCTAGAAAGCACGAGAGGGAAAGTTTAGTACAGGCATTGAGATTGATTTTATGCCCTTTTACTTCTCAAATTTATGCAATGATTATGGAGAAGTTGGGCCTAGTTAAGGAGTATCGTATCTGAGGAAATAGCCTTTGTACCTTAGACCAGTATTTAACCCTGTTAAACCAATTAAGCTTGTACCTCCCATATAGAAAATTTGTAATAGTCGGGGGCTGTATAGGAATTTTTACCTTTTTGGCTTGAGAGAATGAATATTATAAGAAGTTGTAATAAGGCTCTATTATAAAAAATAATAATATTCTCTTTTTTTCATGAATTAAATATTAATAAATTTTGAGTTGTAACTACAAAAAGACGTTACCTTATCAAAATCATCATGTCCCGCACAGGCAAGTCCTCTCACCATGTACAAGTAGAAGAACTTGACAGTGATATACGCGAGGCTTTGCATAAGTCTCAATCTAGATTCTATCCAGAGCTGGGTGGATGCCATGGATGAATATTTCTATATTGTTGGCTATAATAAGCAGCACTTGCTGAAGATTATAGGTGTTGCCAAAGCTAGGATGGAAGAACCATGTAAATTAAGTCATGTTGATTAGATCAATTGAGATGGGAAGACATGAAGACATACCTATATAGAAGATTATGTCCGCCATGATATGAAGAGGATCGAATGAACAAATTTATGGAGCTTTCACAAGAAGGGAAGCATATTGAGACTTACCACCAAGACTATGTGAATCTCATGCATTTTGCTCCTTCTATGGATGAGACTACTCTCTTGAACATGTTCATGTGAGAAGATTAAATCCACTGTTGGTGGACACCTTGGTCCTCCAGAATGCAAAGCCCAACCCTATTGTTGAGGCAATATGCATAGGGTTTTTTGAGAGCTTTTCCACTAAGAAAATAGGTCAAGCAAGGGATCTTCCTCCTCTTCAGCCGAAGAGACCTTCCTCCTCTTCAGCCGAAGAGACCTACAAGTCAAGGGAAAAGTCAAAACCCTTTAAGATCGAAGAGGGGTAGAATCCAGGAAAAGCAAGCCAAGGCCCCCTAAGTGTGCCGCTAAGAAAGGAATATTTAAATCTCCCAGAGGTATTATTCCAAGGTAAGGAAAGAAAGAACATGTTTTGATGTTGCCAGCAGCCCTAGGACATACTATGAATCAATGTTTTTCCCTCATAAAATATTGCTAGACCATGTTATCACCTTGCAGCATCCATATAGAGAAATCAAAAAGTTTCTCCCTCGGTTCCAAGTTTCCATAAACCTCAACCCTAGAATAGGGGAAAGCAATGGAGAAACTCTGCAGTTCCACCTATTTCTTCCAAAGCAATCACTATGGCTGATGTAGAAGAAGAAGATAGAGGGAAAATTCATGTAGCTATTGAACATCAAGTGAGAGTCATCATTTTTTCGTTGTTTAATTATCGGGAATATTTTGAGGCAAGGAATTTGAAATTCTTGTTGATTCTAGAAGCACTCATTCCTTCATGTCACTTGGATGCTTGCAAAAATTACCAAGAGATTAAAAGTTAAGTAAACCAATGCAAGTCAAATTGACTAGTGGGAAGATACTGCTCCCTCCACCACGAGACTGATAACCTTGAGCTGTCTCTGGATGGGAATTTGACTCAATGTGAGTTTAAGGTCTTGTCATTGTGGGGATTTATGATGGAAACCTTGGGATGGATTGGCTTAGCAGTTAGATATCCATTGCCATAAAGGGACTCTCTCTTTTATAGATTTTTATGGGAATAAGGTCTAAGGAATTGGAGTAATTGGATCTCCAACCCTAAAGTTTATAAAGCCATCCAAGATGGTGAAGGGAATCAGGAAAGGAGGGTAAATCAATTTAGTAAAGTTGAATTCTTCAGGAAAAGAATGAGGCTCGTACGAAGCTAAATGGCTTAGTAAGTATGCTGATGTATTGTACGGAAGAATTAACTGGGGTGCCATCACTAAGGGAATTGGACCATGAGATTTAGTACCTGGAGCTGAGCCCTTTGCAAGAAGAGCTTACAAAATGGCCGTCCCCCTGAAGCAATTGAGCTTAAGGAACATAAGTTCATTCAGCCTAGTGTATCTCCTTAGGGTGCACCCATTCTTTTTCAAAGAAAGAAGGATGGAAAATTGAGGCTGTGCATCGATTATAGAGGATTAAATTAGCTCACAGTTAAGAATAAGTACTCCATACCCATAATAGATGAACTTTTGGATAGATTGCATGGAGCATAATTGTTTACCAAAATTGATTTAAAATTAGGGTATTATCAAATTAGTATCAAGGAACATGATAGATTAAAAATGGCATTCAACACCATATATGGGCACTTACAAGTTTACTGTGATGCCCTTTGGTCTATTCTGGTATTCTTTGATGGAATCCTAGTTTATTACAAGAATATTGCTGATTCATGAGGCACATGTTCGAAAAGTCCTGAACATTTTGAGGAAACATAGACTCTTTGTAATGAAAAGTAAGTGTACATTTCTTCATTGATCGCATTAAGTACTTGGGATTATTGTATCTGAGGATGGGATCTCAATAGGACCCTACCAAGGTTCAAGCTATCATTGACTAGATGGAGCTGAAAAACATGAATGAAATTAGAGGATTTCTTGGACTCACTGGTTGGTATCAAATATTCATTCAGAGATATACTAAGATAGCATGTTCGAAAAGTCTTGAATATCTTGAGGAAACATAGACTCTTTGTAAATAAAAGTAAGTGTAAATTCTTCACTGATCACATTAAGTACTTGGGATTTATTGTATTTGAGGATGGGATCTCCATTGGACCCTACCAAGGTTCAAGTTGTTATTGACTAGCTGGAGCCGAAGAACATGAAGGAAATCATAGGATTTCTTGGACTCACAAGTTGGTATCAAATATTCATTCAGAGGTATACTAAGATAGCCTCACGCTTGATAGCCCTTCTTAAGAAAGATGTTTCTTTCAATTGGACTCCAATGTGCCAGAGTGCTTTTGATAAATTGAAGATTTCTTTAGTTTCAAATCTAGTGTTGAAGCTGGCAGAGTTTGATAAGCTATTTGACGTTACTGATGCAAGTGGCTTTACGATAGGAGGAATCCTCATGCAGGAAGGAAAGCCAATAGCCTATGAATCTGGAAGCTCAAGCCTTATGAATGAAATTATGCAATTCATGATCTAGAATTATTAGCAATCATTCATGCATTAAGGCTATGGAGACATTATCTTCTTGGGCAAAGGTTTACTTTGATAATGTACCACAAAAGTTTAAAATGGATTTTCACTCAGAACAATCTTAACATGCGTCAAAGAAGGTGGAGGTAGATATTACAAGAGTTTGACTTTGAAATTAAATATAGGTCTGGTAAAGAAAATGCAACTAATGCCTTGAGTCGAGAAGCATCCTTGCTTTCACCATAACCATGATTTCTAACCCACTCCTTGCTCAAATCAAGGGAGGAATTGGGTTAGATGAGTTCTTTACCCCAATCATTACCTTATGAAAACAGGAAAGTAAAACTACCTTAGAAAGGAACAAGGATATAGAATTGAAGATGGATGCTTATACTTTAATAATCAGTTATGCATCCCCAATAAGGGTGATTTCAGGAAAAGGATTTTGATCACATGACAACCCCATAGCAGGACACCCGGGCTACTTGAATCACGTACGCTAGTGTCTCATTTGTCAGAAAATCAAAGCAGAGAGAGTAAAGTTCCTAGGAAAATTAAATCCCTTGGACATTCCACAAATGAAATGGGAGTGCATAAGTGTGGATTTTATCACTGGCTTACCCGTTCTGGCTATGATTTGATTTTTGTGATAATTGACATGTTAACCAAGGTATCCCACATCATTCCAGTCAAGAAGACGTGCACAGTGAAATCTTTAAACTAGACAGCATACCCCATAGAATTATTAGTGTGACAAAGATTCCAAGTTCACTTCTCGATTATGGAGGGCTTTCTTTGAAGTAGTCGGTACATTTCTTGACCTCAGTACTGCCTATCACCCGAAGACTCATGGCCAAACAGAGAGAGTAAATCAAGTTACTAAAGACACCCTTCACGCATTTTGCAGTCGTGATGATGAGCTAAGGAGGTGGCTGAATTATCTTCACTTGGTAGAATTTCCATACAATTCTTCCTATCATTAAAGTATTGTATGAGTCCTTTCAAAAGCACTATATGGACAAGAACATGCTCGAGGAGATGGACAACAAAATGCATTCTATCAAGAAGGATATAGAAGCAGCATAGAATAGGCAAAAGCAATATGAGGATGTAAAAAGATCCCCTCGTGAATTTTATGAAGGTGACATGGTATTTTTTATGAGTGCAGCCTAAGAGAAGTTCACTATCCTTAGGCAAGTATAAGAATCTATCTCCAAGATATTATAGACCTTATGTGAGCACTCAAAAGATAGGGGATCAGGCATATGTCCTTTTACCCCCACATCTTCACATCCATAATGTTTTTCATGTTAATTTATTGAAAAAGTATGTTTCTAGTCCATAACATATTCTAGAAGATGGTCAAGTTGCCATGCTAGTTCACGGTCGTATGGAATTAGAACCTAAAGAAATTCTTGATGTTAGGGAAAAGCCGCTTTGAAATACAATCCTAAGGGAATATTTGGTAAAATGGAAATTTTTCCCTCCTCAAGATGCAGCGTGGGAGAAGGAGGAGAACATAGAAAGAGATTACCCTAAGTTACAAGATAAGGGCATCTCGAATCTTAAGCAAATCTTAAGTGGTGGAGGATGTAAGATCACTCCTACACTCTTATAGAGTTTATGTGCAATAAATTCTAACTAGTAAATTTTTTTCCTTTGTAGATGAGATCTAGGAGAAAACATGTCTGTAGCATTGAAAGTGTGGAGCTTTTCAATAGGAAGGATGCTGATGGTAGTCGGACCCCTCAATAATTCAATAGGAAGGATGCTGATGGTAGTCGGACCCCTCAATAATTCAAGAAGTCAGACTGGATCACAATGAGACCCAACACTCGAGAAGAATTCAAGGTAAAACAAAAAGACATTGGTGATCCTAACAAGCATTAGAAAGGTAGGATCCTAGAGTTCTGTAGGTGGCCAAATGGTGCATAAGAGGTCCTTGTCCAGCATGTTTATATGCACATGGACATAATGCTACATCACCACGATGAAAGTACAAGATCGAGGATAAACAGTAAGATTTAACAAGTAGTCTTTGTTTTTTGTGTTCAATACCTATTTGTTTTGTGCTCTATACCTAAGCATTAAAATTTTCTTGCAGCTTTATATCTATCAAATATGCAGGAGTGGCAGAATGCAAAGTGCATCAGTGTGTCTTCCATATAGAGATAGGCACATTGCTATATGCCAACCCACCTAGCCATTTAGTAGCACATGGAATCTTCTTTTACAATTCCATGTATGTTTAGTAGCACATGGAATCTTCTTTTACAATTCCATGTATGTTTTGGCTAATGTAAACGATAATATTGGTAGACTGGAGTCTATCCCACTACCACCATTGTCTGGATTTGTTGTTGCACAAACATCATTGCAGCACATGTAAGAAAAAGATAAGAATAGATATTCATGCAGCAAAATGAAACCATTAAAACAGGTTCTAAAGACGTCCATTTGAGTTGGTTTATACCATTTGAGTTGGTTTATACCATTTGAGTTTGTTTATACCATTTAGTGCCTTTGCACAGATGTTTACATCATGTGAGGGTGTCAAGAAAACAAAAAGTTAACATATTAAGTGAGGCTCCTTGATTATGATCAGATGAACCAGTTTTTGGGAGAGGGATAGGATGTAAAGAGGAAATTTGTAGAAGATGCCATTGAATGCAAAGTAACAATGCTAGATTTTACAGGTGAAATCAAAACATAATGTTTGTTTGTGATTATAGCAAACTCTGTTAGGGTGATAACTGGTTAATTTTTAGCATTGGTTGTTTCTATGACCAAGCATTTCATTGAGAGGTAAACATTATGCATGTGATTTCGTGGACAAAAGATGACGACTATGGAGAGGCGTTTGGCAAATCTTGGATCAAGACATGCGTGATAGAACTTACTCTTCCATCATAGATGTTGTAATCCAATCACAAGGTCAAGACTTGTTAGTGGTGATCAATCTAGAAATCCATTGGTCTCATTGGTCTTTCTTAGACAAGATATCCAATTGATGTGTACTGATGCATCGAGGGATTTCTATTTTAAGTTAGATGGTAGGAAAATCGGAAGCAGGAGTGAAGCTTCCAAAACCTCCTCTGCTTGTATCGAACCACATATCTTAGAGGTTGTGGAATCACCTTGAGATTGTAACCTTTCCATCTATAATAAAATTTCAAGAGTTATCTTTGGTCTATATGTTGTGTAAATGTTACTTTTTTCTTCTTTTTGCATCTTTTTCTTTCTATTTGCTTCAATGGCAACCACACATCCTCGGCATCCCTACTCCTCCACCTTGAAAATGTCTAGATTTCAACACCAAGCCATAATAGGATATTACTTACATACATTACTTTGAATTCTGCATATAGGTACCATGGAGAGTGAAAGGACCATTTCATGTAAAGATATTACCATGAAGCAAGTTTTCTTGGTGCTACCACCCACGACTATATCATAGAGACCATCATTACAACATGGAGATACAAAAAAGGCCTTGTTAACATTTGGCATGAAAAAAATTTATACATGTTGAGAGGAGTTAATACAAAGATCAATGCCTTCTTACATTGTAGAATATATTGAATTTACACATTGCATCAAAGATGTGTTCTTAATATGTGAATTCTAGTTAACTAGGCTAATGTAGATTATTATTGTTTGGTAGGTTTAATTGCTCTTACTTTGGGGGAGAGTAAGCTTGCTCTTGTTGTTGGGGAGTTGTGAGCATGCTCTTGTTGTTCTTGCTCTTGCTGAGGGGATGGAAAATCTCCAAGGCAGATCCACTCCTTGTCGATTGGCCCATGGCAGTGGCATTAGTCTTTGCTGTTGTGGAGGGGGCATAAATGCAAATGGCACATCAATCTCTTGTTGTCAAATAATGTTGATTAGATTTTCAATTGTTGTGGCCTTGAATAGTTGTATATCCAAATCTATATATTTCACTAATTGTGGATTCTACACATGCAAAAAATTACATATGTGCTATCAGTGAATGTACAAGGAATACACGAAGATATGATTAAAAGAAGAGGTATATGCTTACATTTTCTAAGGGTAGTCCCAACATTGAGTGCACCAGCAATATGGCATTATAGCACACTCTCCAACAACTGAAGGCATCTTGTTGCGATGGGACTGCATCTAATGGTCTCCGTTGTCTCTAAGATCTCCTCGTGGGTAAGAGCCTTGATACTAGCTATTCACTTTCTAATAGATCTGCACACCATTTTTCAATTGTTAATACTCTCTCTCTCTCTCTCTCTCTCTCTCTCTCTCTCTCTCTCTCTCTCAGTAATATAAAAAATGATCGTGTGAACGTACTGCCTCAAATTGCCATGAAATCTTGTAGTTGAATTGGCAAGATAACATCGCTTTGGCTCAGTATCTATAGAGCAATCAAACTCTAGTGTGCACTATAAAAGTAAATAAATAGTATAAGACAATAAATCTAGTATCTATGTTAGAATACCAAAAGTATAATTTAGGTCACATGACACTTACTTTTCATGGTAGGCCATTACAAAGATCTGGGCTTGGTTCAAAACTACATGCCTAAACCATGGACATACATCCATGTAGGAAATATCCTCTGAAACCAGAAGCACGGATATAAGAGAATCCAAAACATATACATTGTGCTGAGCTTCCCATGGGAGATTTGATAAAACTAGGCTACATAGATAACTCACATTGTATTACTTTGAGAAAGCATAACACTTTAAATTAAAGTTTATCACATGGACATTGCAAACCTTAAAATAGCCTACATAACTTTGTCATTGACCTCCTTCTCCATTCTGGATAAGATATCAATCTCTTCCACATCGAAAGGGAAGTATTGAGAAGTGTTTTGTGAGCGAAAGCCTCACAACAAAGGAGGAGCCCAAATACCGCAAAGCTTCAACATTAGCATTATACAATTCTAGAAAGGTAGCTTCTTTCCTCACCCTTTCAATACTCTCCCTATTAGTCTCCTTATTTTTGGCTTCGTTATTGGTCCTTTGTGCTCTGAGACCCCGGCCCTCTTTGCGTACTGGAATCCGGGGAGCTAGCAGCGGAAGTAGCAACCTTGCACGCAAGGCAGAGTTTCCCACTCGGGGCCTCGCCCCCACAAATGTCCGGACAAAAGACTAATCCCTCGGTTTTTCCAAAACCAAACCCGAAAAAAAGCTCCCTCGCATAGGCGATTCCTCCAGGAGAATTATTCTAACGTAGTCAAGGGCCTTAACTTCCCTTATTCATTTCGACCAGACCCATGGACCACATGGCTGGATCAAGGGAGGAACTTGCACTTGGATCATAGAGACCAACGCTTTTTTCCTCCTCAAAGAGGCACATCCATCGATTCTTTTCTATAGAACAAGGATCATTCGTGATTTACTTCAACTATCGTAACTTGAACAGAAATGAATTTTAATTATAGGGATCCATCATTCCAACCTAACCCCATCCAATCCCATGGGTTACCCAACCGCCCAACCACTGTATTGATAGGATTCATTATAAAAATTTGGTTATGTTTTGTCCCGGGTACTAGGGAAAAGAGTTCCTAGGCCCCTAGCCGGCACTCATGCACAATACAATTCAGGCATACCACTTACGCACCTAATATGAAATCGCCTTTACAAATTCAGCTATCTTTAAAGCAGACTTGAAATGAAAACCATAGTATTTCGAATCATAATCCTCCAAAATATCCAGATCCAATTTCCAACTTTTCCACTTTCCAACCATAAAATCCAATTTCAGTCATTCCTTCCTCAGTGTACCTATGGCATCATCGGCAACCAGAACGCTCACCACCTGCTCAGTCAGGGGCTTTTTCAATAGTTCCTAGCCCATAGTACCTAGGAGTTTAATCACATAAAAACCATATGGACTCTCAGTTGGAGATCAGCAAGATCAACCAACAAGATCCATGTAAAAAAGCCATGAACTCATTCGTTTTGAAGACCATCAAGGCCAATCAACCAGATCCATGCCCGTGTTTAGAAAACAAACTCCAACTCATTTTTCTTCCTAGACACACGCGTGGGTATCCTGGGTGACGTAGAGCCCGAGCACCGTATGGTCAGCACTCTCTAAGTTCCTTAGCAAGTGACCTAGTACTTCACTCATAGGCTGCTTCCTTGGTCCCTCATCCACCGTACTGGAAGCTCACCATTTTAATCGAACTAAGGTTGGTCAAGACCTTGGCTGACCTTGCCACGTGAGATGTCCTTCATTGACTCTCTGTCACCTATTATAACTTTTTCACTTAGGTCCCCACCACGACCTCATTCACAAGATGGTCAAAATGCTTCCCCATTATTCTTGACATAAAACAATCTTTAAAAAACAGGTTTGATCTACAAATACAATTCCAAACAAAATTCCCATCTTTCCTCATCATCCCACATCCTTTCACATTATTCTTGATCATATCTCGTCATTCCACATCATTTCTCATCGTCCCATTCCATGTCATTTCTCATTATTCCACATTTCTCATCATCCCATTCCATGTCATTTCTCATTATTCCACGTCATTTCTCATTATCCCACATCAACTCACGTCCATTCATGTCCATTCATGTCCATTCACGTCCATTCACATCCATTCACATCATTCCTACATTCATTCACATCCGTTCACATCCATTCTCATCCATTCACATCATTCTTATATCCACTCACATCCATTCTCATCCTCACATCATTCTTACATCCATTCACATCATTCTTACATCCATTCACATCCATTCTCATCATTCCTACATCCATTCACATCCATTCACATTCATTCACATTCATTCCTACATCCACTCACATCCATTCTCATTCATTCACTTCATTCTTACATCCATTCACATCATTCCTACATTCATTCATATCCATTCACATCCATTCTCATCCATTCACATCATTCTTACATCCACTCACGTCCATTCTCATCCATTCACATTCATTCTCATCATCCCTACATTCATTCACATCCATTCACATTCATTCACATTCATTCACATCATTCATTCACATTGTTCCTATATTCATTCACATCCATTCAATATTTTCGCATTTTGTCTCAAAATTTTCAAAATAAAATATGCTCAATATTCTTCTTTTTGAATAAAAGATTCATGGAATTTACAAAATCAATTATACCCATATTTTTTCTTTTAGTATAAACACTAATCCATTTATTTAATTGAATCATTTCCATAATTCTCATAAATTGAATCATTCTATAAAATTTATGCATAACCTTCTTTATTTTTCTTACTATTGAATAATGCTCAAAACTCTTCTTTTAGCAAAAAAATATCTATGCCTAGAATATGATAGGAATTCCTCTTTTTGATTTATTAAAATTATGCATAAAAAATAAGATTTATCTTTTTTCTGGAAAATTTTACCATAGCTTCGCTGCAATTATTGAGAATGTTCAATTTTCTATTTTAAAATGAATACTTGTAATGGAAATATGATAGGAACTCTTCTTTTAGACTAAAATTAAATTATGCATACATAACATAATTATAATCATAATTATAAGCATAATTATGAATAAATCTCTTGATTATTCTAAAATAACCATTCCTCATTTCTAAAAATGTTAGCATAACCCTCTTTCAATTTAGAATGAGTTAATATGATTTTTCTTACTCATAATCAAGCTAAAAAGAATTAACCATCATTTTTACTAGATTAAAAATCATGAAAATATCTAATATCTTTCTCTAGCTTATCAAGCCTAGAGTTTTGATTAAAATAAAGAGATTATCACTGAGAATCATCCTTCTAACAAGGATCTAATCATAAAGATGATTAATCTTTCCAAAAGAGATATTTTCTTAAAAGAAACATTATAATTAAGCATAAAGACTAGCATTAATCTAATTAAACATTATGAATCATTGGAAAACTTGATTTCAAGAGAAAACCATTCCATTGAAATCTTCTCAAGCTTTAGAGGGGTTGAGAAGAAGAAAATCATTGAGGGAAATAGAAAAAACCATTAAATTAGAGCTTATCCTTGATTTTGGCTTGATTCTTTGGATAGAAGTGATTTTGGCTTGATTCTTTGGCTTGATTTTGGCTTGATTCTTTGGATATAAGTGAAGCCCTCAAGCAAGTCCTTGGCCACCAAGAGGGGGAGGGTAATCTCCAAGAGAGGATGGAGAATAGAGAAGCTCCCAAGAGAAGAGGCAAATAGAGGGATAATAGAAATTACACTAAAATGAAGATAATAATGGCATGTAAATTCACAAAGATAAAAATACAAAAGAATGAGGGTCTATTTATAGGTTGAGGGAGGCTACTAACCAAGTCCAACTGTGTTCTAGAGGCTTCTAGCTTTAGTTTGACTCAATTTGGACAAGATTTGTATCAGTTTGGCTCCCTTTTTTATCCAGTTTGCATCAGGAGAGAAGAGAGATGAAATATCTTGATTTTTTTGAATTAAAAATATCAAGCAATGATGATAAAAAAAGGCACCTACTTGATGGGGCTCTCCCTCCTTACCAATAATTCATCATTTTACTAAAATATCCCATTTTTTAATTAATAAATCTTAATTTTTAACTAATAAACCTTGTACTCAGTCAACTCTTTATCTTATGTGAGCATTTACTCATTGTTGGGGTATTTTCTTTTTTTCTTTGCATTTTTCTCATTCCAACACTTGGATTAATCCTATTTGCCCTTTGGAACCTTATTTGGACCTTAATCCAATTTTTTTTGAAAATGTGGACCCTTAGACTAAAGTCTCTTATACACATATTTAATTAATTCCTAATGCACATTGGAAAATTTATTTTGAACTTCTGTTTCAAGGGAATTCATCTTAGATATTAGGAAAATTTTTATATCCAAAGATATCTCAAATTTGAATTACCTCTTTCTAGACATTTTCTCTCTCAAGGCCAAAACAGGGTAAAACAAGATCTTTTTCCATTTCTGAGGGGGGGATGATTACAAGAGACTGAAGGGAAGGTTCTTACACCTTTACATCTCAAAAGCTGGAGGGAGGAATCTTACATGTGCGTTGAGCCGTGTGTCATGCGAATGATTGACATTTATCTCTTTATCTTTTCCCTCACAGGAGGGATTTCGAGGATACCTTTCATCTTTGTGTCAATGAGGTTAACTAGTTCTAGAATCTTATCATATTTGAACCTAAGAAGCTGTAGTGAGTACATGTCCTTCAACATCACTGTCACTTTGTGTGCATGGGTAGCTAGAACATAGCTATCCTGAAAATACTCAATATGCCAATCCTTGGCAGCCAAACCTAGCACCAAACCCTAGTGCCATTGCATACCAGTGTGGTTCCTTTTGCAAATGGATTTGCTAGAAATGGAAGCTTCAGAATTGCGCTCTGCATGTGCCTTTGCACCTTTCACATCTCACGTAGAATGGACCTATATTGCTCATACCTCCGAGTCCTCATTGACTAAAAGCTGGATATATTTTGCTCACTGCAACTTTTTGACCTATTTTAGTTGACAAGAAGGCCTTCATGGTCTGCTTTGTCCATGTCATCTATAACAAAATTGAATAGATGGCTCATACCTTCGAGTCGTCTCATTGACTAAAAGCTGGATATATTTTGCTCAGTGCAACTTTTTAACCTATTTTAGTTGACAAGAAGGCCCTCATGGTCCGCTTTGTCCATGTCATCTATAACAAAATCAAACAGATGGCTCAAATAACTCACCAATAAAACTTTTTGGATAAAAATCACTACAATGTGATAGTCAAACATCTAACACATTCAATCCCCCACATTACGTTGTACTGAATTCACAATCAATAAAATAAAAATTCTCAAAATCGGTTCCAATGACTAACAAGGAAAATATTTTGGGTAAAAATTAGTACAACACGATAGGTAGACATCTAACACATTCAATCCCCCACATTAGATTGTACTGAATTCATAATAAAGAAAAACTCTAACATGCAAAATTGGTTCAAATGACTAATAAAGAACTTTTTGGATAAAAAATAATATAATGCGATAGACATACATCCAACGTATTCAATCCCCCACATCGTATTGTATTGAATAAAATAACAACACACAAAATCGGCTTCAAATGACTAACAAGGAAAACATTTTGAATAAAAATCACTACAACGCGATAGGCAAACATCTAACACATTCAATCCCCCACATCGCGTCGTACTGAATTTGTTAGAAGTGCAAGCAAGAGTGGGCTATGGTGGATCAAATATGGGGCAAGACATGATTAAGCATGTGATTAGCAATTAATTACTAAGTGAACAATTCACTCAATGCAATAGAGTAGGCATGGGAGATCAAATACCAACACATTCTCATTAGGCCAATGCCTCAATTTATAGCTTTTACATCCACAAGGTGCCAAGCACCCACTCCCCCACTGATTTCTCCTTGATTTGTGCCACCTCCCCTATATCTGGGGGCACCTTTTCCTAGAATCTTTCCACACCCCTATATTCACTCATGCTATCCTTGATTCTCTCATCCAGTAGATTCTTCTCACCTTTTCACTGCTACCCACTCAATTACAGACTCCCTTTTATAATCTCTAGCTAAGGGCTTGTTCTCTCACACACCCATTCACTTGCATACTCTAATATCTCCCCTTAAGTGAATAATTCTAGTACACCTGGACCCTATACCAAGTTTCCCTCTTACTTGGTAGCCCGCGACCAGTGCCTCAAGTCCCTAACTCTCATAGTCCTTGTTTGAAACTCTCTCTCTATTTGTCCAAGGCTACTACAAGTGCCCGTAACTTTGACTAAAGTGCTCACACATACATCTACCACACATGGCCTACATCATCGGTGGCTCAGAGGTGGTTTTACTTTATTGGGGCAGGTTACATTGGGTTGTGGGGTTTCTCTCTTTCTCTCTCAGAGAAGATGTTTAGACTCCTGTTCCTTAGGAGTCTCCATGAAGTTTGCCGATGCCGATCCTTCTTCATTTGGTTTGCTATAGCAGTCTCTAGCCATGTGTCCTGGCTTCCCACAGTTGTGGCAAGTGAAGGTCCTTCCTCCTCCCCTGCCTCATCCTCTTCCTCATCCTCGTGCTACGAGGCCTCCTCAGGTGTAGAGTGCTTTCTCCTCTCTAGTTGTTGGGTCCAATCCTTTCTTCTCTTTGACCTTGTTCTCTTGGTCTAGTAGAGCTCCTTCTATCTCATGCAACTTCCAATCTGGTACATTCTTTAAGGTTGCCCCACAATGTTCTCATAGTCTCCCTTGTCCACACTCTTTGCACTACTAGTGTCTCATCATCTTCTACTTTTTTTTCCAATGGCTACAAGTTGTTGTTTGATGCTTTTATATTTGTTCAAGTGTGTGGTTAGAGGTTCACTTTCCTTCATGTCAAGTTTGTAGAATTGCATTAGTAGATTTATCTTTGAATTCTTTTCTTGGGTGCCAATAATTTGTTAAGTTCATCCCATGCATCTTTAGCTTGTTGTATCCCCCCGTGAATGATTTCATCATTTATGCTAAGTGCAATGAGTGCTAATGCTTTCTCATTTCTGCTCTTCCACTCATCCTTCCCATGCTCCTCTGGACATTCATCTCTTCCCTCAACTAGCCCCCATAGGTTCTTCCTCATAAGCAAATACATGGTTTTTGTTTGCCATGTGTGGAATTGCTTCCCTTTGAACTTGGCTACTTCTTATGTAATGCTCATGATGATGTGAAGGGAGTCATACCTCTTGATCCAATTCAAGATTCTTGGGTAGTGTCTACCCTTTTACAACAAGTTTTGACCACTAATGATGCTTAGAAAACTAGGTGTGCTAGTTCACTGTTTGTGTGTGTAGAGAATACACTGATTTGGAGGGATTAATTGGGGTAGTAATTGTGATGGAAAATTCAAATTGAACACATAGACTTGTGTAGCATCTTCCCAATGTTGGATTAGATCCACTAATGCCTAATTTGCCGAGATGATTCACTGTTCATTGTGTAGAAAGTTGTCCCACTTAGAGTCTTCAATTGATCCACTTACACAAATCTAATCTCAAAATGCTTCAAGATAGTAGTAGATAAATGTGTCTAGATATGTTTTGAGCCCACAAACATAAATATTGAAGCATTAATGAAGGATTAATCAAGTGATTAACAGAGGCACTTTCCTGATTGTGCACAGTGTTGTATCTCACTGTAGGCTTGATGAAATCGAAAACTGTCTTCACCAGCTTGTAGAGAACACTTGAAAACCCCTAGGCCCACTTGGAATTAGATAAATTTGAAACAAGCTCGTCGTATGGTGTAAGATTCCTCCCCAGCCTCTCAAGATGTCCATCATCTTTTCCTATAATTAAATCCCTCTTCAGAAATATAAAAGATCTTATTTCTACCAGTTTTGGCCTAGAGAGAGAAAATCTTCTAGAGAGTGGTAATTCAGTTTTTAAATATTTTTGGATAGAAAAATATCTCATCTTATTAAAATAAGTTCCCCTGAAATAGAAGTTCAAAAAGATTTTCAGAAGGTGCATTAGAAATTAAGTATAATCTGTTCAAGAGGCATTATCCTGGGGGTGAAGATTTTTTTGAAATTTTAAATTAAGGTTCCTATGGACCAATAAGATTCATCCAAATGTAGGAAGGAGATAAATAGAAGAATAAAAGGAAAATCCCCCAAAAATGAGTAAATACTCACATAAGATGAAGAGTTGACTAAGGACAAGGTTAATAGTTAAAAAAGAGAGATATTTAGGTGAAATGATGCATTTTTGACACCTCTGCATAGGGGAATTCCCCTCATGAAGGAGGCGCCTATTTCACATGCTTTAACGAGTTTTAAACTCCCAAATAATGAGATATTTTCTCTCTCCTCTCTCTTATTTCAACTAGATCCAAAAAGTGAGCAAAACTGACCTAAAAATGGTCAAAAATTGACCAAACTGATCTGGAAAATTCTAGAATCAGTTGGCTTGGTTAGAAGCTCATTTTTTCTATGAATAGAAGTCCTCCCCTTTGTTGAAACTCAATAGTGTTTTGCACTATTACCCTGCCTCTCCCAAGTGCCAAAAACAGTGAATTTTACTCATAATTCATTAGTTTTTGACCTTCCCTCTTCCAAAAGATTGGTGGCCACTCTTGTTTCAAACAAAAGTTGAACCCTCAAACCATCAAGCCAAAGGAAAGCTCTCAAATTATCTATGTAAGTTGGAGATTCTTCTCTTTTCTATTCTTTTTATGGTTTTTATGATTTTTGTCTTCTCTAAATTAAAAATGATGTTATGCCTCATTACAAAAGGCATTCCCCTCTCTTCTCTAGTAAATCCAACCATTCCTTATCCTAGATGAATGATTAATGAATAAAATCAAGTTTTTCATAATGTTTCTCTTAAATAAGTAGAAAAATATTTACTTTAGAATAATTGAAATACTCTTGGTGCACTTTTAATTAATTTTAGAGACTTAAAAATTAAAAAATGATCAGCCATACAAAGGAGGTTATGGCAAAATTTTTTAAAAATTTGGAAATAAGTATTATCTTTTATTATTCTAAAAGAGTAATCCTTATGGTTTCTATATTCTAAAAGTGTCATTTTCCTGCATAGAAGATGTATTTTGATTATTTGTATAAAAGAAATTTATTTTTATTTTAAAAGTATTACTTTTATCATATTGATTTTTATGCATAAAATAATGCATAAAAGATTATTATTTTCATTTTAAAAGAGTTACTTTCATCATATTGATTTTCATGCATAAAAGTATGCATAAAAGAATATTATTTTTTATTACAAAAGTGTTACTTGTATCATTATTGATTTTTATGCATAAACATATGCATAGAAGATATTTTTTTATATTAAAAGTGTGATTTTCATCATAAGAGATTTTTATGCATAAACATATGCATAGAAGATATTTTTTTTATATTAAAAGTGTGATTTTCATCATAAAAGATTTTTATGCATAGTGTGATTTTCATCATAAAAGATTTTTATGCATAAACATATGCATAAAATAATGCATAAAATATTATTATTTTTATTTTAAAAGAGTTACTTTCATCATATTGATTTTCATGCATAAAAGTATGCATAAAAGAATATTTTTTTTAATTACAAAAGTGTTACTTTTATCATTATTGATTTTTATGCATAAACATATGCATAGAAAATATTTTTTTATATTAAAAGTGTGATTTTTATCATAAAAGATTTTTATGCATAAACATATGCATAGAAGATATTTTTTTATATTAAAAGTGTGATTTTCATCATAAAAGATTTTTATGCATAAACATATGTATAGAAGATATTTTTTTTATATTAAAAGTGTGATTCTCATTATAAAAGATTTTTATGCATAAACATATGCATAGAAGATATTTTTTTAATATTAAAAGTGTGATTTTCATCATAAAAGATTTTTATGCATAAACATATGCATAGAAGATATTTTTTTATATTAAAAGTGTGATTTTCATCATAAAAGATTTTTATGCATAAACATATGCATAGAAGATATTTTTTTAATATTAAAAGTGTGATTTTCATCATAAAAGATTTTTATGCATAAACTTATGCATAGAAGATATTTTTTTATATTAAAAAGTGTGATTTTCATCATAAATGATTTTTTATGCATAAATGGGTGCATAAAAGATATTTTTTTAATTAAAAGAGTGATTTTCATCATAAATGATTTGTATACATAAATATATGCATAAAAAAATTCTTTCATGTTAAAAGAGTGATTTCCATCATAAATGATTTTTATGATGATAAAAGTGTGACTTTCATCAGAATTGGATTTTATGCATAATTAGATGCATATAGAATCTTTATAATTAAATAAGGGTTCTCTTTAATCTTCTGTTAATTTTCATAAAAATTAGAAAAATGAATAGGTAGATAATATGTGAGAGGAAATTCTACCATTTCATATTCACTAAGATGGTAATGAGAAAATTCAATTAAACTATCGAAGTCGGAGATCGAGATAAGTGATTATTTTATTCCTCTTAAGGAATCCATGTTTTAGAAATCTGTAATAAGCAAATATTCGTCGAACGAATTTAGAAAAAGAGAAATTAAAATAGTACCTTTTGAGAAAGATAGTTTAGGAAGAACCTTTCTAGACCTAAACTCTGATTCAGACTATTGACCAAGACCTAATTCCTTCGTCAATGACGATGTGATCAGTTCAGGAAAAAATGCACTCAAAACACCCACCGAATCTGAAACTAGTTAAGCCTTTTGATTTTGATCTGAGGATCAAGTTAACAGAATTCGAGGAACTCTATTTGGAATTCAGATCTGGATCTAGAAGTATTGGGATACGGATTTAAGATTTATTCATGGTATTCAAACAAAATCAAAACTAAAAACTTGCATAGAAATCCTGTTTTCTTAAAGGACTATCTTACGCCAGAATGCTGGAGGGAGCATTTGGCATATATGTTTATCTAAGGGAAGTTTGGTTGCAACAACTGGCGGGGAGTGTTCGAGGGACAGCTCACGCGGCAAAAACCTGCCCAGGTCTTGACCAGCCTGGGTATGGTAAAAAATGGTGCGCTTCTGGTACGATGGGCGAGGGCCGACGAAGCGGTCCCTGAGTGAAGTTCCAGGACACCTAAGGAGGATCCTGGAGGGTTCTGACCAGGAGATGCATGGGCTCGGGGTGCTTAGGACACCCATGTGTATGTCAAGGAAGATATATATATGTATGGTGACAAAATGATTATTGTAATCTGTTACTGGATTTCGTTGTTTGCTGATCAGTTGATCCCAATGGAGAGTCCAGAGTGGTACTATTTTTGTGAAACAAAGGATTGAATGGAAATTTTGAATTATGAAATCTGTGACCATATTTGTTTTGTCAATGGATTATTTTTATATGAAAGTTTTAAAGAGGAGTGTGTGAGTATCTGTTTTTCTAAAGCTAAAGTTAAGAAAGGCATTTCAATTATGGGTGGGTGAGTACTTATTTGGTTCCACCGATTCCAGTGGTAGGGTGGTGGCTAACCCATGGGCCGGATGGGGTTAGGTTGGAATCAGTGGAGTTTTAATAATCAAACTGAAAAATCTTAGGATTACGCTAGGATTCGAGTAGATAGCCTGATAAATTTCTCGATTGAGTGGATCAATGGCTGTGCCTAATCTTGATTAGGAAAAAAGCGTTGAATTGCTCACATGATCAAAGTATATCAGTGATAGTTTCCTTCTATTTGGTTTATTCAGGTGGAGGATAGTTTAGATTTGATCTTGTTAGAAAACTCGTTAAGAAAAAATTTCAAAAAGGTGGAATCGTCCCCGCTTTCTGGGCATGGGAGATTTTCCCGGTTTCGGTTTTCGGAGTGACCACCAGCCTAGTCTCGTGCTTGGACATTCGTGGTAGGCGAGGCCCCGAGTGAGAAACCCTGCCTCGCGCGCATGAGGGGGCTGCTTCCGCTGTCAGCTCTACCGGGAATCCGGTGCATGGAGGGGGCAGAGGGATCTCACAGTTGGTATCAGAGCCGGATGATTTAGTACTTGTTTGGTTCCACCGATTCCAATGGTAGGGTGGTGGCTAACCCATGGGCCGGATGGGGTTAGGCTAGAACCAGTGGAGTTTTAATAATCAAACTAAAAAATCTTAGGATTATGCTAGGATTCGAGTAGATAGCCTGATAAATTTCTTGATTGAGTGGATCAACGGGCTGTGCCTAATCTTGATTAGGAAAAAAGCGTTGAATTGCTCAGATGATCAAATTATATCAGTGATAGTTTCCTTCTATCTAGTTTATTCAGGTGGAGGATAGTTTAGATTTGATCTCGTTAGAAAACTCGTTAAGAAAAATTCAAAACGGTGGAATCGTCCCCGCTTTCCGGGCATGGAAAATTTTCCCGGTTTTGGTTTTCGGAGTGACCACCAGCCTAGTCTCGTGCCCGGACATTCGTGGGCAAGGCCCCGAGTGAGAAACCCTGCCCCGCGCATGAGGGTTCTGCTTCTGCTACTATCGGCTACCGAGAATCTGGTGCATGGAGGGGGCAGAGGGATCTCACAGTTGGTATCAGAGCTGGATGATTTAGTACTTGTTTGGTCCCACCGATTCCAGTGGTAGGGTGGTGGCTAACCCATGGGCCGGATGGGGTTAGGTTAGAATCAGTGGAGTTTTAATAATCAAACTAAAAAATCTTAAGATTACGCTAGGATTCGAGTAGATAGCCTGATAAATTTCTCGATTGAGTGGATCAATGGCTGTGTCTAATCTTGTTTAGGAAAAAAGCGTTGAATTGCTCAGATGATCAAATTATATCAGTGATAGTTTCCTTCTATCTGGTTTATTCAGGTGGAGGATAGTTTAGATTTGATCTCGTTAGAAAACTCGTTAAGAAAAAATCAAAAAGGTGGAATCGTCCCCGCTTTCCGGGCATGGGAAATTTTCCCAGTTTCGGTTTTTGGAGTGACCACCAGCCTAGTCTCGTGCCCAGACATTCATGGGCGAGGTCTCGAGTGAGAAACCCTGCCTCACGCATGAGGGGGCTGCTTCCGTTGTCAGCTATACTGGGAATCCGGTGTGCGGAGGGGGCAGAGGGATCTCACAGTTGGTATCAGAGCGAAGCTGAAAGCTAATAAGGATAAACAAATTCTTATCAGAAATTGATAATAAAAACTCAGAAAAAGCATTTTTCATAATGTATTTTCATTCCGTAAGCTTCTTTAATGAAGAATTTTGTCATGAGAATATATTTTAAGTCCTCTAGAAAAATATTATTTATCCCCTCTTGAGTAATTTGGGGACGCCTAGATTACTCTTGCGTCATGCCGGCTAGGTTAATATCGTGGGTGACACCACTATAAATATTAATACGTGCAGTATATGACGTATGTTTGAGGCCACCTATGATTATTTCAGTTAGGTTTGTATGGCAGGGTGATTCCTGGGGTACTTACGCCTGGTAGTCATGAGTTGGTGATGATTTATGCCTGTTTAATATTTGTGGGATTAATTTAATAATTAATTGGGCTTATATTTTCAGGTGATGAAGACTATGGGAATTGAAGAGTTTACTTTGGAAGAGAGGGGGGAAGATTGCACCCAATATGGTCTTTTTGGAGCTAAGTATTTTTGTTTAAGTGTTTAATTTTTCAATTGATTTGATTTAGTTGAAGCTTACAAACAATGGTTTTTATGATTGAATTAATTCTCTACTTTCCACAATCAATTCCTAGAATAAGATTCTGGTTGCAGTGGTATCAGAGCTTGGGCTAGGAGATTTGTGGAGAAGGTAGGAAAGGGCTTCAACTTCTCAAAAATCAAGAAAGTGCAGGAATTTATCCAGTGGGACAGAAGGGTGTTTTGCAGGTCTTTACCCAAAGGTCAAAGATTCAAAACTAGATCAACTCTCAAACCCACTCACCACCCTGCAAAACCATCCCTCTCTATCAAAAAGTGGTTTTTCCAAATACTTAGTGAAATCAAAATCTGACCGTATGGATGAAATCCTCATAGCCAAAAACCTCACGGGTATCTCTCAGAAATCAGAAAGCTTCAAGGATGAACAAATCTATAATGGACAGAGCAGATTAAGCATGTAAAATCCATCAAAAGAAAATTCTCAAAAAGAAAAAGCAAGAGGCGGCGCACAGCGCGGCAGCCTGCCCGCGCAAAACGCGTGGAGAGGAGAAATAAAAAAAAAAGTAGCTCAAAGCTAATTACTCCATAATCCTAATTTTCTCTTAATCCTAATCTACTCTCACTTTTCCCAATCCCCATGCAAGTCACATCACTTTTTGAACCTCTACTTTTCCCTATTTTCAAATTTGAGGAGAAATTCAAAGGTTTTCAATTCTGAAAATTTCTGGGTGCAGAAAAGTGATTTACAGGTTTTAAAAAGCTTCAAAATTGCCTAGAAAAGGCCAGAAAATTTCGAAATCGCTTCTGAAAAATTCTGAAAATTTTAGAAAAATATTACAGAATTTGGGCAAGGTTTACAGGACTATTTCAGCAGGTTTCAAAGTGCAGAAAAATTATTTCATCAACAATTCGACTAGCCCAAGACTCTTGAATCATGCGGAATCGTTCGGGATTTGTTTGAGGCGACGAGAATTCAATTCAGCCATTGAACAACGTCTTGTTCAGCTTCAACCAAGATTGAATTGCGGGAGAAAAACAAGATAAGTACTCATTTTTGCTTTATTTATTTACATCAAATAAAGTAAAATTTTATTTATCTACATCATTTGCACAAGCACTATGGGCAGATTTGCCTATCTCGCCATCAATTCAAGAGCAACTCCTTTCTTTACAACATCAAATTGTAGAAGAAAGAGAGAAGCGTATTGAATTGGAGAGACAGCTCTCAAATCGTAGACGTAAGCGTGACTCTTCGCTATCTTTTGATGACGAAGATGACACTATTCAAAGGGCTGTAAATGCTACATTGCAAGCACAAAGGTCACAAAAAGAATCCAAGATTAGTCGAAAAGCTTTCACATTTCAAAATTATGATGGAAAGAAGGATGCTAGGATCATTTTAGCTTGGCTTAGTCAACTCTATGACTATTTTTCTGGAGAAAATTTTTTTGAGAGTGATAAGATTAAATGTGCAGTCAATCATTTGGTAGACAGTGCAGCTTTATGGTGGAGTGTAGTAAAGCAAGGTCGTGACAAGCCAGACTCTTGGAAAAGATTTTAACTGGTTAAAAAGCACTTTTTACCCTCACAATTCAAGTCCAAAGTTAGGCACCAATGGGATACTTTGCATCAATTGGAAAAGGAAACTATGTCACAGTATGTAGAAAAGTTCTGGAATACTTTATTATTACAGGTGCAGGTTGTGGATAGAGTCAGCGAGAAGGATCAAAAAAGGAAGTTCATATCGGGCCTTAGATCTACCATTAGGGCCGATGTGAATATGTTTCGACCTCATTCACTATCTTCTGCAATATCTTTGGCAACTAATTCAGAACGTAAAAATGGTTTTCCTAAAGAGATTAAAGTACATGAGGGTACTTCTTCTAAACCATTTACTAAATTTTTTTATGCTTCAAAGAAGATGTATAAACCAAGTTATGACAAAGGCAAGGACGAGGCTAAAGGCAACATGAGTACCAATAAGAAAGTCAATGGGCAAACCGAAGACATCTCCTATCAAATGTTTCAAGTGCCACAAAGAAGGTCACATAGCACCGAATTGTCCGGAGCGTACCAAGAATTCAACACCAGCAGCAGCAGCTCGAGTCAACATGATTGAAGAAGACAACAATGAAGAAGAATCATTCGAGCAAGAGGGTAATTCCGATCCAGATTACTCAGAACAAGAAGGTAAACCTCATGTTCATTCTTTGCTTAAAATAAAAGGAACGATAAATGGACATGAAGTTCTTATTTTCGTGATGATGGTAGTACACATGATTTCATTTCTGAAAAGGTACTTAGAGCATTAAATCTTCATTCTTCACCTACACACTATAAAGTCAAAGCAGCATTTACTGGAACAAAGTATAATTGCATGCAAGTGGTGAAAGATTTGGATTTATGCATCAAACCTTTAACAGAAAAGAGGGATTTCTTAGTTGCACCTTTACAAGGGGTAGATATAATTTTGGGTATGCCTTGGAGACACAAATACAATCCTATTATAGACTATGACACTCATAGTATTTCTCTAAGGAAGGACAATGAAAATATTATCCTCCAGTGTCAAGTCAAAGGAGAAATGAGTCCTTTGTTGAGTCACACTCAAGCAAAGAGAGCTCTAAGAAAAAGAGACAAGACTTATATGGTATGGGTTAACCAGCTTGATGCTGACTTGGACACATCCAAAAGACCAAAGTTTGATTCTTTTATCTCCAAATTTAGTGACTGTTTCATGGAAGATCTACCTCCAGGATTACCTAAGTCTAGGCCTGAGGATCATAGTATTGACTTATTGCCTGGAAATTCCCCGCCTTGTAAAGCTCCCTATAGAGTCAACAATTTAGAGCAAAAAGAAATCCAAAGCCAAATAGAAGACTTGCTAGAGAGAGGCCTTATTCGACCTAGTAGTTCACCTTTTGGAGCTCTAGTACTTCTTGTTAAGAAGAAGAACGGAACTTACCGAATGTGTGTAGACTATCGTGCATTGAATAAGATTACTGTCAAGAACAGATATCCTATTCCTAGGGTAGATGATCTTCTTGATAAGCTTAGAGGATCAAAGGTCTTTATGTAGTTATTATAGGAAGTTCATCAAGAATTTTGCTTGTATTGCTCATCCTTTGACCGAACTCCTTAAGAAAGCTACAAATTTCAATTGGACTGATAAGCAAGATAAATCTTTTGCAACACTCAAGAATGCTTTAACACAAGCACCAGTTCTTACACTACCTGATTTTCAAAGACCATTCTTTATAGTAGTGACTGATGCTAGTGGCAAAGGATTTGGAGCTGTTCTTATGCAAGACAACCATCCTATTGCATATCAAAGTAGAAACCTTAAGCCTGCAGAGCAAAATTATAGCACTTATGATAAGGAATTAGCAGCAGTAGTGCATGCTTTGAAAATCTGGAAGCATTACCTAATGGGCTCTGAATTTCTTATCAAGACAGACCAACAAAGCATTAGGCATTTGCTTATGCAACCTCTTATTTCAGATAGGCATATCAAATGGGCAGCTTTCATTCAAAGTTTCCAACCTATGATTCAATATCAACCTGGAAAAGAAAATGTTGTTGCCGATGCTTTGAGTCGAAGACCAAATATCAACAACATTTCTATAATTGAAAGTGAACCATTTGTCCTCATGAAAGAAACTTATGAAGTTGATCCACATTTTTCTCAAATATGGATCAAATTGTGTGAAAACAATTGGACACCTCAAGGAAGTTATTCTCATAATGATGGCTATCTTTTCTTTGAGAAAAGATTGTGTGTTACTTAACCTTACAGACAGCTTGTCTTGGAAGAGATGCACCAACCACCATTTGTGGGACATAGAGGAGTTTCCGCAACACTTCAAGTAGTTTCTCGAGAATTCTATTGGCCCCATTTGAAGAATGATGTAGCTAAGTTTGTAGCTGAATGTAACATGTCAAACAATTAAAAGCTACAAAGGCAAAGCTTTAGGATTGCTTATGCCTCTACCTATTCCTGATAGACCATGGGAACAAGTGTCTATGGATTTCATTACTGGCTTCCCTACTACTTCCAGTCACCATGACATGATTTGGACAATAGTGGACAGATTTAGTAAGCAAGCCTATTTCATTCCATGTAAAAAGACACTAACTTCTCAGCAAGCCACGAACATATTTGTTAAGCAAATTTTTATTCATCATGGACTACCCAAAGTGATAGTTTCTGATAGAGATTCTAAATTTTGTAGTCACTTTTGGGTTGCTCTTTTCTAAAACTTAGGCACTAAGTTAGATTTTCCACGGCATTCCATCCGGAATCGAATGGACAAACTAAAATTACAATAGCACTATCTTAGATATGCTTAGAGCCTATGTTTCCCAGCAACCTAGTGCATGGGATAAGAATATACACCTACTCCAATTTGCTTATAATAATACTCCTCATACTGCTACTGGTCGAGCACCATTTGAGATCATCTATGGAAGAGCATTGCCTATTCCGGCTACTAGACTCTCTCATAAGATTGAAGCAGCCGACCAATATGTTAGAGACTTTGATCGCATTCTATCTGAAGTGCGTGATTGGATTCAAAGAGCTCAAGAGAAGTATACATCTCAAGCAAATAGGAAGCGCAAAGATTTTTCATTTCAAGAAGGTGATTATGTACTTTTGAGAATTGAAAAGCGTCGATTAAAGAGTGTGGAAAAATTCTCTGCAGTGAAGCTAGCGCCTAGATATTATGGGCCATTTAAAATCCTTCAAAAGATTAATGATGTGGCCTATAGACTAGAGCTTCCATCTAATTGGAATATCCACAATTCTTTTCATATCCATCTCTTGAAACCTTTTCGAGGAACACTTCCTACTCACCCAACATATGAGGAACCACCTCTTATTGAAGGAGAGGAAGAAGTACTAGTTCCTGATGCAATCATTGACCAAGAGATAACAACAACAAGAACAGGTAATCAATACTTCAAGTATCTTTTGACTTTTAAGAATCATCCACAAGAAGATGCTAAATGGATGCCTGAGAAATTTTTCCGAGTTTACCATGAAATTCTTCATTCTTTTCAAACCCAGCAAATCCGCAATTGAGGACAATTGCAAACTCAAGCAAGAGGGATGTCATGAGAATATATTTTAAGTCCTCTAGAAAAATATTATTTATCCCCTCTTGAGTAATTTGGGGACGCCTAGATTACTCTTGCGTCATGCCGGCTAGGTTAATATCGTGGGTGACACCACTATAAATATTAATACGTGCGGTATATGACGTATGTTTGAGGCCACCTATGATTATTTCAGTTAGGTTTGTATGGCAGGGTAATTCCTGGGGTACTTACGCCTGGTAGTCATGAGTTGGTGATGATTTATGCCTGTTTAATATTTGTGGGATTAATTTAATAATTAATTGGGCTTATATTTTCAGGTGATGAAGACTATGGGAATTGAAGAGTTTACTTTTGAAGAAATGTCTTGGATCATCACATTTCATTTTTGGCAAGCATAGTAGCTTGTAACCTTATCAAATGATTTTTCCATTTTGAACTTTAGGAAAGATACATTTATTTATGTGGAATTTATTAAAGCCTATGGCTTTACCCTAGTCCCAATTGGACACTTTATTTTTGTTAAAGAAGAGTGTCGTGCTCTCTAAAAAGCACATCTTGTATTTTAGGGGCTATGGCCTAATTTTGGTGAAAAAGAAAGCTAATAAAGAAATACTCTTGTGTGGGGAGAGGCCACGCACAAGAGGGGGGAAGATTGCACCCAATATGGTCTTTTTGGAGCTAAGTATTTTTGTTTAAGTGTTTAATTTTTCAATTGATTTGATTTAGTTGAAGCTTACAAGCAATGGTTTTTATGATTGAATTAATTCTCTACTTTCCACAATCAATTCCTAGAATAAGATTCCGGTTGCAAATTTTTAATCAAAGAAATTGTTTTTATAGATGAAAATTCCCTATTTATCTGGTATTCCTGACCTCACCGAGTCTCAAGATATGACTGCGTTCGCCTTCGAGCATCTCATTTCTTCCGCTTCAACTCGAACAAGCCGAGCAAGATCGCACGCCATTTCGAGGATTTATATTTTCCTAACCCAGTGGAGAGACTACAGCATAAGTGGTTTGCAGGGCAGTATGTCTACGCCTCTTACAACCAGTGGAGAGACTACAACATAAGTGGTTTGTAGGGCAGTATGTCCAATGCTGTGGTAGAACCTCTCATTGGCTATGATTCTGTTAAAGCTGAAAATGGTGCATGGCGTCATTCTATATCATTCGATGCCTCAGAATTTCAGACTTTCATGCCAAGTCTACAGACTCCTTAGTTGTTTTATTCCTAAGGAGAAAATAATAGCTCCCTTGTCAGTAAGTGAACGTTTGTATCGGGGCATGCCTATGGCCCACCAATGCCTATGGCCCAGTACCGTCGTCTTATGCAACTCCCGAGGAGATTTTGAATTTTGGAGCTGAGCTACTCTATGTACATATTGCAACTTTTATATAAATAAAGAAATGTTTTTCGGAGAAAAATTCCCTGTTGTATAAGTGATTGGACAGAAAAATCTGTTATCGGACATATGTCATAGATCTCCAATAAGATCATTGTCTTGTTTAAGAAATTGTCTTCCAACCTCTTAAGTCTTAGGATCTCGTGGATAATATCAAAATAAAAATTTAATAATATATAAATTTTTGACAGAATAATGAGACGAGGAAACCGTGGCCGTCAGCCAGACCCTCTCTCTGAAGATGACGAGCTTGACCCTGATGTTCGCAAGGCTCTTCATAGGACTCAGCCAGGACCCTTCAAAGGAGAAGGGGAGAACCTAAGCGAGGCTGTGGAGAAATGGGTGGAAGACATGGAGGAATATTTTGACATCACAGGCTACAATGAGCGGAGCAAAATGGCTCTTGCTCGACTGAAAATAGTGGAAACAGCCAGGGTAGCATGGAGGAACCAACCGTCTGGATAGAAATACTCAGTCCTGGAATGATCTAAAAACCTTTCTAAGAAAGAGATTTTGTCTCCCTAGATTTTTGGAAACCAAAATGAACGAATTCTTAGAGTTAAAGCAAGAGAGCAAAACCGTCGAGGAATATCACCAGGCCTTTGCTCTTCTACTCAAATATTCACCACCTCTAGATGAAGAGCAACTCATGGCCAGGTTCATTCGGGGAATGAACGAACCCTTGGACACACTGGTCAAAAATGTCAAGCCAGTGTCCATGGCTGAAGCAGTAAGAATGGCAAAGGATTTTGCCAAAGCCTTTGTAGTAAAGGTCCAGCCAAAGCCTGCACCCTCTAACTTTAAAAGATTCCAAGCCCAGGGAAGTACTTCAAACTTTCCACCCCTGAAGAGGCAGCAAGGCCCGAATTAAAATCAGGATGCAAGAAGGTTCCGAAGTGAAGGAAGACCCTTCCCCCAGAATACTTTCTCAGGAGCCCCACCTCTTTCAAGAAATCAGAGGGATGAGCTCAGAAGTGAAAACCGATGTTTTGGATGCCAAGGTTTTGGTCACCAACTGAAAGATTGCCCGACTCCTGCCATGTCAAGGGGACAGGGAAGTTAAGGACCCCGAATTCAGAGACCAACCCCTTCATACCAGTCTAATTAGGGTCCGTCTCGCCCAAGCCAGGGAAACCCCAGAAGAACTCCAGCTCAGCCATCTGCCTCTGTCCAGAGTAACCTCAAAACTCCTTCCCAGAACTGGGGCAACCAAAGAGAAAGAGTTCCACCTTAGACTGCAGCAGCCAGAGCAGTCACAATTTTAGATGTAGTAGAAGAGGAAAGAGGGCAGATCTATTGTGCAATTGAAAATCAAGGGCCTAACCATCAGTTCTCAGTCATCCATACTCCAACAGAGTATCAGGGAAAGCCTTTTAAGCTTTTGATTGATTCTGGCAGTTCTCATTCATTCATTTCCCCTGGATGCTTGCGTAAGCTAGTCTTAGAACAGAAATCAAGGAAACCTATGCAAGTTGAATTGGCTAGTGGGAAGATTCTTTTCACTCACCATGAGACAGATCTTATCCAGTTCAATCTAGATGGTAATGTAACCGACTGTCAATTCAAAGTCTTACCTCTGGGAGTTTTTGACGGGATCCTTGGAATGGATTGGCTCCACAAAAATCAAGCTGACATACACTGTCACAATGGAACCATTTCCTTCCATGACCTTCACGGAAATAAAGTTCAAGGAACTGGAGTTTTCGGAGCCCCAGACCTTCAATTAGTAAAAGCTTCCAGGCTGCTGAAAGGACTTAGGAAGAAGCAGCAAATTTATGTTGTCAAAATGAACCCAGTAGACTCAAAGCTTAAGGCTAAAGAACCAGAATGGTTAAGTGAATTTGATGATCTATTACCTGCAGAACTAACTGAAATGCCTCCAATTCGGGAAGTAGATCATGTGATTGAATTGACCCCTGGAGCTCAACCAGTAGCCCTATGCACGTACAAAATGCCAGTTCCTGACAACTGTTAGAACAAGGGTTTGTAAGACCCAGTGTTTCACCTTGGGGTACGCCAGTTCTCTTTCAAAAAAAGAAAGATAGAACGCTTAGACTCTGTGTGGACTACAGAGGTCTAAATCAGCTGACAGTTAAGAATAAGTATCCTATCCCAAGAATTGATGAGCTTCTGGATAGGCTAAATTGAGCCCAGATCTTCACAAAGATAGATCTCAAATCCGGGTATTACCAAATCAGGATCAATGATCAAGATATACCAAAAACAGCCATCAATACTCGCTATGGGCATTATGAATTTACTGTCATGCCGTTTGGATTGACAAATGCCCTAGCTACATTCAATCGCCTAATGCAGGACATCCTCAGAGAATACTTGGATGATTTTGTTCTAGTTTTCTTTGATGACATTTTGATTTACTCAAGGAATGCAGCTGACCATGAGACTCATGTCCGAAAAGTTCTTGAGATTCTAAGGAAGCACCAACTCTTTGCCAAAAAGAGCAAATGCACTTTCTCTGCCGACCACGTTGAATACTTGGGCTTTCTGGTATCCAAAGATGGAATTTCTCCAGATTTCGTAAAAGTCTAAGCAGTCATAGATTGGCCTGAACTAAAGACAGTGAAAGAAGTCAGAGGATTCTTGGGATTGACTTGTTGGTATAGGATTTTCATACCAAAGTATGCTCTCATAGCTTCCCCCCTGACTAACCTTCTCAAAAAGAATACCCCATTTCAGTGGTATGCCAGGTGTCAGAGTGCTTTTGATAAGCTGAAGGCCGCCTTGGTAACTAGTCCCGTTCTGAAGTTGCCATATTTCTCTCTACCCTTTGAGATAGTAACTGATGCAAGTGGTTTTGCCCTAGGCGGTGCACTCATGTAGGAAGGTCATGCAGTGGCCTATGAATCCCGAAAGCTCAGAATGCATGAGAGGAATTATGCTGTCCACGACTTGGAATTACTTTCTGTAGTCGATGCCTTAAAGTTGTGGAGACATTATCTACTGGGAAAAAGATTCACTTTGATGACAGATCATCAGAGCTTAAAGTGGATCTTTACTCAGAAGGACCTCAACATGCGCCAAAGAAGGTGGATGCAGACGCTGCAGGAATTCGATTTTGAAATCAAGTACCGCCCAGGCAAAGAAAATGTGGTAGCAGATGCCCTCAGCAGAAAAGCCTCCTTGCTTGCAATTACTGTAATATCAAATCCTTTGATTATTGAAGCAAGAGAGAAGATAATGCATGATAGATTCTTTGGCCCTATTTCTACCCTACTTATGCAGGAAAGCAAAACTCTACAGGAGTTGAACAGAGTTCAAGGGTACAGCCTGGATGATGGCATTATGTATTATAATCGCAGGCTATGCATTCCCAATGATGAGGGAACCAAGGAACAAATTTTGAATGAAGCCCATGACAGCCTTATGGTAGGACATCCAGGTTTCATCAAAACCTACATGTCTGTAAAGAAAAGCTTCTTTTGGCCTGGTCTGAAAAAGGATGTACTGAATCATGTACATCAATGTCTAACATGCCAGAAAGTCAAAGCTAAAAGAGTAAAAATGCCTGGGAAGTTACATCCATCAGATGAAGTGGGAATGTATCAGTATGGATTTTATTACTGGATTACCTTCAGTGCAATCAAGTTACAACTCCATTTTTGTGGTAGCTGACAGACTAACCAAAGTTGCCCATCTGATCCCAGTAAAAGAAACCTACACTGCAGTGGATGTGGCCAGAGTGTTCCTCAAAGAAATCTTCAGATTGCATGGACTACCCAGGAGAATAGTAAGTGATCGAGATCCCAAGTTTACTTCAAGGTTCTGGACTACATTTTTCGAAGCAGTGGGAACTTTCTTGGATCTCAGCACAGCTTATCACCCTGAGACCGATGGTCAAACTGAAAGGGTAAACCAAGTAATCGAAGATATACTTCGGTCATGCTATGGCAGGGAACCCAAGAAGTGGCTAAGCTATCTGCACCTAGTCAAGTTCGCCTACCTACGAGCTTCTTCTGCCTCCTCATCTCAAAGTTCATAATGTATTTCATGTAAGCCTTCTAAAGAAATATGCGTCAAGCCCAAATCATGTGCTTGATGATGAAATCCTAACCTTTTCAACCCAAGGGTAGATGGAACTCCAACCTGAAGAAATTCTTGATGTTCGAGAAAATATTCTCAGGAATAGAATTCTCAGAGAATTATTAGTAAATCAAAGTTCTATTCTTTTGAAGATGCCACCTGGGAGAATGAAGCCGATCTGTTGTTGCGGGATTACCCCTAGTTTGCGAGATGAGGACATCTTGCATTTTTCAAGTGAGAGAGAATGTAAGATTCCTCCCTAGCCTCTCAAGATGTCCAGCATCTTTCCCTGTAATCAAATCCCTCTTCAGAAATATAAAAGATCTTGTTTCTACCAGTTTTGGCCTAGAGAGAGAAAATCTTCTAGAGAGTGGTAATTCAGTTTTTAAATATTTTTGGATAGAAAAATATCTCATCTTATTAAAATAAGCTCCCCTGAAATAGAAGTTCAAAAAGATTTTCAGAAGGTGCATTAGAAATTAAGTATAATCTGTTCAAGAGGCATTATCCTAGGGGTGAAGATTTTTTTGAAATTTTAAATTAAAGTTCCTATGGACCAATAAGATTCATCCAAATGTAGGAAGGAGATAAATAGAAGAATAAAAGGAAAATCTCCCAAAAATGAGTAAATACTCACATAAGATGAAGAGTTGATTGAAGAGTTGACTAAGGACAAGGTTAATAGTTAAAAAAGAGAGATATTTAGGTGAAATGATGCATTTTTGACACCTCTACATGGGAGAATTCCCCTCATGAAGGAGGCACCTATTTCACATGCTTGAATGAGTTTTAAACTCCTAAATAATGAGATATTTTTATCTCTCCTCTCTCCTATTTCCAACTAGATCCAAAAAGTGAGCAAAACTGACCTAAAAATGGTCAAAAATTGACCAAACTGATCTGGAAAATTCTAGAATCAGTTGGCTTGGTTAGAAGCTCATTTTTCCTATGAATAGAAGTCCTCCCCTTTGTTGAAACTCAATAGTGTTTTGCACTATTACCCTGCCTCTCCCAAGTGCCAAAAACAGTGAATTTTACTCATAATTCATTAGTTTTTGACCTTCCCTCTTCCAAAAGATTGGTGGCCACTCTTGTTTCAAACAAGAGTTGAACCCTCAAACCATCAAGCCAAAGGAAAGCTCTCAAATTATCTATGTAAGTTGAAGATTCTTCTCTTTTCGATTCTTTTTATGGTTTTTATGGTTTTTAATGATTTTTGTCTTCTCTAAATTAAAAATGATGTTATGCCTCATTACAAAAAGGCATTCCCCTCTCTTCTCTAGTAAATTCAACCAACCATTCCTTATCCTAGATGAATGCTTAATGAATAAAATCAAGTTTTTCATAATGTTTCTCTTAAATAAGTAGAAAAATGTTTACTTTAGAATAATTGAAATACTCTTGGTGCACTTTTAATTAATTTTAGAGACTTAAAAATTAAAAAATGGTCAGCCATACAAAGGAGGTTATGGCAAAAATTTTCAAAAATTTGGAAATAAGTATTATCTTTTATTATTCTAAAAGAGTAATCCTTATGGTTTCTATATTATAAAAGTATCATTTTTCTGCATAGAAGATGTATTTTGATTATTTGTATAAAAGAAATTTAATTTAATTTTAAAAGTGTTACTTTTATCATATTGATTTTTATGCATAAAATAATGCATAAAAGATTATTTTTTATTTTAAAAGAAATACTTTCATCATATTGATTTTCATGCATAAGTATGCATAAAAGAATATTGTTTTTTATGACAAAAGTGTTACTTTTATCATTATTGATTTTTATGCATAAACATATGCATAGAAGATATTTTTTTATATTAAAAGTGTGATTTTCATCATAAAAGATTTTTATGCATAAACATATGCATAGAAGATATTTTTTATATATTAAAAGTGTGATTTTCATCATAAAAGATTTTTATGCATAAACATATGCATAGAAGATATTTTTTTATATTAAAAGTGTGATTTTCATCTCATAAAAGATTTTTATGCATAAACTTATGCATAGAAGATATATTTTTTATATTAAAAGTGTGATTTTCATCATAAAAGATTTTTATGCATAAACTTATGCATAGAAGATATTTTTTATATTAAAAGTGTGATTTTCATCATAAATGATTTTTTATGCATAAATGGGTGCATAGAAGATGTTTTTTTATATTAAAAGTGTGATTTTCATCATAAATGATTTGTATGCATAAAAGAAATTCTTTCATGTTAAAAGAGTGATTTCCATCATAAATGATTTTTATGATGATAAAAGTGTGACTTTCAGCAGAATTGGATGCTGTCATAAAGAAAGTGGGCGATCTAGCCTACAAACTTCTTCTGTCTCCCCATCTCAAGGTACATGATGTATTCCATGTCAGTTTGCTTAAAAAATATGTACCTAGCCCGAGTCACGTGTTGGATGATGAACAATCAATCTCTCTGACTCAAGGCGCCAGATGGTACTCCAACCTGAGGAAATCCTTGACATTCGGGAGAAGATTCTCAGGAGCAGAGTCCTCAGAGAATTCTTAGTAAAGTGGAAGTTCTTCCCTCTAAAAGACGCCACCTGGGAGAAAGAAGAAGAGTTGGTGAAGGATTACCCCCACTTTGCGAGATGAGGACATCTCGCATTTTTCAAGTGGGAGAGGATGTAAGATTCCTCCTCGGACTGAATATTGATTTAGCCTCTACTTCAATCCCTTGTAAGCATTCTATGTTTCTGAATACAAGAAAATATTATTTTTCCTTGTTTGGCCTAGTGAGATAAAAATTTCTAGAGAGTGGTAAATCAATATTGGGATATTTTTAGATAAATAAACTCTACAGATATCAAAAAAATGTTTCCCTGAAACAAAAAATCAAAATAGATTTTCCAAGGTGCAATTGGAATTAATTAAAAATGATTTAGAAGACCTTATTCTAAGGGTCAAGATTTTCTAAAAATTTTGGATTAAGGTTCCTATGGACCAATAAGATTAATCCAAGTGTTGGGATAAGATAAATCCAAAGAATAAAAGAAAATACCCAAAAATGAGTAAATGCCCACATAAGGTGAAGAGTTGACTAAGTACTAGGTTTATTAGTTAAAAATTATAAAGTATTAATAAGAAAATGAGATATTTTGGAGTAATCATTCATTTTTAACACATGGGTAAGGAAAAGGGGACCCTTCAAGGAGGCGCCTATTTCACATGTGTGGATGAGTTTTAAACTAAAAAATAATAGGATATTTTTATCTCTCCTCTCTCCTAAATCAAACCAAATTAAAAAGGGAGCCAAACTGGTCCAAAACTTGTCCAAATTCAGCCAAACTGAAGCTTGAAAATTGTAGAACTCAGTTGGACTCATTTAGTGGCCTCCCTCACCTATAAATAGACCCTCATTCCTTTGTATTCTCATCTGTGAACTAAACTATGCCGGTATTACTCTAAGTTAAGCTTATTTTCTATTATCCTGTTAAAACCCTCTACAAATTGAAGAGATTGGAGCTTCTCTCGCTCTTCAATCTTCCTTGGAGACTCCAACAACATACAGAACCGATTGATTGGTTTGGGGGCCCAAGGTTCCTATGGACCAATAAGATTAATCCAAATGTAGGGAGGAGATAAATTGAAGAATAAAAAAAAAATCCCCAAAAATGAGTAAATACTCACATAAGATGAAGAGTTAACTAAGGACAAGGTTTATTAGTTAAAAAAGAAGAGATATTTATAGGAAATGATGCATTTTTGAAACCTCAGTGTGGGGAATTCCCCTCATGAAGGAGGCGCCTATTTCACATGTGTGGATGAGTTTTAAACTCACAAATAATGAGATATTTTCATCTCTCCTCTCTCCTGTTTCAACTAGATCCAAAAAGTGAGCTAAATTGACACAAAAATGGTCAAAAATGTGTGGATGAGTTTTAAACTCACAAATAATGAGATATTTTCATCTCTCCTGTTTCAACTAGATCCAAAAAGTGAGCTAAATTGACCCAAAAATGGTCAAAAATTGACCAAACCGATCTAAAAAATTCTAGAATCAATTTGCTTGGTTAGAGGCTTATTTTTTCCTATAAATAGAAGCCTCCCCCTTTGTAAAAGGTTAATAGTGTTTATGTACTGTTACTCTACTCCTCCCTAGAGTCAAATACATTGAATTCAATTGATAATTCAATTGTTTTTGACTAAATCCTCTCCAAAAGAACTGGTGGCCACTCTTGTTGTTGCAAACAAGAGTAGTACTTATTGTGAATTTTAAATCTATGGTTTTCTTAAATTTATGCCTTGTAAATGTTTGAATTAAAATCTGATGCTATGCCTTGATGGAAAGGCCACCCCTCTTCCCTTCTTTAAGTCCTTCTTAATCCTAGAAAGTTTAATTAAAAGATTGATTAAACTCTTTTCATTGTTTACTCTCTTGATTTTTGGAAGGAGTAGATTAGAGATATTAGAATTCAAATTGGATTAATTCAATTAAAAGATTGATTAAACTCTTTTCATTGTTTACTCTCTTACTCTCTTGATTTTTGGAAAATGGAGTAGATTAGAGATATTAGAATTCAAATTGGATTAATTCAAGTCATAAATTGAATGTTAAAATTGAGAAATGGTTAGCCATACAAAGAGGTTATGGCAAAATTTTCTTAAATTTTGTGGAACTAAAGTTTATCATTAGGTTATTCTAAAAGAGTAATTCCTTCCGTTTGTGCATTCTAAAAGATTTGTTTTTATTTTAAAAGTGTCATTCCCATTAATTTTGATTTTATGCATAGAAAGATGCATAAGGGAATTTATTTTTATTTCAAAAGAGTTATTCGCATTAATTTTGATTTTATGCATAGAAAGATGCATAAAGGAATTTATTTTTATCTCAAGAGAGTTATTCTCATTAATTTTGATTTTGTGCATAGACAGATGCATAAAGGAATTTACTTTTATCTCAAAAGAGTTATTCTCATTAATTTTTATTTTGTGCATAGACAGATGCATAAAGGAATTTACTTTTATTTCAAAAGGGTTATTCTCATTAATTTTGATTTTATGCATAGAAAGATGCATAAGGGAATTTATTTTTATTTCAAAAGAGTTATTCTCATTAATTTTGATTTTATGCATAGAAAGATGCATAAGGGAATTTATTTTTATTCCAAAAGTGTTTTTTTTTCGAGAAAAGATCCTTTCATTAGTTATATAAAAAATGCCCGTAGGGCTACAAAAGACCCTCTCCTGCTCATAAGAAAACAGAGCAGAGATCCAAGCAAGGCAGCTAGGGAGACTCTCCCTAGGTGCAGAAAAATACAAATATCAGTACAAAGAACTAAGGGGCTATATCATACAAAAGGAGGAGGGAAAAGCCAAACAGGTGGCCTGCAGTGCCAGTGGGGGGAACCCACGTGTAGGGTATAGAAGGGGCCGCTGCGCCAAGTGGTATGAAAGGCCTGACGCTGCAAGATCGCCTCATCCGAGTCGCGGTCATACTATCCTCGCAGGGTGTGGATCAACTCCTGCCAAATCCCCCGAACAGTCTCTCTGCTGGTGGCTCTAGTCTCCCCTCAAAGGCCCTGAAACACCGGGCTCTCCAGGTGAACCAAATGGTGAGGCTGCTAAGGAGCTCCCATCATAGATCCCTCTCCTGTGTCCAGCCGGCGGATGAGAAATCCGGTGAAGGAATGAGGTGAGGCTAGCCCCTAATGAATCTGATGGCTTGGCTGTCCTGCTCCGTCTCCTAGCCCATAGCAGGCCCTGGTGAAGTTGACCAAGAAGTGGCACCCCACGTATACATGCCCTCTGGAGAGAGGGGGACCAGAATGCGCAGCATCCGTAGCCAAATCTGCTGCGGCTGAGGACAGTCCCATAGGCAATGTCTCTGTGTCTCCAAAGGGTGGCCGCATCGGACAGGCTGCCGCAAGACCGCTGTAGACCAGCCAGGTGCCAACTGCAGAGCCCTTGTGGGTGACCAACCCCACTGGAAAGTTGAGATCCTGCATGCCTGTCGACTAGCCCAGAGCCTGGTCCAAAAATCCTCCAGGAACTCCTGTGAGAGTCCCTGTAGCCACCACCAATGCTCCGATGCAGCTGGAGAGACCATCCTCCTCGCCGTCAAAATATGTCTCCCCAACCGAACAGTGTACTAGAAAAAGGTGATCTCTGTGGCCTCGGGGGATGCATAAAGATCATGCCACTCGTACTCGTGAGGGTCCCACTGGAGCCAAGGGGCGCACTGCATATGCCCATATGCGCCAATCAGAGTCCACATCTGCAGGGTCTGGATCAATATGCCACTTTCAGGAAGCGGCGGCCACCACTACCCATATCCTCTAAAAGATGCACTCTGCAACCAAAGGCGACTCCGCCTCCACTCTCTGAAGTCTGCCCTCATCCTGGATCTCATAGTAGAGGCATCTACCATCCTCAGTGCAAGCTCTGACAACAATCAGGATCTCCAATTGTGTAAAGGCTCCCATCCACCGTGGGGCCACTGGCTTGAGAGGCGTGAACCACTCCTCTATGAGTGCCTCCTGAATGTCATCCCTCATAATCAGCCCCCCTCTGAAGTGACTCAGCCTCTCCACCTAGATCTCCTCTGGGAGACTGCAGAAGGCCTGCCAGTCTCCAAAACTACGTGCTGGGCCTGTCGCAAATGGTCCCCAGGCTAGACGAGGCCAAGAACCCAGCATATGGCCCTGCTCTGTGCGTACCGCTAGGCTTTAGATGAGCAGATGTCTGGCCCGCTCCTCATCACAAGAAGGAGGTCTCTAAGAGAGTCCCAGTCTCAGCAACTCCCAAGCTCGTAGGATGCTCAAGGCAAATCTGTCCTCCCATCCTCTACTGAGGCATGTCCTCCTCATCTCTATGAAGATCCATCGTATCTTTGGTGCCCAAGTGCCCCCTGCTGTGGGGGAGCTTGAGCCTGCATAGCCAGCTGAAAAAGAAGCTCTTTCCAAGGCTCAGCGCCTACTGGAAGCAGCCCCCGAACAATAAGCTTCCCCAATAAGGCTCTACTCTGATCAACTGGATCTATAATGTCCAAGCCTCCCTGGGCCAGCAGAAGTGTAATAATTGCCCAAGCAACCTTAGCCCGGGTTGGCTGACCATCCCGTCCAGACCAAAGAAAGTTCCTGATCAGCCTCTGTACTGGCTGATGCAAGAGCTCGAGAAGATCCAGCAAGACATGATGTACCACATGGTCACTAAAAGCACCTGATTTGCCACCACCACCCTCCCAGCCAACGATAGCCGAGCTATACTCCAATACAAAAGCTTCTTTTGGATGCTCAGAAGAAGTGGGGCAATCTGTTGCTCAGGTGACAAATCTAGTCCAATCTGGCATCCCAAATACCGCACTGCTGTGCTAGAAGGAATCCATCTAAAACCCGGGTCTGGGCTCCATGCCGAATGGGAGCGCTACTGATCCAAAAGGCCACTGTCTTGCGCCAATTGATCAATGCTCCCGAAGCTGCACTAAAAACCTGAAGCGACTGCTCCCGCTGAAGATTGGCCTCCTACCCATGCAAAAATAAACGCGTGTCATCAGCAAACTCAGCATCGAGCAGGTCCTCCCCCTGGACTGGGAGTTGGAGTTCTCTCAAACCAACCTCCTCAGCCGTCAGATACATGCTCATAGCCTCAGCAAAGAAGAGAAAAAGAAACGGGGCGAGAGGACACCCCTGACAAACGGACTGATCTGGTCAACTCAAAACGGCCCCCGTCCTCCTGCCATCAGCACCACCTGGCTACGAGCTGTGGAATATAGAGCCGCCACTCCTCGAATCAAACTGGCTCAAAGCCCAGGCGAAGCATAGTGCCCTCTAAGAAACCCCAATCGACTCTATCGTATGCCTTCTCAAAATCGAGAAGCATCACGACCAGGTCCTCATCGAGAAATCTAGCTCGGGCCGTCGCCTCCCAGAAGGTGAAAATGTTGTCAAGGATACTGTGCTCCTTGACGAATCCTGTCTGGGTAGCATGAATCAACTCCCCCAGGAAGGGCTGGATCCTCAAACTCAAGGCCTTTGCTACTAAGACCTTGTAGACAGTATTGAGGATCGTAATAGGTCTCCAATGCCGAATATCATGCCGAATATCATATGCTCCCTCCCCCTTGGGGATAAGAAAGATCAAGCCCTCTGAAAAGCTCTGTGGCATCACCCCAGTGTCCAAAACATACTGAAAGCCCCTGCGGAGGCCTGGCCCCAAAAGGTCCCAATAGCGCATAAAAAAGGCAGGCGTCAATCCGTCCTCCCTAGGGTAACTATGGCGCGGAAGGACCCTCAAGGCCTCAGCAACAAGCTCAACCTCTGAAAGAGGATCACCCAGAACTGTGCGCATACGATCTGTGACCCTCCTCTGCACATGGGCCCACACAGTTTTTGTCTGCAAGCATCCCGAGCCTCAGTGATTGGCTTGGCTGAAAGCAGGTCTCTATAGAACTCAATGGCAATGGCTCTGATCTCCCCGGGCTCAGTGGCTACCGATCCGTCCTGCCTCCTAAGCAGGTGGACTCCTGCTCGAGCATGGCGGGGTCCAGTAATCTCAAAAAACTTCCCAGTCACTCTATCACCCAGCTGCATCCATTGGGAGGCCTGGCGACGATAGTAGAACTCATGTCTCTATTCCTCTGCCTCTCTCACCTCCTGGTGTGCTTGGCTCAGTTGGGACGCCACCCACTCACATGTAGGCTGCTCTCCTGAAGGCGCTGAAGCGAAGCAAGGCTACGTCTCAACTGACGCTCCTGCTCGTGAGTCTCTCCCAATCATGTCAAGGCTGCAGCGTGCAGAAAAGAGCTGAGCTCGATGAGTCCCTGGGCACACTGGCCTGCTGCATCTTGGTCTGAGCTCTGGCTGTCATGCCAAATCCTCTCAATGTCCTCAGCGAGACTAGGATCTGTAAGTACCCTCTCTGGGATCCTCAATTGCAAGCTGGTCTCGCGTGTCCTCTCCTCAAGTGTCAAAATAACTGGCGCATGGTCTGAAAAAGAGGTGCCAGCGAGAATGCCGACGGAGCCCCCTCGCTCCCCTAACCTTTCGCCCACATAGAAGCGGTCAATCCGTGATAGATTAGTCCCTCCCTGCCCCACAGCGATCCGACCGAGAGAAACTAAGACTGTCCTGAGAGCGGGAGAAAGCCTCATGCTGCCATGCATCAGTGATCCTCAGTGTCATGCAAAATCGCTCCCACACTGCAAGCTCCGTGCCGTGAACTGTAACATGACTGCCTCCCACCCTATCAGCCGGTCCTCAAGCATGCTGAAGTCTCCCCCGCCGACACACCAATGTTGTGCGGCCTCTGGCAATGCATCCATAACCTGGGTCCAGAACTCTGCTCTGGCACTAGCATGGTTGGGCGCATAGACATTGAGCACACCAAAGAGCTCATCATGCATCCTCAGAATGACATACTGTGCTTTACCAGGCACAATGATCCCGCGATCCACAATGGCCTGCCGACATACATCCGTAATGACCATACATACTCCTCCCTGCCCACCCAAGGGGCCAAACCCTGCACGACCAAAAGGTGTCCCATCTACCAGGCATCATCGAACCGTATCTCCGAATCTTGCTCTCACCCAAATGGTGCTCCTGCATCATCAAAATATCAATACTGCCCCCAACCAGGCATCTCTGAAGCTCCTGCCTCAAGTAACCACGATAACGTATATAGTGTGCGCTGCCAAGGCCCTGTACATTCCATGAGATGATCCTCATGAATGACCTGCTGAGGTGGAGGCTGTCTCAGCCATACGGCGGGCCTTCGCAAGTGGCTTGGATGGAGAATAGATCTGCCCACCCGGTGTGCTGCAAGAATCTCGGATTAGGCACCAGTGGGCTGTGTCCCATGGCGACTGCCTCTCGCTCAGACAGAGCAACCTCGTGTATGCATACATATCCAGGGTCGCGTGCTAAGTTTGCCACTATGCGAACCACCAAATGTCGAATCCCGGAGGCATCCACACTCCCGGTATCAAAGAAAAAATGAGCCAACTCCCATAGTCGGCCTATCACATCTGTCACCTCCAGATCGCTCACATGATGAGAAAACTCAACTGCCTAAGTCTTCAAAATGCTAAGAGTGAGATCCAGAGTTCACTCCCGGTTGCTAGGGCCACAGAGAGGGAATGAGAAGGCCACCGCTGAATCAAGTGCCTCCTCCCCTCGGGCCGGAGGTATCACTACATGAACTCTGATGGGTGCTGGCTCATGGGGGCCCTCCGCTCCAAAAAGCCATGTGAAGGAGTAATCAAAAGCCTCCGAGCACTGTCTAGTGTCGAGACGACTCAGCCGACTGCGGATAGAGGATATCCGTGAAGCCCGAATTGGCATGGTAGGTCTCCTCTGCGGTGCTCGAGCAAGGTCCATGCTCAGTGTCCGCCACCACCGGACTGCAGGTGAGCACCAGGGAACTGCCAGGGCCTCCCGGGGAGATGAGGCAAGCGAGGGGGAGGAGGGGGGGAAGGGGGTGGGGGCGAAGGAGGGGGCCTTGGCATCTCCTGGTCCTCAGTCGGCGCTAGGGTCTCCTCCTAGAGGGGAGAAAAGCTGTTCCTCACGGGAACCCAGTGATGCTGAGACTGTGGCTGTTGCTCCATCGGTCTCTGGGGGGCATGCTACTGTGGCTGTCTCCCTCGATGGCGCCCCTGTCCAGGCTGCCACTCTGAGGTCTCTATGGGTTGAGCAGGTGTCCCGGAGGCTGCCTGCCGAGCCGCATCTGACCGAGCCGCATCTGTGGGTCGGCCATCGGCCTGCTGCTCTGCGGTGAAGGTCGGGGTCTCCTGCGAGGGCAGTAGGCCTTGGCCATGTGGCCGACCTGCTTGCAGATAAAGCACTGGTTCGGGAGCCCCGAAAACTCCACTCACTGTGATCAATCCATCCCCTCCCTATCCTAGGTAGCTGAATGACCTTCGGAAGGGAGGAGATGTTAGGAACCAAAACTCTGACCGAAGGTAGCCCAGTTGCTCTAGCCACCACTGAAGTTGCTGTGGGGCCAATCTCAAGCACCGAGCCCGCCAATGCTCCTAGCCTAGAAAGGAGTGGAAGGTACTCACGAGACGGAGTCCAGGGAAGCAAACTGTAACATGGAAAAGGTGCTCTCCCTGCTCAACCGCTATACTGGGTCAAAGCCATGCTGCCAAGGTCTGAAGAATGCCCGAGCACCCCTGATGTCAAGGGGACTCATGGCTAGGATCTAGGCCACACTCTGGGCTGTCTCGAACTCAATCTGGTAGTGTCCACCACCACGGCCCAGTAGTAGCTGAACGTCTAGGATCTTGCCCACATCTGCAACAAGCAAGAAGGCGGCGGCGGCGGGCCTGGAGAAGATCCCGGATCTCCCCTCTGCTGGGGCGAGTACTGACTATACGGTAGATGGTGAAATGTGCCTGGAGGCGTTCCACCTCTGCGGTGGCGAGGCTCACTTCCTCTTCTGGCGAAAGAGAAATCCTGATGGGGGTATCCTCAGAGGGGCAGGCGAGGGGGCTGCGGAAGAGTCCCTCTGAGGTGGGGAAGGAGGAGCCTCCATCAGGGTCTGAAGCTATGTCGAAGGGCGGAGCGAATACGGAGAGTCCTGCAAGAGCCGAGCTGCACACAAATGGCGGAGGGGGAAGGCGGAAGGCAAAAAAACCCCAGCGGGACGGAAAAAAAGGGGAGGCGGGTAAGGCGGCGGGCGAAGAAAAAAAAACCCCAGGGGGGGCGGAAGCAACGCGAAAGGGTGAGAGGGCGGAGATTGGCGGAGGGAGGCGGGGCGCTGAAGAAGGGAGGGGGGCGCGATGGAGAGGAGCAGGGGGCGGGTGCTACACCGCTGGGGGGGCGGGGGATGCAAAAGAACCAGGCGGGGGGGAGCAAGCGCGAGGGCGACAGAAACAATGGGCAGGCGGGGGGCAGACGTGTTGGCGGGAAGGGGGGAGGAAGTGCAGGCAGCAGCGCGAGCAGGGGGGAGTGGGAGCTTCAGCGAGCAATTTGGAGTGAAACTTCCTCTATTCCAAAAGTGTTAATTTCATTAAAATTGATTTTATGCGTAGAAAGATGCATAAAGGATTTATTTTTATTTTAAAAGTGTTATTTTTCTTAAAATTAAATTTATGCATAATTAGATGCATAAAAGGATTTTGTTAAAAGTGTTATTTCCAGTGAAGTTGATTTTATGCATAAATAGATGCATAAAGAATCTTTATATAAAAAATTAGAAATTCTCTTAAATTCTATGTTTAAACGAATGTGATGAGAATCAGATAGATGTGAATGAATGGATGGATGGATGTGATATGAATCGAAGTGATGAGAATGTGATGTGGATAGATGTGATGAGGATAGATGTGATGAGAATCAGATAGATGTGAATGAATGGATGAATGGATGTGATATGAATAGAAGTGATGAGAATGTGATGTGGATAGAAGTGATGAGAATGTGATGTGGATAGATGTGATGAGATACGATGTAAATCAGATAAATGTGAATGAATGGATGAGATGTGATGTCATGTGAATCAGAATGTACATGAATGATATGGGATATGAGTGAATGTATGTGATGATAATGGATGTGAATGTGTATGAGAAGAATGGATGTGAATATGTGAAAGAATGGATAAGGATGTGTATGAGAAGAATGGATGTGAATGTGTATGTGAAGAATGGATGTGAATGAGTATGTGAAAGAATGGATGTGAATGAGTATGTGAAAGAATGGATAAGGATGTGTACGAGAAGAATGGATGTGAATGAGTATGTGAAAGAATGGACAAGGATGTGCATGAGAAGAATGGTTGTGAATGTGTACGAGAAGAATGGATGTGAATGAGTATGTGAAAGAATGGATGTGGATGTATGTGAAAGAAAGGATATAGATGTGTATGTGAAAGAATATATGTGGATGTGAATGTGATGGAATGTGATGTGATGGATGTGAATGGATGGAGGTGATGTGATGTAAAATGGATAGATGTGAATGGATGTGAATGGATGTGATGTCATGTGAATCGGGATGTGAATGAATGATATGAGATGTGAATGGATGTGATGTCATGTGAATCGAGATGTGAATGAATGATATGAGATGTGAATGGATGTGATGTCATGTGAATCGGGATGTGAATGAATGATATGGGATGTGAATGGATAAGATGTCATGTGAATCGAGATGTGAATGAATGATATGGGATGAGAATGGATGTGATGTCATGAGAATCGAGATGTGATGAATGTGATGTGATGTGATGCGAATCGGGATATGAATGGATGAGATGTGAATGAATATGATGTGATGAGATGTGGATTGGGTAAATGCGAGTGGATGAGATTTGATGAGGATAATTGAGGAAAGAAGTGATGAGATGTAAAATGATGCGATTGAATGAGAATGGGAATTTATATGAAATGAATGTGGATTAAGTAATGTTGATTATTGTGAAAAGACGAGAGTTCGTTATAGAAACTGTATTTATGGCCTATTTTTAAATGACTTTTTTATGTCAAGAATGCTGGGAAAGCGTTTTGACCGTCTTGTGATTAAGGTCGTGGTGGAGACCTAGCTGATAAAGTTGCAACAGCTGAGACGGAGAGTCAATGGAGGACGTCTCGCGTGTAGCAAGGTTGGCCGAGGTCTTGACCAGCCTCGGTTCGATTAAAATGGTGAGCTTCCGGTAATGGTGGATGAGGGACCAAGGAAGCGGCCTATGAGTGAAGCGCTAGGTCACCTGCAAAGGATCCTAGAGGGTGCTGACCATACGGTGCTCGGGCTCTGGGTCGCGAACGATACCCACATGTGCATCGTGGAAGATTTTGGAACAAGGAGTAAGAGTTGTTTTCTGAATTCAGGCATGGATCTGGCTGATTGACATTGCTGGTCCTCAACGGATGAGTCCATGGCTCTTTTATATGGATCCGTTGGTTGAGTTTCCATTTTGATATGTGAATATATTGCTGGCGGTTACTATGAGCTAGGAACTATCAAAAAGGTCCCTGAGTGATCACAGGTGGTGAGCGTTCTGGTTGCCAATGATGCCATAGATACACCGATGAAGGAATGATTGGAAATAAGGATTCAATTGGAGATTTTGAGGATTAAGATCACTGAGACAATGGTTTCATTAAATGATTGTTTTTAAAGATAGATGATGCTGAGAAAAAGGCAATTTCATATTGGGTGTGTAAGTGGTGTGACTAGTTTTAAGTTTGCATGAATATCCGGATAGGGGGCCTAGGAACTCTTTTCCCTGGTACCCGAGACAAAATCTAACCAAATTCTTAATTGGTTCCCATCACTACAGTGGTTGGGGTTGGTTGGCTAACCCATGGGATGAGGTTAGGTTGGACTGATGGATCCCTAATTTGAGACTCAATTCTGTTATGGTATGATAGATAAAGTAAATCCCAGACAAAAATTGTTCTATGGAAAAGAATCAATAGCTGTGCCTCTTATTGAGAGACTAAGGTTATGTAAAAGGGGAAGAGAAGGGTGTGTGTGTGAAGGGACTTAAGGTCCACTAGCTCACCTATTTAAAGGTGGAGCTAGAAGGCAATAGCTAGAAGGCAATTTGTATGAAGAGCAAGAAGCCTAGTTGTATTTGAGCAACTTAATAAGCAAGATATTTTCCGCATACTTGATCTAGCATGAGCACCACGAATTCTATCAGAGCATTGGTTGAGTAGGTCACCTTTGTGGTGTAGAATAGGTCAAAATTATCACTTTTTTCTTGTGTGGAGATGAACCCCTAGCTAGTGGGGAGGAGCTCTAGCAGCTCGTGGAGGCAATATCTTCGGGAGATTTCAACTAGAGAAGTGGAGGAGGCCCGGGCACTCATCTTCGTACAGTCAATTGGCAGATTAATCTTCTTGTGGCCGCGGCATTGCCGCATGAGCACATCATCGGTTTTTTCCTTGCGCAGCTGCTGTCGTACACAGATTCGCCGTGTAATACAGGCGACTAGAGGTTGCATTGCCTTAAGGATTTTGAAGCCCATACTCTGAGGAGTCTACAGCTCAAGTTTCACAGCGAATGATCCATCCTCACGTGCGCTACAGTAGAAAAACCAAGGCCGCCTCCTTCAAACCATTGAAGCTCACCATTAAAGCTTCAATTTTTTTTTCTTTTATTGCTCTAATCCTCCCCTCTTTGCTCTAATCACCTAAGTGATCTTGTGAGGGCTTGTTTACTGATCCCACTCTTGATTTTGAAGCGGTGGCCAACCACATGAGGCATTCATAAGTCTCATTCATCAAAATGTCATCAAGCTTCCTCATCATCTTCAAGTTCACAAAGCTCTTCAAAGTGTGTTTATGAGCACTAATAGTGTTGATTAACACTAATGAGGCTTCTAATCCAGCAAAGGGGAGTTATTCCAAAGTGTTTTAAATACTAAGAGTGTTATTAAACACTAACGGTGAATCTAATCACTAATATAAGTATCATTAGATGCTAAAAATATGCTCTTAAGCACTAATCGTGTTTTTAAACACTAATGGTGATCTTAATCACCAACCAAAGTGTTGCTTAACACTAATGTGGTCTTAACCATCAAAGGAGGAGGTATTTAACACTAAGGAGGCTCTTCTTCATCAACATTGGAGGCCGGGCACACACCATAAGTGCCACATTATAAGTCTTCATCGTCAACCCGCTTCTATGCTTACCTTGGCAATCTTCCAAGAAGAAATGGTGCAACCATACGCCATTGTCTTCATCCCATAAGCCAAAGAATTGAAGATTTCTGGTTTTTCATTAACAAACTCACTTTTTTTGAGTGTATTAAAGTTGGGCACATGTATACTAAGTGCTCATCTTTAATGGTTTTGTGTATCACCCTTGAGGCTCTTGTTTGTAAGAGGCGGCATAGGCATGTCAGAAGCCATATGCTCTCATTTCCCAAGTCCAAGGCATGTTATTCCGCTGCATATTCAACATTTTCATCCTCTAAGATGAGTTGTAAGGTTGAGCATAACATCACTAAGTTCTCTACCTTGTTGTTTGTCATGTTTTTAAGCATCTCTTGGCATTGTCTTTGTAAGAAGCATAGGCAACATTATGAGCCATGCCCTCACCTTCTTGAGCCAAGAATGATGTACCTTATTGGTTTGAGCATTTACCTCAACCACTTACTCACTTTCATTAAGCTTGTATCTTCAAACCCTAATGGGTATCATGTAACCAACATGCACAAAAGATTTTGTTGTAATTATGGAGTAGACACTACCCTTGACCAATCTACAAGGCAAGTGGTAAGACCCTCCCTTTCCTTTTCCCATATAAATCTACCTCATAACCATTACTCTAAGAAGGAAGGCCCTCATTGCCCATGGGTATTCAAGGAAGCATCAAGCATGTTGAAGGAACATCTATGTGCAAACCACTTAAGCAAGGGTGGCAGCCTTGTTTTGATCATTGTGTGAGAATGGTCAAGGTGGAAAGCATGTGGAAGCAATGGCATGTATGTCTAAAGCATGTCAAATACAAGAGGTCAAGCAAGCACAAAGAGTGGTGTGAGATCCCTGTTCCCCACCGATCAACAGATTCGGGGTACTAGCAGCGGAAGTAGCACATCATGCGTGGGTAGGGGTCTCACACTCGGGGCCTCGCCCACGGATATCCGGACAAGAGACTAATCCGTCGGTTTGTCCAAAACCGAAACTGGAAAAACTTCCTTTACTCGGAAAGCATGGGCGATTCCACCAGGACAACTCTTTACTCTAACGTAGTCAAGATCATTACGGATCAACTGATCTGACTGCACCTTTAACGGTACTTGGTCAAATCAAGGTAGAAACTTGCACTTGGATCATTGGGATCAACGCTTTTTTCCCCATCAAGAGGCACAGCCGTTGATTCCTATCCATAGAACAATTTCTATCCGGGATTTACTTTATCTATCGTAAAAACAAAGTTGAGTCTCGATTTATGGATCCATCAGTCCAGCCTAACCCCATCCGATCCCATGGGTTAGCCAACCGCCCAACCACTGTAGTGATGGGATCCAATTAAAAATTTGGTTAGGTTTTGTCCCGGGTACCAAGGAAAAGAGTTCCAAGGCCCCCTAGCCGGATGTTCATGCAAAATAAAACTAGTCACACCACTCACACACCCAATATGAAATTGCCTTTTTCAACCAGATTCAACCAGTTTAAAACAATCCTTTAATAAAACCATAGTATCATTGATCACCATCTTCCAATTTATCCAATTGATTCTTAATTTGCCATCATTCCTTCATCAGAGTATCTATGGCATCATTGGCAACTAGAACGCTCAGGAGCCATTTCGATAGTTCCTAGCCCATAATACTTGGCAATATAATCACTTAACAAGATGGACTCTCGTTGAAGATCAGCAAGATCAACCAACAGATCCATATAAGGAGCCATGGACTCATCCATTGAAGACCAGCAAGGTCAATCAACCAGATCCATGCTCGATTTCAGAAAACAACTCCAACTCTGTTCCAATATCTTCCTCGACGCACGCGTGGGTATCCTAGGCAACCCAGAGCCCGAGCACCGTATGGTCAGCACCCTCTAGGATCCTTCGCAGGTAACCTAGCGCTTCACGCATAGGCCGCTTCCTTGGCCCCTCATCCACCGTACCGGAAGCTCACCATTTTAATCGAACCGAGGCTGGTCAAGACCTCGGTCGACCTTGCTACGCGAGACGTCCTCCATTGACTCTCCGTCAGCAGTTGCAACTTTATCAGTTAGGTCTCCACGACCTTAATCACAAGACGGTCAAAATGCTTCCCCAGCATTCTTGACATAAAACAGCCATTTACAAACAGCATTTACAAACAGTTTACCAATACAGTTTCTATATTAACTCTCATTTTTTCACATTATCCCTCATTAATCCACATTACTTATTCCACATTCCATGTATATGTGTACTCATCCAATCACCTCCTTTTCCATCTCTTCACTTCAGATTCCTTCACATCACATATCATATATTCACATCCATATCCACATCCATACATCCACATCCACATCCACATTCACATCCATACATCCACATCTACATGCTTATCTCCATTTTCACATCCTCATTTATACATCCACATCCCATATCCACATTCATACATACACATCCATATATCCACATCTACATCCACATACATACATACATCCACATCCACATTCCACATTCACATCTATACATCCACATCTACATTCACATTCACATACATCCACATCCACATTCCCATACATCCACATCTATACATCCACATTCCACATTCACATCTACATTCACATTCACATACATGCATCCACATCTACATGCTTACCTCCATTTTCACATCCTCATTTATACATCCACATCCCATATCCACATTCATACATACACATCCATACATCCACATCTACATCCACATAGATACATACATCCACATCCACATTCCACATTCACATCTATACATCCACATCTACATTCACATTCACATACATCCACATCCACATTCCCATACATCCACATCTATACATCCACATTCCACATTCACATCTACATTCACATTCACATACATCCACATCTACATTCACATTCACATACATCCACATCCACATTTCCATTCACATCTATACATCCACATCCATTCACATCTATACATCCACATCTACATCCACATTTACATCTATGCATATACATCTTCATGCATATATCCATTTTCATGTTCATACATCCACACTCCCATCTCCATATCCACACATCCACATACATACATCCATTTTCACATTCCCATTTATATAACCCCATATACTTTCACATCTAATCTTTTACATCACATCCATTCTCGCCCTATCACAACCCATATACATCTTATCCTATCACATACACTTCTTACCTCATCCCCCCATACACATCTTAATTCATCTTATCACATCCTAACTTATTTCATAAGCATCTTATCACCTCTTATCACACCTCTTATCACATCCTATCACTTTCCATACGCATCTTATCAATTCTTATCACATCTCATACACCTCTTATCACATCTTATCACATTTCATATCTTTTTTTTTTAAAAGAGAATTCTTTTATTTGATATAAGATTTCTCTACATATTTATTTATACATAAATTCCATTTAAGGAGACTAACACTTTCGAAATTAAAATCAATCTTTTATGCATCTTCTTATGCATGATTTCAATTTGGTAAGGAATTATACTTTTAGAATAAAAGAATTTCTCTTATGCATCTAAGTTAAGCATAAAATCCATTTATGAGGAAAATCATACTTTTAGTATAAAAAGAATATCTTTTATGCATACCTATATGCATGAAATCCAATATGATAAAAGTAACACTTTTGATATAAAAATTTTTCCTTTATGCATACTTCTATGCATGAAAATTAAAAATGATAAAAGTAACACTTTTGATATAAAAATTTTCCTTTATGCATACTTCTATGCATGAAAATTAAAAATGATAAAAGTAACACTTTTGATATAAAAATTTTCTTTTATGCATATTTTTATGTATGAAATAAAAATGATAAAAGTAACACTTTTGATATAAAAATTTATCCATTATGCATACTTCTATGCATGAAAATAAAAATGGTAAAAATAACACTTTTGATATAAAAATTTATCCTTTATGCATAATATTAAAATTCAATTTTTCCATGATTATAATGAAATTCTTTCAATTAATCTAGGATGATGATTCCTAGAATATGGTAGGAAGTCCTCTTTTTATGCTTTGAATGAAAATTTTTTATGCATAATTTTTATAAAAATTTTGCCATAGCTCCGCTGCTATGACTGATAAATCTCAATTTTTCTAAGGGATAAAGCTTATCATTAAGGAAATAATTAAAATGATTCTCTAATTGGATCCTTAATCCATAATGGATTGAATCATCAATATACATAAACTAAAAGCATAAGAAAAAGCCATTAATTTGGCCTCAAGCATAGCTTTATCTTGGGTTAAGGAAAAGCTTTATGAAAAGCTTGATTTGGATTGAGAATGGGTCATGAGTATGACCATTTCTTGAGTGAGAGAGAGAATTTACATAAGAATCATTAGAATTTAAACATAAATGAAAATTAGCTTCAATAGCATTTATTAAATTATGTAACTCTTCACTACTATTCAAACTTCAATAGCATTTAAAAAAAACCATACCAATTAAACTTCTCAACATTGAGAAATTATAGAAAGATGAATATTCACTAATTACCTTACAACTTGCTTGATTCTTTGTTCACGGTAGAGGCCCCCAACCAATCAATTGGTTAAGTATGTTGATGGAGCCACTAATGGGGATTGAAGAAAGAGGGAAGCTCCAAAAACTAGTGAATTATTAAATGAATTCACAGTTCTTGGCTTAGGTGGAGTAGAGTAATGATGCATAAACACTATATATTTTTCAACAAGGGTGAGGCTTCTATTTATAGGAAAAATTGAGCTCCTAACCAAACAAACTGATTCTAGAATTTTCTAAATCAGTTTGGTCAATATTTGACCATTTTTAGGTCAGTTAAGCTAACTTTTTGGAACTAGACTTGAATGAGGAGAGAGGAGAGATGAAATATCTCAATTTTTATGAGTTTAAAACTCATTCAAGCATGTGAAATATGCACCTCCTTTAAAGAACTCCCCTTCCTTACATATGTCTTTTTTTTAATATTGCTCATAGTTTTTTACTAATAAACCTTGTACATTTTCAACTCTTCATCTTATGTGAAATATGCACCTCCTTTAAAGAACTCCCCTTCCTTACATATGTCATACTTTTAATATTGCTCATAATTTTTTATTAATAAACCTTGTACATTTTCAACTCTTCATCTTATGTGAAATATGCACCTCCTTTAAAGAACTCCTCTTCCTTACATATGTCATACTTTTAATATTGCTCATAATTTTTTACTAATAAACCTTGTACATTTTCAACTCTTCATCTTATGTGAAATATGCACCTCCTTTAAAGAACTCCTCTTCCTTACATATGTCATACTTTTAATATTGCTCATAGTTTTTTTACTAATAAACCTTGTACATTTTCAACTCTTCACCTCATGTGAGCATTTACTCATTTTTGGGTATTTTCTTTTTACAAGTTGGATTTATCTCCTCCCTACACATGGATTGATGCTATTGGTCCATAGGAACCTTAATTGGACCATAGTCTAAAGATTTCTGAAAATCTAGACCCTTAGGCTAAGGTTCTTTATAGCTATTTTCAATTAATTCCAATTGCACATTGGAAAATTCTTTTTGAATTTCTGTTTCAGGGGAGCTCATCTGAATTAGAAGAGATATTTTTCTATCCAAAAATATTCAAAATCTGAATATTCTCTCTCTAGAATATTTTTCTCTCTCTAGGCTAAAACAGATAGAAACAAGGTCTTTATATTTCTGAAGAGGGATTGATTACAGGGAAAGATACTAGACATCAAAAAGGGGGTGGGGGAGGAATCTTACAAGTGGGGTGCACCATCATTAAAGTGTACATCTTCATTGCTCGCGACATCAAATAAAGACTAAGATGGCATCATTGTTTCAGCCTCTAAGGCTCTAGGAACATAGTTGTAAGCCCTAGATAAACCACACCACCTATATTCCTAACCTTGTACGCCTAATGTTATAAAGGCATCCTATGTCCAATACCACCTATTCCAATTTCTTTCATAGTTGGTATTGAGGGGGGGTATTAAGAGACTAAGGTTATGTAAAAGGGGAAGAGAAGGTTGTGTGTGTGAAGGGACTTAAGGTCCACTAGCTCACCTATTTAAAGGTGGAGCTAGAAGGCAATTTGTATGAAGAGCAAGAAGCCTAGTTGTATTTGAGCAACTTAATAAGCAAGATATTTTCTTGTATTTTGTGAGTCCCTCTCCTCCACATACTTGATCTAGCATGAGCACCACGAATTCTAACACCTCTCCAATGAGGAAAAAAGCATTGGTCTCTATGATCCAAGTGCAATCTTTTCCCTGATCTGACTATGGTACTTACAGGTTTGGTTAGATCAGTTCTGTTAGATAAGGCTTTTGACTACGTTAGAGAAAAGTTATCCTGGAGGAATCGCCCGTGTTTTCCGGGCAAGGGAAGTTTTTTCGGGTTCGGTTTTGGATGACGGTTTTGGATGAACCGATGGATTAGTCTCTTGTCCGGATATCCGTGGTGGGTGAGGCTCCGAGTGTGGGACCCTGCCCCTTCCGCTGTTAGCACCGTTGAATTTGTTGCATGGTGGGGACAGGGATCTCATAGCTGGTATCACAGAAAATTTGGCTAATGTGGATCAACCAAGAAGCCAAAAATGTCAAAAATTTATGAAGAAGCAGTAAAAGGTTGAAATTGTGCGATAAAATTCATACAAATTGTTATTCAGACTGAAATTCATAAATTGATAATTGGGTCTTCAGATAGAAGTACTACACTTATATGGAATCCTTGACTTGCTTGAGGCGTAAATATAATGGTATCTACCTTATAGTTCCAAGGACCATGACTACCCGTATATACCGAGGATATAACTGCAGCTCTTTACTGGGCAGTATATACGAGTAAATCTAAGATCTTGAAATTATAAGCTAAAATGCTATCCAGATGATGAATTCGAATGTGGTTGATATGATTTTAAAATTCTGATTGAGAACTGATGAGTTGAATTGGATTTTGATTGAAAAATGATGATTCCTGAATTTTTGGTTGCGATAAACTGAGCAAAACCACAATGAGGATGAATGGGACGAGTCCCTGTGTTGATGTTTGTAACTAGAATGACGATAATGACTTCAGCAAATCACTATAAGATTAGTGGATTGTGCTGACAGATTGCTACTGTTAACTCTTGACCCAGTGGATCAAGTTAAGGGATGACAAATTAAAAATATATAAAATTGAAATCCCCCATGGAGTACTGTTCAGATGGAAATTTCGTTCTAATAGACCATTATTGTGTTAAAGATATGAATGATATGTTCTGAAGGAATTGTTATCTGATAATGCGAGTATCTTTATCCCATGATTCTATGGGGAGCTGACCTATCTAAAGAACCCCAGAATCAGATGAATCAAAAATCGGATTTGAATCATAAATAAAGGGACTTAACAAGATTTTTCGTGTTGATAGGAACATGGATCGAGGTCATCATGGTAGAAATGATAACCCCCAACTCGATGAGGAAAAGCTCGACTTGGATGTTCATAAAACTCTTCATAGTTCGTAGCCTGGACCTTTCAAGGGTGAAGGGAAAAACTTGGACGAGGCTGTGGAGAAGGGGATCGAAGCAATGGAAGAGTCCTTTGATGTCGCCGGGTATAATGAGAAGAGCAAAATGGAAGAGTCCTTTGATGTCGCCGGGTATAATGAGAAGAGCAAAATGGCTCTTGCAAACCTGAAGATAGTAGAAACAGCCAGAGTGGCATGGAAAAACCACTGCGAGGCAAATCGTCTGGATCGAAATACCCAGACATGGAATGATCTTAAAATTTACCTAAGGACGAGGTTCTGTCCTCCCGGCTTTTTGGATGAACGAATTCTTAGAGTTAACCAACGGGAGCAGAACTATTGAAGTATATCACCAAGCATTTGCTCTCCTCCTCAATGATGGCCAGGTTCATTCGGGGATTGAATGAACCTTTAAATATTTTGGTGAAGAACGCCAAGCTAGTTTCCATGGCCGAAGCAGTGCGGATGGCGAAGGATTTCTCCAAGGCCTTTGTGGTCAAGGTCCCACCAAAGCCACCCACCAAAGCCAGCACCATCACCTTTTAAAAGGTTTTTAGTTCCAGAAGGTGATTCCAACCTTCCACCGCCTAAGAGATATCAGGGTCAAGCCCAGGATATGGGAAGTTTCAGAATGGAAGAAATGTCCTTTTCCCGAAACTCAATCCCCTGGAATTCAACTTCAGAAGTTCCACCCTTGAACAAGGGAGTGAAATGCTATAACTGTACAAGGATTTGGACATCACAGTATGGATTGTCCAACTCCTTTTGGATCAAAGTTTTCAGGGTGGTAGAGAAATCACGGATCAAGATTCCAGACTCCAGCTCCTTCCTTCCAAAGTAATCAGGTTTCTATCCGCCAAAATCAGGGAAATCCCAGAGGTAGACCCTCTAACCAACCCGCAGTTTCAAACCAAAGTAATGCAAGACCTCTGTCTTAGAATAGGGGAAGTCAAAGAGAGTTGTTCCCAAATCGGCTGTCCACTTCCAAGGCAGTAACGCTGGAAGTGATTGAAGAAGAAGAAAAAGATGAAAGAAAAACCTGCGAGATGAGGACATCTCGCGTTTTTTAAGTGGGGTAGGATGTAAGATTCCTCCCCCAGCAGCCCCTCAAGATGTCCAGTTTCTCTCGCTATAATCAATCCCCTCAAGATGTCCAGTTTCTCTCCTTGTACTCAATCCCCTTTTCAGAATAATAACAGATCTTGTTTCTATCTGTTTTGGCCTAGAGAGAGAAAATGTTCTAAAGAGAGGTAATTCAGTTTCTAGATATCTTTGGATAGAAAAATATCCCTTCTTATTAAAATGATTTTCTTTGAAACAGAAATTCAAAAAGAACTTTCCAGTGTGCAATTGGAATAAATTGAAAATAGGTAAAAAGGACCTTAGCCTGAGGGTCCAGATTTTCTAAAAAATTTGGATTAAGGTTCCTATGGACCAATAAGATTAATCCAAATGTAGGGAGGAGATAAATTGAAGAATAAAAGAAAAATCTCCCAAAAATAAGTAAATACTCACATAAGATAAAGAGTTGACTAAGGACAAGGTTTATTAGTTAAAAAAAGAATAGATATTTAGAGGAAATGATGCATTTTTGACACCTCAGTGTGGGGAATTCCCCTCATGAAGGAGGCCCCTATTTCACATGTGTGGATGAGTTTTAAACTCACAAATAATGAGATATTTTCATCTCTCCTCTCTCCTGTTTCAACTAGATCCAAAAAGTAAGCTAAACTGACCCAAAAATGGTCGAAAATTGACCAAACTGATCTGGAAAATTCTAGAATCAATTTGCTTGGTTAGAGGCTCATTTTTTCCTATAAATAGAAGCCTCCCCCTTTGTAAAAGGTTAATAGTGTTTATGCACAGTTACTCTACTCCTCCCCAGAGTCAAATACATTGAATTCAATTGTTTTTGACTAAATCCTCTCCAAAAGAACTGGTGGCCACTCTTGTTGCAAACAAGAGTAAAACCCTCAATCCCTCAAGCCAAATGAAAACTTACAAGTTCCATGTAAGCTTAATTCTTACTTATTGTGAATTTTAAATCTATGGTTTTCTTAAATTTTATGATTTGTAAATGTTTGAATTAAAATCTGATGCTATGCCTTGATGGAAAGGCCACTCCCTTCTCTTCTTTACAATTCAGCCCTTCTTAATCCTAGAAAGTTTAATTAAAAGATTGATTAAACTCTTTTCGTTGTTTACTCTCTTGATTTTTAGAAAATGGAGTAGATTAGAGATATTAGAATTCAAATTGGATTAATTCAAGTCATAAATTGAATGTTAAAATTGAGAAATGGTCAGCCATACAAAGGAGGTTATGGCAAAATTTTCTTAAATTTTGTGGAACTAAAGTTTATCATTAGGTTATTCTAAAAGAGTAATTCCTTCCGTTTGTGCATTCTAAAAGATTTGTTTTTATTTCAAATGTGTCATTCCCATTAATTTTGATTTTATGCATAGAAAGATGCATAAGGGAATTTATTTTTATTTCAAAAGAGTTATTCTCATTAATTTTGATTTTATGCATAGAAAGATGCATAAAGAAATTTATTTTTATTTCAAAAGAGTTATTCTCATTAATTTTGATTTTATGCATAGAAAGATGCATAAAGGAATTTATTTTTATTTCAAAAGAGTTATTCTCATTAATTTTGATTTTGTGCATAGAAAGATGCATAAGGGAATTTATTTTTATTTCAAAAGAGTTATTCTCATTAATTTTGATTTTGTGCATAGAAAGATGCATAAGGGAATTTATTTTTATTTCAAAAGAGTTATTCTCATTAATTTTGATTTTGTGCATAGAAAGATGCATAAGGAAATTTAGAGTTATTCTCATTAATTTTGATTTTATGCATAAAAATATGCATAAGGGAATTTATTTTTATTTCAAAAGAGTTATTCTCATTAATTTTGATTTTATGCATAGAAAGATGCATAAAGGAATTTATTTTTATTTCAAAAGAGTTGTTCTCATTAATTTTGATTTTATGCATAGAAAGATGCATAAGGGAATTTATTTTTATTTCAAAAGAGTTATTCTCATTAATTTTGATTTTATGCATAGAAAGATGCATAAGGGAATTTGTTTTTATTCCAAAAGTGTTAATTTCATTAAAATTGATTCTATGCGTAGAAAGATGCATAAAGGATTTTTTTTATTTTAAAAGTGTTATTTTCCTTAAAATTACATTTATGCATAATTAGATGCATAAAAGGATTTTGTTAAAAGTGTTATTCCCAGTGAAGTTGATTTTATGCATAAATAGATGCGTAAAGAATCTTTATATAAAAAATTATAAATTCTCTTAAATTCTATGTTTAAACGAATGTGATGAGAATAGATATGATATGTGATGAGAATCAGATAGATGTGAATGAATGGATGGATGGATGTGATATGAATAGAAGTGATGAGAATGTGATGTGGATAGATGTGATATGTGATGAGAATCAGATAGATGTGAATGAATGGATGGATGGATGTGATATGAATAGAAGTGATGAGAATGTGATGTGGATAGATGTGATGAGATGCGATGTGAATCAGATAAATGTGAATGAATGGATGAGATGTGATGTCATGTGAATAAGAATGTAAATGAATGATATGGGATATGAGTGAATGTATGTGATGATAATGGATGTGAATGTGTATGAGAAGAATGGATGTGAATGAGTATGTGAAAGAATGGATAAGGATGTGTATGAGAAGAATGGATGTGAATGTGTATGTGAAGAATGGATGTGAATGAATATGTGAAAGAATGGATAAGGATGTGTATGAGAAGAATGGATGTGAATGAGTATGTGAAAGAATGGATAAGAATGTGTATGAGAAGAATGGATGTGAATGTGTATGTGAAGAATGGATGTGAATGAGTATGTGAAAGAATGGATGTGGATATATGTGAAAGAACGGATATAGATGTGTATGTGAAAGAATATATGTGGATGTGAATGCGATGGATATGAATTGAATGTGATGTGATGGATGTGAATGGATGGAGGTGAATATATGTGGATATGAATTGAATGTGATGTGATGGATGTGAATGGATGGAGGTGATGTGATGTAAAATGGATAGATGTGAATGAATGTGATGTCATGTGAATCGAGATGTGAATGAATGATATGAGATGTGAATGGATGTGATGTCATGTGAATCGGGATGTGAATGAATGATATGAGATGTAACCGGCAATATATTCACATATCAAAATGGAAACTCTGTTGAAGATCAGCAAGATCAACCAACGGATCCATATAAAAGGGCCATGGACTCATCCGTTGAGGACCAGCAAGGTCAATCAACCAGATCCATGCCCAAATTCAGAAAACAACTCTTACTCCTTGCTCCAATATCTTCCATGATGCACGTGTGGGTATCGTCGGTGACCCAGAGCCAGAGCACCGTATGGTCAGCACCCTCTAGGATCCTTCGCAGGTGACCTAGTGCTTCACTCATAGGCCGCTTCCTTGGTCCCTCATCCACCGTACCAGAAGCTCACCATTTTAATCGAACCGAGGCTGGTCAAGACCTCGGCCGACCTTGCTACGCGAGATGTCCTCCATTGACTCTCCGTCAGCTGTTGCAACTTTATCAGCTAGGTCTCCACGACCTTAATCACAAGACGGTCAAAATGCTTTCCCAGCATTCTTGACATAAAACAGTCATTTAAAAATAGGCCATAAATACAGTTTCTATAACGAGATGTCCTCCATTGACTCTCCGTCAGCTGTTGCAACTTTATCAGCTAGGTCTCCACGACCTTAATCACAAGACGGTCAAAACGCTTTCCCAGCATTCTTGACATAAAACAGTCATTTAAAAATAGGCCATAAAACAGTCATTTAAAAATAGGCCATAAATACAGTTTCTATAACGAACTCTCGTCTTTCCACAATAATCAACATTACTTAATCCACATTCATTTCATATAAATTTCCATTCTCATTCAATCGCATCATTTTACATCTCATCACTTCTTTCCTCAATTATCCTCATCAAATCTCATCCACTCGCATTTACCCAATCCACATCTCATCACATCATATTCATTCACATCTCATCCATTCATATTTACCCGATTCGCATCACATCACATCACATTCATCACATCTCGATTCTCATGACATCATATCCATTCTCATCCCATATCAATGAGCTAGGAACTATCAAAAAGGTCCCTGAGTGGTCAGGTGGTGAGCGTTCTGGTTGCCAATGATGCCATAGATACACCGATGAAGGAATGATTGGAAATAAGGATTCAACGAGAGATTTTGAGGATTATGATAAGTGAGACAATGGTTTCATTAAATGATTGTTTTTAAAGATAGATGATGTTGAGAAAAAGGCAATTTCGTATTGGGTGTGTAAGTGATGTGACTAGTTTTAAGTTTGCATGAATATCTGGCTAGGGGGCCTGGGAACTCTTTTCCCTAGTACCCGTCGAGACAAAATCTAACCAAATTCTTAATTAGATCCCATCACTACAATGGTTGGGCAGTTGGCTAACCTATGGGACTGGATGGGGTTAGGCTGGACTGATGGATCCCTAATTTGAGACTCAATTCTATTATGGTATGATAGATGAAGTAAATCCTGGACAAAAATTGTTCTATGGAAAAGAATCAACGGCTGTGCCTCTCAATGAGGAAAAAAGGGTTGGTCTCTATGATCCAAGTGCAATCTTTTCCCTGATCTGGCTATGGGACTTACGGGTTCGGTCAGATCAGTTCTGTTAGATAAGGCTTGTGACTATGTTAGAGAAAAGTTATCCTAGAGGAATTGCCCGTGGTTTCTGGGCAAGGGAAGTTTTTTCGGGTTCGGTTTTGAACCGATGGATTAGTCTCTTGTCCAGATATCCGTGGCGAGGCTCCGAGTGTGGGATCCTACCCCGTGCAAGAAGTGCCACTTTCGCTGCTAGCACCCCTGAATTGGTTGCGCGGTGGGGATAGGGATCTCACAATAGCTTGATAGCTGGACATCTAGGGTTTATAAAAACCTATATGTCTGTGAAGAAAAGCTTCTTCTGGCCAAGACTAAAAAAGGATGTACTTGATCCTGTGCGGCAATGCTTAATGTGTTAGAGAGTCAAGGCAGAGAGAGTCAAGATGCTAGGGAAACTGCAGCCTCTAGACATTCCATAGTCAAGTGGGAATATATTAGTATGGACTTTGTCACTGGATTACCTTCAGTGCAATCAGGTTACAACTCCATTTTTGTGGTAGTTGACAGACTAACCAAAGTTGCCCATCTAATTCCAGTGAAAGAAACATACACTGCAGTGGATGTTGCCAGAGTTTTCCTTAAAGAGATCTTCAGATTGCATGGCCTACCCACAGGAGGATAGTAAGTGACAGAGATCCCAAGTTCACATCAAAATTCTGGACTGCATTCTTTGAAGTAGGAACTTTCTTGGATCTCAGTACAGCCTATCACCCCAAAACAGATGGCCAGACTGAAAGAGTGAATCAGGTAATAGAAGATATCCTTTCATCATGCTGTGTGGCAGGGAACCCAAGAAGTGGTTAAGCCATTTGCATTTGGTTGAATTTGCTTACAATGCTTCTTATCATCCAAGCATTGGGATGAACCCTTTCAAAGCTATGTATGAACAAGATTGCCTTACACGATTGACTTGGTCCGCCGACCCATTGATCAGAGTCGAGATGTCCAGACAAATGATTGATGACATGGACCAGCAAATGTAATCAATCTGTAAAGATATTAAGGCAGCCCAAGATAGGCAAAAGCACTATGCAGATAAAAAGAGATTAGAGAGAGAGTTTGAAGAATTAGATATGGTCTTCATTCGAGTACGACCAAAAAGAAGTATCTTTACGGAAGTATAAGAAGCTCTCTACCAGATACTCTGGACCGTATGCTGTTATAAAGAAAGTAGGCGATCTAGCTTATAAACTTCTTCTGCCTCCCCATCTCAAGGTACATAATGTATTCCATGTTAGTTTGCTTAAGAAATATGTACCTAGCCCCAGAGTCACGTGCTTGATGATGAACAATTGATTTCTCCGACTTAAGGCCATATGGTACTCCAACCTGAAGAAATCCTTGACGTTCGGTAGAAGGTTCTCAGGAGCAGAGTCCTGAGAGAGTTTTTAGTCAAGTGGAAGTTCTTCCCTCTAGAAGACGTCACCTGGGAGAAAGAAGAAGAGATGGTAAAAGATTACCTCCACTTTGCGAGATGAGGACATCTCGTATTTTTCAAGTAGGAGAGGATGTAAGATTCCTCCTCAGCCTGAATAATGATTAAGCTTTTACCTCAATCCCTTGTAATCATTCCGTATTTCAGAATACAATAAAATATTAATTTTTCTTGTTTTTGCCTAGAGAGAAAAAAATTCTAGAGAGAGATAATTTAATATTGAGATATTTTTAGATATAAAAATTTCCCTAATATCAAAAATATATTTACCTAAAACAGAAGTTCAAAATAAATTCTCCAAGGTGCATTAAGAATCAATTAAAAATGATATAAGAGACCTTAGCCTAAGGGTCTAGATTTTTAGAAATTTTTGGATTATGGTCCAACAATTAAGGTTCCAATGGGCCAATAGGATTAATCCAAGTGTTGGGATGAGATAAATCCAATGAATAAAAGAAAATACCCAAAAATGAGTAAATGCTCACATAAGATGAAGAGTTGTCTGAGTACAAGGTTTATTAGTTAAAAATTAAGAGATATTACTAAAAAAATGAGATATTTTAGAGAAATGATGAATTTTTGACACCTTGGTTAAGGAGAGGGGGGCCTTTGAGGTAGGTGCCTCCTTCACATGTGTGGAAAGGTTTTTAATTCAAAAAAATTATGATATTTTTATCTCTCCTCTCTCCTGGATCAAACTGGATCAAAAGGGAAGCCAAACTGGTCCAAATCTTGTCCAAATTGAGTTAAACTGAAGCTGGAAAATTCTAGAACCCAGTTGGACTCAGTTATGGCCTTCCTCACCTATAAATAAACCCTCATTCTTTTGTATTCTCATCTGTGAGCTATACCATGCCAGTATTACATTAAAATAATCATATTTTCTATTATCCCTTAAAATTCCTCTACTTTTGGGGAGCTTGGAGCTTCTCTCTCTCTCTCTCTCTCTCTCTCTCTCTCTCTCTCTCTCTCTCTCTCTCTCTCTCTCTCTCTTCAACAACTCTTGGATCTCTCTTCTCCACTTGCTAAATCAATTGATTGGTTGGGGGCTTCACTTCTAGAAAAAGAAGCAAGCTAATCCTTGAGGTAAGAATGAATTTTATGGTTTTTTGTTAATTTTCTCAAATGACTTCTCTTCTCAACCCCTCTCAAGCTTGAGAAGTTTTCTAATTGGTTGTTTTAAATTCAAATCAAGCTTTCCCTAAGAATCTTAATGAGTAATCAAGAAAAAGTTAATCTTTATGCTTATTTAGAATGCTTTCTTATGTATATCTCTCTCTCAAAAAGAATAGTCATTCCTATGGCTAATTCTTTAGCAAAAGAATGCTTCTCATTGATAAATTCTTATTTCAAAACCAAACTCTAGGCTTGTTAAGCTAGAGAATAAGAAAATGGTATTTTTATGATTTTGTCTTAACAAAATAATGGTTAATTCTTTTAGATTATTTATAAGTAGTTAAAAACTACTTTGATTGATTCTAAATGAGAAATAGATTATCTTATCAAATTGGGAAAAGAGGAATAATGGAGATAGCTTAATCTAGTGGGATAATCATAATTAAGTTTATGATTATGGTTACAATTATGATTTAAATTCATAGTTTAGATTTAAACTTAAAATTAGATTTTCTATCATATTTTCATTACAATGTTTTATTCTTTTAAGAAAATTAAAAATTATTAGTAAAAATAACAGCAAAGCTATGGTAAAATTTTCAGAAAATAATACATATCTTATTTTTATGCATAATGCTAAAAGAAGACTTCCTACCATATTCTAGGATTGGACATCTTATGCAAAAAGAATGATTTTCATCATATTCATGGGAAATAAATTTTTAGTATTTATGCATAAATATTTAATTAAAAGAAAATAGAAATTTTTGGTAAATATATTTTTATGTGAAAAGAGAAATTTCCATGATAATTCAGATCCAAGTAATTAAATAATAAAAGAGGAATTTTGGGTATATTAAAATAATGGATATTTTTATTTAATTTAAAGAGAAATTTTAGACAAATCTATTTTATGCATAAGAAATTTTTAAATGATAAAAGAGGAGTTCCCATGACATTTGAAATTTAATCATTTAAATATAAAAAGAGGAATTTCAAGCATATTCAAAAAAATGGATATTTGTATTTAAGTAAAAGAAGAATTTTTATGGTATTTTAAGTAGAGAAAGGTTTAAATTAAATTTTGGTGACAAAAGAGGAATTTTCACCATAATTCCACCTAGAAAATTAGGGTTGATAATTAAATTGGTAGAAAGAATATTCTTAGATATTTTATGTGGATAAATCACCAAATTGATATTTACCCAAAATTAGATTAATGGAAGAAGATTATTTTTATAAAAACCCGATATTCTCGTATAGAACCATTTCTTAATTTATTATGGTTGGGAAGCAATGAAATTCATAAAGTTAGAATTTTCTTTATAGTTAGAAGTACAGTAGATGTTTATCTGAAGAAAATCCTTCGGAATCAAAGATAGAAGTAAACCGATTAATTTTGGTTAAACCACGACTATGAGAATGGTGGTCAATAAACTACTTGCCCATCTCTCGATCTGAATCAAGCAAAAACCTCGTGTCTAATTCCAATTCTTGATACAAAGAATAGACTACTGTTGAATTAACGTAGTTTTCCCTTAACCAAAATCACCAAGAATCTAGTTGGAAATTCACTCAAATTATGGGTAGATTACCCTTATGAGAGATCAATGACTCTCATTAAGAAAATATGGATTAAGGAAAAAGGGTTTTGGGGAACCAATCTCGAACCGGGACTTCTACTTGCATAGAACCTCTATTTTCTTTTACAGGATTGTTTTATGCCGCCAGAATGCTGGAGGAAGCATTTGGTATGTGTTTAACTAAGAAGAGACTCGTTGCAATCAACAACTAGCGGGGAGTCGTTGAGGGACGTCGCTCGTGGCGGCGACAAAGCCTACCGAGGTCTTGACCAGCCTCGGTATGGTTAAAAATGGTGCGCTTCCAGTAGTGCGATGGGCGAGGACCGAACGAAGTGGTCCCTGAGTGAAGTGCTAGGACACCTAAGTAGGATCCTAGAGGGTTCTGACCAAGTGATGCACGGGCTCGCGGTTGCTAGGACACCCATGCGTACGTCGAGAAAGATACGGATGAACTGAAAAGAATGACTTTTGTGAACTGAATTTTGATATTGGATCTCGTTGGTTGACCAGTTGGTCTTCAATGGAGAGTCCGGATGATATATTTTATAAAACAATGGACTCAATATTTTAGAGGATTATGATTAGTAATACTATGATTTCATTGAAAGGTTGTTTTAAAGATAGCCGAATCTGTTAATAATTTTGTTTGAAGCGCCAACTAGGGGGCCTAGGAACTCTTTTCCTCGGTACCCGGGCAAAATATAACCAAATTTTTATAAAGGAATCCCACCAATTTAGTGGTTGGGTGGTTGGCTAACCCATGGGCCGATTGGGGTTAGTAGGCTGGATCGTGGGATTCCTGCGATACAAATAGTTACGATTAAGTTACGTTAGTTAGATTAAGTCCTAGGAAGACCCTTGTTCTGTGGGAGGGAATCAGCGGCTATGCCTCGCTAAAGGAGGAAAAAAGCGGTGATTCTATGGACCAAGTGCAAGTCTCTTCTTTGATCTGACCATGTGACTTTCGGGTTCGGTCGGATCAGTTTGGATAGCTAAGACTTTGACTTGTTAGATCAATTCTCCCGTTAGATGATTTCCTTGGTGGAATCGCCCATGCCTTCCGGGCGAGGGAAGTTTTTTTCGGGCTCAGTTTCAGAGGAGCTGCCGGGTTAGTCTCTTGTCTAGATATCGGTGGTGGGTGAGGCCCCGAGTGTGGATCCATGCCCCGCGTGAGAGACTGACGCTGCTTCCGCCGCCAGGGCCCTCGGAGGGGGCATCACGGAGGGGACGGGGATCTCACAAAATGAGACTCAATTCTATTAAGTTACGATAGTTGAAGTGAATCTCGGATAACCCTTGTTTTATGGAAAAGAATCAACGGCTGTGCCTCTTGATGAGGAAAAATGCGTTGGACTCTATGATCCGAGTGCAAGTCTCTTCCTTGATCTGACCATGAGACTTATGGGTTTGGTCGGATCAGTTTGGTTAGTGATGACCTTGTCTACGTTAGAATAAAATATCATGGAGGAATCACCTATGTCTGCTGGGCGAGGGAAGTTTTTCCAGGTTTGGTTTTGGAAGAACCGAGGGATTAGTCTCTTGTTCGGATATCCATGGGCGAGGCCCTGAGTGAGAGGCTCTACCCTACGCAAGAAGTGCTACTTGCGTTGCTAGCACCCCAGAATTAATTGTGTGGAGGGGGCAGGGATCTTTCAGGTGGTATCAGAGCAAATAGGCTAAAGTGGAACAACCGAGAAACCATAAATGTTAAAAATTTATGAAGTACTACTAAAAGATTGTAATTGTGTGATGAAATTCATACAAATTGATATTCAGAATGAAGATTCATAATTTGGAAATTGGGTCTTCAGATGGAAGTACCGCAATTGTATGGAATCCCTGGCTTGCTTGAGGCCTAGATATGATGGTATTTACCTTATAGTTCCAAGGACCGTGATTACCTGTATATACCATGGGTATATCTACAGCTTTTTACTGGCAATATATACGAGTAAATCTAAGACCTTGAAATTATAAGCAAAAATGCTATCCAGATGATGAATTTGAATGCTAGTTGATATGATTTTAGAATTCTAGTTGGGAATTGATGAATTGATTTAGATTCTGATTGAAAGATGATGATTTCTGAATTCTGGTTGAAAGAAGATAAGTTGAACAAAACCACAACGAGGATGAATGGGAAGAATCCCAGTGACGATGGTAGTATAACTGGAAGATGATTATAACTTTCAGTAGATCACTATGAGATTAGTGGATTGTGCTGACAGATTGTTGCTGTTTGACCTTTGAGCCAGTGGATCTAATTAAGGAATGACAAATTGAGAACTTGCATAACTGAAATTTCCCTGGGGAATGTTCAGATGGAATTTTCGGTCTGATGGACCATTATTGTGTTAACGATATGAATGTTCTGTATGTTCTGAATGAATTGTTCTCTGATAATGAGTTTTGTATGTAGAAGGGATATTTATCCCAGGATTCTATGTGGGTTGATCAGATTATAAGGAACCCTAGAATCAGTTGGATCTTAAGGTGAAAGAGTTTATCCTCCAGCCTGTGAGATGAGAACATCTCGCGTTTTTTAAGTGGGGTAGGATGTAAGATTCCTTCCTCCAGCTTTTGAGGTATTAAGGTGTGAGAACCTCCCCTTCTGTTCTTGTAATTATTCCCCTTTCTGAAATAGAAGAAAGATCTTGTTTTACCTTGTTTTGGCCTAGAGAGAGAAAATATCTAGAGAGAGATAATCTAAATTGAGATATCTTTGGATATAAAAATCCCCTAGTGTCTAAAATGGATTCCCCTAAAATAGAAGTTCAAAATGAACTTTCCAATGTGCATTAGGAATTAATTGAAAATGGTATAAGGGACCTTAGCCTAAGGGTCTACATTTTCAGAAATTTTTGGATTATGGTCCAATTAAGGTTCTAATGGGCCAATTGGATTAATCCAAGTGTTGGGATGAGATAAATCCAAAAGAATAAAAGAAAATACCCAAAAATGAGTAAATGCTCACATAAGATGAAGAGTTGATTAAGTACAAGGTTTAATAGTTAAAAATTATGAGATATTACTAAAAAAATGAGATATTTTGGAACAATGATGCATTTTTGACTTCTTGTAAGGAAAGGGGGACTCTTGAGGTAGGCGCCTTTTTCATGTGTGGAAGGGTTTTTAATTCAAAAAAATTGTGATATTTTTATCTTTCCTGTCTCCTAGAACAAACCAAATCAAATAGGGAGCCAAACTGGTCCAAATCTTGTCCAAATTGAGTCAAATTGAACCTCAAAAATTCTCGAACCCAGTTGGACTTGGTTAGTGGCCTCCCTCACCTATAAATAGACCCTCATTCATTTGTATTTTCATATTGGAGCTATACCATGCCAGTATTATATTAAAATAATCATATTTTCTATTATCCCTTAAATTTTTTCCTCTTGGGAGCTTGGAGCTTCTCTCTCTCTACAACAACTCTTGGAGTTGCTCTTCTCCTATTGATGGACCAATTGGTTGGTCGGGGGTTTCACTGTAATTAGAGAATCAAGCCAAACTTGGAGGTAAAATCAAATTTTTATGGTTTTTTCCAATTTTCTCAATAACTTTCTTCTTCTCAACCCCTCTCAAGCTTGAGAAGCTTTCTAAATGATTGTTTTAATTCAAATCAAGCTTCCCCTTAAAGTCTTAATGTTTAATTAAGAGAAAGTTAATCTTTATGCTTATTTGTAATGCTTTCTTTAAGTAAACCTCTCTCTAAAACCCTTTTGAAGCTCGAAGCCGTGGGGTCTAGAAGAGACAATATATAGCCTTGTCATATTTGGTTGCTTTAGGTGCAAGTTTTTCTTTGGCTCCTTTCATGAGAAGCGCCGCATCGCCAGCATATCCCGCCACATTTGCTGTAGCTGTTCTCCCTTGCCTAAGTGTTTGGCAAGAGCTTTACAAGGCAAACCAAACCCTAGAAAGAAAAACGCAAGCGCATGCGGCCATTTCCATTCTTCGTGACCCTTTTTTTTCCATTCATTTTCACATGAGTTGTGGTTTCTCATCTTCCATGGTCATGGCTAGCTCACACCATAGCCTACAACCTTAGGCACGGCCAAAGTTGAAAGTGGTCATTACCATTGTCCACAACCTTCTTTCGCACTCACAAAACTCAACAGATCCCAAAGCAAACCCTAGAAATTCACCCTGAAAATTCTACCATTTCCAAACACGATCTAATCAAAACTAAAGACGATCCCCCAAGCAAAATCCATGTCACAAGAAATCCAAACCATGCTTGAATCAAGATTTTTCAAGAAAATCTGGAGAAAATTCAAGAAAATCAAGAAACCATACCTTTTCCTGAAATTTTTGCAAGAAGTGAAAGAGAATGGTTCAAATGCAAGCCTCTAATAACAATGCAAGAAAGAGGTGAGGAGAGAGAAGAGAAAGATGCGCTCATCACATGGAGTACCACATGTGCACTCTAGGGGAGTACCACCTTGCACTCATGAGGGAATACAACCATGGAAGCTTGGGCATGAGAGCAAAAAACATGTAAAAGTCATATGTCAAAAGTACAAAAGGTATCAATGATTACAATACCCATGAGCGTTATACCTTTTATCCCCCAAACCCATATATGTAAATGACCCTAATCCCAAAGTGCCTAAGCCCATCTTCCATGTAAATGTGCACCTAAACCTCTTCATCATATGAGTGTTACTCTTTAATTTGCTCTTTTGTTTAGCGCCAAGGAATATTTGAGAATGTTTGAGACGAGAAAATGTTTGAGGACGAGAAAAAACATTAAAGCTAGAAGAAAGCTACTATTAATTAAGATTTGCCGAGCATGGGATCATTATTACCATGGACCACATGTTATTTTATTATACGAACTCACAAGACACAGGTGAATTGTGTGTGCATGGTTGTTAGCACCACAAGGGAGCCCACTTTTGTGTGGTTCTTAAAAGGTCCAAAAGGACCTCCCGATTCCCCTTATGAGTGTTCCTCTTTACTCTTTTATTTAGTGCCAAGGAATATTAAAGAATATTTGAGAAGAGAAAAATAACAAAGCTAGAAGAAAAGTAGATACTATTGATTGAGGATCTGCAAAGAAGAGCATATGGGATCATTGTTACCATGGACCACTTGGACCACTTGTTATTCTGCTACAAACTTATAAGACAAGGGTGAATTATGTGTGCATGTTGTTACTGTGGACCACTTGTTATTTTGCTATGAACTCACAAGGGAAGGGTAAATTTTGTGTGTAAAGCAACAAAGTGAAAAGAAAAGTAGATTCTATTAATTGAGGATTTCAAAGAGGAACATGGGATCATTGCTACCATAGACCATTTGGACTACTTGTTATTCTGTTTTACAAAGTCACAAGACAAGGGTAAATTATGTGTGCATGGTACCACTTGGACCAATTGTTGTTTTGCTACGAACTCACAAGATACGGGTAAATTGTGTGTGTATAATTGTTAGTACTACAATACGTAATAACAATACGTATTGTGTATAATTGTTAGTACCACGATATGTACTTTATTTTACATATAGGTGTAAATTTAACCAAAAAATAAAAAAAGAGTTAAGTGAATTGAAGGAAAATAATTATTTATTTGTAAGTATGACACCCCATAATGATTGACTATATTCATTTGATGGACAGACAAAACATAGTGTGGTGTGTACTTACCTCATTTGATGGATGGAGATACAAAACATAGTGTGGTGTGTACTTGCCTCATTTGCATCACTCTATAGAAATGCATATATCATGAGCATGTATAAAAAATACTGATGTTTTTTTATTTTTACACTTTTTTCACCCCCCTTAATACATGTTTGGATTTTGAATTTTAAATCTCCCTTTGTAAATCTACACATCAATAACTATTTTTTCAATCATCTCTTAGATATATATAGCATGACGTTCTCCAATTGAAATCTCCCTTTGTAAAATCTGCATGAATCAATCATATCAAATAACTATTTTCTCAATACTCTGTTAGATATATATAGATGAGGACCCCCAATTAAGAAGCCCTCTCCCTGCTGTAACTAAGGTGCTATGCTATATATGTAACCAACCCTCAAATTTAAAGCCTTAGGATCCCTTGGTACAGGGTTCGAGAAGATGCTCGATCTTGGAGCCTGCTCAACTTTTGAAAAATCCGGCTCATCTGGAGAGGACAAGGGAAAGTGCCGTCTCCCTAGGCGGAGTAGGATAAAATGTGAGTTCAAAATTGACTTGGGGGGCATTTTCCAAAAAAAAAAAACAACACAACATTTCTTGAGATAAGTGTAAGGAAAAGTGGTGAAAGTTGAAGTAATGGGATGAGGTGAAATTTGGTGCTTAGAAACAACAACGAAACAATCCATGTAGGGAGGAGAGGAGAGGGGCAACTTGTGCTTCGAGGACTACAGAGGCTTTGGCCGGCAGGGTGGAATGTGAGTCGGGCTCACAACAACAGACAATCCATGTCGAGGAGGAGGGAGGGGGGCAACTTGTTCTTGGGGAGTACTAGAACTACACAAGCAAAATCCATGTCACAAGAAATCCAAACCATGCTTGAATCAAGATTTTTCAAGGAAATCTGGGGAAAATTCAAGAAAATCAAGAAACCATACCTTTCCCTGAAATTTTTGCAAGAAGTGAAAGAGAATGGTTCAAATGCAAGCCTCTAATAACAATGCAAGAAAGAGGTGAGGAGAGAGAAGAGAAAGATGCGCTCATCACATGGAGTACCACATGTGCACTCTAGGGGAGTACCACCTTGCACTCATGAGGGAATACCACCATGGAAGCTTGGGCATGAGAGCAAAAAACATGTAAAAGTCATATGTCAAAAGTACAGAAGGTATCAATGATTACAATACCCATGAGCCTTATACCTTTTATCCTCCAAACCCATATATGTAAATGACCCTAATCCCAAAGTGCCTAAGCCCATTTGCCATGTAAATGTGCACCTAAACCTCTTCATCACATGAGTGTTACTCTTTAATTTGCTCTTTTATTTAGCACCAAGGAATATTTGAGAATGTTTGAGACGAGAAAATGTTTGAGGACAAGAAAAAACATTAAAGTCAGAAGAAAAGATTTGCCGAGCATGGGACCATTGTTACCATGGGCCACATGTTATTTTATTATACGAACTCACAAGACACAGGTGAATTGTGTGTGCATGGTTGTTAGCACCACAAGGGAGCCCACTTTTGTGTGGTTCTTAAAAGGTCCAAAAGGACCTCCCAATTCCCCTTATGAGCATTCCTCTTTACTCTTTTATTTAGTGCCAAGGAATATTAAAGAATATTTGAGAAGAGAAAAATAATAAAGCTAGAAGAAAAGTAGATACTATTGATTGAGGATCTGCAAAGAAGAGCATATGGGATCATTGTTACCATGGACCACTTGGACCACTTGTTATTCTGCTACAAACTTATAAGACAAGGGTAAATTATGTGTGCATGGTTGTTACCGTGGACCACTTGTTATTTTGCTATGAACTCACAAGGGAAGCGTAAATTTTGTGTGTAAAGCAACAAAGTGAAAAGAAAAGTAGATTCTATTAATTGAGGATTTCAAAGAAGAGCATGGGATCATTGCTACCATAGACCATTTGGACTACTTGTTATTCTGTTTTACAAACTCACAAGACAAGGGTAAATTATGTGTGCATGGTACCACTTGGACCAATTGTTGTTTTGCTAACGAACTCACAAGATATAGGTAAATTGTGTGTGTATAATTGTTAGTACTACAATACGTACTAACAATACGTATTGTGTATAATTGTTAGTACCACGATATGTACTTTATTTTACATATAGGTGTAAATTTAACCAAAAAATAAAAAAAGAGTTAAGTGAATTGAAGGAAAATAATTATTTATTTGTAAGTATGACACCCGATAATGATTGACTATATTCATTTGATGGACAGACAAAACATAGTGTGGTGTGTACTTACCTCATTTGATGGACATACAAAACATAGTGTGGTGTGTCCTTGCCTCATTTACGTCACTCTATAGAAATGCATATAGCATGAGCATGTATAAAAAATACTGATGTTTTTTTATTTTTAACACTTTTTTCACCCCCCTTAATACATGTTTGGATTTTGAATTTTAAATCTCCCTTTGTAAATCTACACATCGATAACTATTTTTTCAATCATCTCCTAGATATATATAGCATGAGGTTCTCCAATTGAAATCTCCCTTTGTAAATCTGCATAAATCAATAACATCAAATAACTATTTTCTCAATACTCTCTTAGATATATATAGCATGAGGTCCCCCAATTAAGAAGCCCTCTCCTTGCTGTAACTAAGGTGCTATGCTATATATGTAACCAACCCTCAAATTTAAATCCTTAGGGTCCCTTGGTACAAGGTTCGAGAAGATGCTCGATCCTGGAGCGTGCTCAACTTTTGAAAAATCCGGCTCATCTGGAGAGGACAAGGGAAAGTGCCGTCTCTCGAGGCGGAGGAGGATAAAATGTGAGTTCAAAATTGACTTGGAGGGCAATTTCCAAAAAAAAAAAAACAACATTTCTTGAGATAAGGGTAAGGAAAGGTGGTGAAAGTTGAAGTAATGGGATGAGGTGAAATTTGGTGGTTAGAAACAAGGAGGAAACAATCCATGTAGGGAGGGGAGGGGAGGGGAGGGGAGGAGGGGGGCAACTTGTGCTTGGAGGACTACAGAGGAGGGGAGAGGAGGGGGGCAACTTGTGCTTGGAGGACTACAGAGGCTGAGCCGGGCTCACAACAACAAACAATCCATGTCGAGGGGGGGGGGGGGGGGGGGGGGGGGCAACTTGTTCTTGGGGAGTACTACACCTACACAGGCTTTTCGTCCTCTTGGATAGTACGCAGGCTTTCTCTTTCTCTTTTGCGCAGCAGCTTTTGCAGGGGCGGAGCGCTGATGAGATGTCACAACTCGCTTCGTAAAGGGGCCACCCACACTGCCCTGCACTCTCAGCTCCTCCTCTTGTCGCCCTTCCCTGCAACCTCGCTGCAGGCTGCAGGTCGATAATTGAGCGTCGTGCACATGTGATGCCGTAGCTTTTTGGCAGTCGCGAGTCGCGTGGTCTCTTCCGTTCTGCCAATCTGCAGGTGGCGCGCGACCATGATCGTGGCGAAGACGTGCGTTGGGGCGTACTCTCTTTATCTCTGCTGCGCTTTGGGTTTTCTAGGCAGAGCCATAACTAGAGACTTCGGCTGCCGAAAGCAACTCGCCTGGTCTGCCTCAAGCTTGTTGGTGCCATGAAAGTTCCAACCTCCTACGGCCGGAAGCACCCTGTTCGTAACCTGGTCCCTTTTCTGCCCTTTATTAAATGCCTTCATGTGCCCATGTCGCCCCCTCGCCCATCATGCCCTTCACACTTGTACACACCACAACCACCCTTGCTTCTTTTTTATATTATAAACAATTCAAAATTTGCTTTTTTTATAGTTTTTCTTTTTCTGATGTGAGAGTGTGTAGTGAAATTCATACTCTTGCTTTTTTAATTTATTTTTGTTTCTTGATGTGAGAGTGTGCAGTGAAATTTATTTGCTCCCTTTTTTATCTTATTCCATTTCCCTGATGTGAGAGTGGGTACTTCCAATTTCACATGCCTCGTGTGGGTACTCAAATCAGAAGCACCCTTGCTTTTTTATTTCCATTTTTTTAATTTAAATTTTCTGATGTGAGAGTGGTTAAACTGAAACTACATGCTCGTTTCTTTAATTTATTTTGATTTCTAATTGGAGACTCGGGTACTGAAATTACATGCCTTGTGTGGGTACTCAAATCAGATGCCTTATGTCCACGCCCTCACCCTCTATGTCTTGAGTTCTACCAATTCGACCGGGTTGGCGTTATTGTTCCATCCTAACACCATCCAAGGTACGTGTTGAGAGATGGTAAGCCTTTGCATTAATCTCCACATGTACACACCTTCTTCTATAGTTTGTACCTTATTGCATCTTCTTGGCCACTAGTCAACAACTTCAAGTGTGAGAAAAATATATAATACCACTGAATGCTATCTAATATTACCAAGATTTCTTATTTTTCATGTTATGGAGGCCTACTTGTCACTCATGACTCAAGTGAGAATACTTGATAATGTATATTATAAGACTAACAGGATCCCAAAATGGATTTTCAAGGTAACCTGAATTAAAAAACATAAAGTTGGGCCCATTTGGCCTAAGTTGTTTCTTTTAATAATGCGGATCTTTAATAAAAAATTAGTGTACATGTCAGATGAGGCATGCATGTTGCTAAGTGAGGTTTTTCTTAACTCTCCACACCTGTATATATATGTACACATACACACACATAACCACACATATATATACATATACAGATATACGTATACACACACACACACACACACACACACACACACACACACACACATACACACACACACACACACACACACACACACACACACACACATGCATACACACACACAAACATAAACACACACACACATGCACACACATGCACACAGACATACTATAGATGCACAAATTCATATACACATTTTATTTAGACCTTATTTAAAATAACCCTAGTAGATTGGATATCGATGTTTTGCGCCTTTAAACCACG